>NC_137782.1:63140792-63675792 GCF_963455305.1 Plecotus auritus | reverse complement strand
TGGGCTCCTCATGCCCAGCAAGGGACCTGCCTGACTCCACATGGAAAGGGGCAATTCAGTAGGTCCTGGACTTACTGTTAGCCTCACATCCACTCCATCCTCAGGGCCTTATATTTTACCTCTAACTTTCTCTGTCTCCCCTGCTACCTTCTGGCTAAGGCCACTACCCTCTAGCCTGGATAACCAAAGCACTCTCTCACTGGACTCCCTGTTGCCTCCCTCACCCCACTTCAGATCATTCTCCAAGAACAGAGGTTAGGTTGTTAATTAGCCCCCACATTCCCCTTTCTCAAACCTCCCCCTGGCCCTGCTTACCCTGGTCCACAGACCTCACACAATCAAGCCCCAGTTACAATTGGTCCTCATTTTCAGCCATCTCTCATCTAGAGGCCTGTCACCTCCACAGTGACTGGGCTCCTTGCAATTCCTCACCTGCACCACACTCCCACCCACCTCAGAGGTGTGGAACACTCTTCCTCCACTACCACCCACAGCCCCATGACCAGTGCACCCACACTTTACCCACTCAAGTCCCACTCTCCTGAAGATTGCAGCTCAGGAAGGATGGCTTCCTCACAAAAGCCCTCCTTGACCTGTACTAGGCACTCCCATTGGATGCTCTCCTGGCCCCAGACCTTTCCCTTCTAGTCTCCTTACCGCTGCAGGCATGTGCTCACGTGACTACTACCGTCTATCCTCCTGGCAATGTGGACCTGCACAGGCTAGGGCCCTGTCTGTCTCATTCCCTACCGGGTCCCCTGCACCCAGCACATAGCCGGGACTCACTGAATATCTGTTAAATGAATAATGAACAAATGAATAGATGGAAGGATGGATGGATGGGAGGCTGAGGGATGAACGGATGGAAGCAGAGTAAGTAGCCAGAAGGGGAAGGATCGGGTAATGGCTATTTAGATCAGTGGCTGGAGGCCGGGGGAGCCTGGTAAGGAGGTGACATTAGAGAGCAGTCATGAAGGAGGGATATGTATCTAGGCAGAGTGAAGAATACTGCATAGACCTACAGGGAGGCGAGCACACCTGGTGTGTCCAAGGGGCCCAGGAGAGAGTGGGGAGGACTACTGAGCCAGAGAGGGCAGAGAGAGGGCAGGCAGGTCTGGGAACCCTGGAGCTTGTCCCAAGTGAGATGGGAGGAGCCTTCCGAGTGGCACATACGCTCAGTTGATGGCAGGCCCTGGTCTGCCTTGTTCCTGCTGTGCACACAGCCCCTGGTGTCCACACACGGTAGTAACTATGGTTGGTGGGGGGGGGGGGGGGGGCGGGTGTCTGAGTAGTCCTTGCACAGGCACCTGAGGGGACAGCTGCCATCCCTTTCTCTGGTGCAGCCTGATTTCCATTCATTCAGGTCATGTCCTCCCTCTGCTTAAAACCCTCCCGTGGCTCCTGGATCACTTGGAGTAAAGGCCAAAGGCCTTGCAATGGCCCACAGGCCCCACAGCAGGGCTTCAGCACCTCGCACTAGTGACATTCCTGGCCGCTGACTCTGGTGGAGCTGTCCTGTGCACTGCAGGATGCCAGTGCAGCAGCCCTGGGCTCTGCCCACCAGATGCCAGCAGCACCCCACCCCCAGCTGTGACAACCAAAACTCTGCAGGCACTGCAATGTCTGCCTCTTGGATGGGGTGCAAATTCTTCCCTGGTGGGGGTGGGGACGGGGAAACCACTGTGCTGCCCTACCAGATCTGCTCTTTCTCCCATCTCCCCTCTCCCCCCACCTCCAGCACTTCCATTCCCACCCACAGTGTTACTTTCTCCCTTAGCAGCATCCAACATTTCTTCTTTTGTTGTTTTGTTTTGTTGTGTTTGTTTTTTTACAGAGAGGAAGGGAGAGGGAGAGAGAGATAGAAACATCAGTGATGAGAGAGAATCATTGATCAGGTGCCCCCTGCATGCCCCACACTGGGAATTAAGCCTGCAACCCAGGCATGTGCCCTAACTGGGAATCGAACTGTGACCTCCTGGTTTATAGGTGGACACTCAACCACTGAGCCTCACCGGCCAGGCGCATCCACCATTTCTTTAGTTCATTTGTTAGCTGGCCTGACTCTGTATCTGGATGGAACTCCATGAGGGTGGGCACTGGCTTGGATCCCCGATGCCCAGCACAGGGCACTCTATGTATATGATGAGTGGTCATTTAAGAATACTGTTAATGATCAGGAACCATCTCATCACATTAGAATTCAGAACATCACTCCCTGCCTTATGAGTAAAAAAAAAAAAAAAAAAAAACACAACAAAAAAAAACTGGATCAGGAAAAAAATTAGATCAGAGAGGTTTGTCTGATTAGCTAAGTCACTCAGCTAAGTCTGTGACACCATCAGGACTGGAACCTAGGGCTTCTGCCTCTATGTCCGTGTTCCTTAACTCTGTCTGCAGCCTTGGCAGCCAGGCCTGGGACAAGGTGGGCAATGCAGAGGGAGGCAGAGAGTAGGTGGATCCCAGGAAACAGGATTCCACTGGGACTCAAACCCGTGACCACCTGGTTATGAAGCAGATATGAGCTTTCCCCTGACCCTTCCCGCCCCCCCCCCCCCCCCCGCCACCTCCACGGCGTCACAGTGTGAGGCTGGGGGGAAGGGAAAGGGGTATTGCTGGAGGACGTGAGCAAAAAGATCTTCCAGTGATTAATTCATTCTAATTGACAGGGTTTTATTGAATTCCTAAAAAGCCTGGGCTGGGCATTTGGGAAAACACGGTTGCAGTGTCTCCCGGGGAAATGTCCTCTGACATCAGGCAAGCAAGCAGATACTCTTTAAGATAAAAGTTTGTTGGTTTATGCAGTAAACATTTCAGCTGGGGTGGGGGAGGCGTTGCTCAGGAGAAGAGGGTGTGATTTCCTGAAGAGAACGCGAGTTTCATAAATTACCAGGAGGAAAATTGTGTGTGTCGGAATAAACTCTGTCAAGAAATATAGCAGGGCTGCCGGATAGTTAATAATTCAGAGCTGCTCCCCAGCACGATGTGGGATTTAAAAAATATTTCCATGGGATCGTTGTTTAAAAATACTGTTAATGGTCAGGAACTTTCTCATCACATTAGATGACCGTAATGGGCCAGCCTGGGTAGGGCTCCTGGTGGAAGGCCAAGGGCAGTGACACAGTGACCCATTGTGGTGTGTGAGTAAAGCTGTGCTCCCCAGGAAAATACCCTGGACACCCATGTCATTCTCCTCACAGTCCCCGGGGAGGGAGGTGAGGACTAGGGGGCTCAGAGAGGGCAAGAGCACAGCCCCAGAGCTCACAGCTAGAAAATGGAAGGTGGGGCTCACATGAGAATCCAGATTGGGGTGGTTGAACTACAATGACTCCACCCTGACTTTGGGCAAGGGGTTCCCTTCTTCTGTGCTTCAGTTTTCTCATCTTAAAATGGGGATCTGTTTATTCACTCAAACAACACTTATTTATGAGTAATTGTTAAAATCCAGCTATTGGGATGGAGTGTGACTATGACAACCAGTGCTCACTTCCATGGAGCTCAGTCTGGTGGAAGAGTCAAACGGTGAACAAAAAATGCATCCCTGTGCTGGTTAGTGTGGCTCAGTTGATTGAGCAATGTCCCATGAACCAAGTGATCACTGGTTCGATTCCAGATCAGGGCACATGCCCGGGTTGTGGGCTTGATCCCCAGTAGGGAATGTGTAGGAGACAGCCAATTGACATTTCTCTCATTGATCTTTCTCTCTTTCTCTCTCTCCCTCTCCCTTCCTTTCTCTCTCAAATCAATAAAAAGATATTTTTAAAAATTGCATCCCATTGCAAATTATAATCAATCCTATCAAGAAAAAGCAAGTTGAATAAGGGACAGGGTAGAAGGGTGGATACCCTTGGTAGGATAATCAGGGAGAGCCTCCCTGGGCAGGTGACAGTGGAGTAGAGACCTGAAAGAAAGAGAGGGAGATGAGAGGATTTATGGAGGAAGAAGGCAGAGGGAAAAGCAAGTGTAAAGGCCCTGGGGTGGGATGGTACCTGCTATATTGGAAGAGAGTGAGGCAGTCATGTGGCTGGAGTGGAGTGACCTGGTACAAGAGAGCTGGGAGGTGAGGTCAGAGATACCAGCAGTGGCCAGGTCACAGAGAACCTTGTAGAACTTTGGATTTTATTCTGAGAATGCTGGGGACCCACCAGGGGGCTAGTTTGCAGGGGAAGGACCAGTTATAGTATATGCTTTAAAAAGAACCTCCTGAAAGTTCTCTAGATTAGACTGTCAAGTGAAAAAAGCATGGGGCAGAACCATGTGCACAGTATGCTACTGTGTGCTTAAAAAGAGAGAGAGAGATAAGGTATGCATTGGCTTGTATGTGCATATAATTATCTTTGGCATGATAGATGAAAATAGGAGGAAACAGTGCTTGCCTCTGGGGAGGAGTTCTGGCTGGCTGGGACTGGGTGGGAGGGCTACTTTCCTCCTTCTGCATTTTTTCTTGCACCTTTTGAATTTTGAGCCGGGCAAATTTGTTACCTATTCAAAAATAAGCAAATACTTTTTTGAAAGTAAAAGAAGAAAGAAAAGAAAAAGAAAAAGAAGGCCCCTCTGGCTGCATGTGGATAATGGATTATAGATACTCGGGTGGCAGCCAGGAGGGGAGTGGGGAGGAGGCTGGGGCTTTTGACCAGTATTTTTAGCTCCAGTTTACAAATGAGGACCATGGGGCTCAAAGAGGTCAAGTGCTAAGCCCCATACCACATAGCTAGGAAATGGAGATTGGGCTTAGATGAGAAACCTAGCAGGTTTTGCTCAGTGGTTAGAGCGTCAGCCCATGGACTAAAGGGTCGCAGGTTCCATTCTGGTCAAGGGCACACACTTCGGTTGCAGGTTGAATCCCCAACCCCAGTCAGGTTATGTGCAAGAGGCAACCAATCGATCTCTCATTTCGATTCTCTGTCTCTGTCTCTCCCCCTCTCTTCCACTCTCTCTAAAAATCAATGGATAAAATATCCTCAGGTGAGGATTAACAACAACAAAAGAGAGAGACCCAGGCCTGTCAGGTTCCTGACTGCCTCCCTTCGGTTCTCTGCTCCTGTCCTTGGCTCTTGTGCCTAGCAATATTCTCCTCGAGCCCAGGTGTGGGGGATTTGGTTCCCAGGCCTGTACCAACAGCAAAATCATGCCTCAGTAGGTGCTCATAAATGTTTGCTGCGTGATGAATCCGTTCACTGGCTCATTTGCTCACTCATTCAATGATTGTGCTTTCTCTGTGCCAGGCATTGTGCTAGGCCTCTGGATTTAGCCACAAACAAGACTGAGCCCCCACCTTCGTGAAACTCGCATTCTCAGGGGGCAGGGTGTGAGGAGACAGATGGTTACATGGGAACTGAAATATGTATAAGTGCTAGGAAGGGAACCAAAGCAAGGCAGAGGGTAACAAGTGAGAGGGGAGAGGCCTTTAGGGGGTCAGCGAGGGCTCCTCTGAGGAGGGGGATTAGAGCAGAGGCTTTGGGGGAATATAGGAGTTTGCCCTGTGGGATCTGGGGGATGCACATTGCAGGCAGAGGGAACAGTAAGTGCAAAGGCATGACTTGGGATCTTGCTTGGGGTGGCTGGGGGACAGCAAATGGTAGAGCAGAGTGCTTGGGGGGAGAGGCTGCCAGGCAGGGCTCTCAGGCACTGGACGACTCCAGGGATGATACAGACATTTTGGAGGGCTCTGAGCAGGGGCTTGGCATGCTCCAAATAGGGCTCGATATGAATAAGGCTGCCCCCTCAGTCCTGTTTGTGGGATGGGACAGTGGTGGCCTAAGCTGCATGGGCTGCCTTGCAAAAGATTCTGAGAAGAGAAAATCTCAGAGTGGTGAGGCCAGCAGGAATGAGGATCCATTGAAGATCCTGGCATGTTCTGGAGAGGACCTGGCCACACTGACAGAAGCTAGCGCCCACTGCTAGAGCCTCAGCTGTCTGCCTCGTCACTGGCGGACAAGGCCAGGAACGGAGAAGGGCTCCAGCAGGCTGGTAACACTTAGCACCACGATCAGCAGTCTTACCGCCAGAGGTAGGGACTGAACCAGGCAGCTGAGGCCCCCAGGAGGAAGAGAGGGCGTGGAGGCTGGTGGAGGCCCCGGCACCTCCATTGCCTGTTCCACCGTAGTCAGGGCTCTGACTCTGCAGACCTGGGTTTGGCCTTCTGCGCTTTCACCATCTGTGCGCTGCGGCTGGCCAGGCGTGTCCTGCTCTGGGGTGCCCATCTGGACGCCAAGCTGAGAGCACATCCGGCTCAAGCAGGGCATCTTACAAGCAATAGTTCACAGATTCACCAGGCTTGCAGCGATTTTGTTTTGTTTTGTGTTCTGGCCCATCTCCTCTCCCAGTTGCACTGACAGGGAAAGGGAGGGGAGACAGGAGCTCACACTCCCTGTCTATTCTGCAGGAAGAGAGCTGGCCTTGATATTCATCATCTCGTTCTCTCCTATACCAGGCCCCCCGATAGGTGCCAAAATTGAGGCTCTGAGAAAATGGTGGCTTGTCCAAGGCCACCTAAGTGTTAAGAAGCAAAACCAAGATTTAAACCTGGGACTGGTAGGTTCCAGACCAGCTCTTTCTACCAAATCCCAATTACAGAAGAGGTTTGGGGTGGGGTGGGGAGCTGGCAAAACAACACTTCATTCTAGGTCTGGGCCAGGGAGGGCCCTGGCCACGGTTCCTCCATGGCCGTGAGGAAGTGGGCCAGCCGCCAGGCTGTGGGAACACGGCTCCCTCCTCCCCATGGAGCAGCCATGACCCAGGCTCAGGTGACACAGCACCTGCAGCTCGAGCCACCCACTGCCTGCCTGGATGCTGGCTACAATATTCCCAGAGCAGCGGGCAGGCAGGCCAGGGGCCTCCATTCACTGGCTCCGCCTCAGGAAGTCCAAAGAGGGAGGTCAGGAGTGCTGCTGCCAGGCTTCCAGAAGCTTCTCTAATTTCTGCAGCCCCAGCAACTTCTGGAATGGACCCAGGGCAGCCTGACCCCTGCCCAGACCCCCGCCCAAGTGCCGACTCCCACATTCACACATGCTGCCACCAAGGGCGCTGCCTTCTGCCCTTGGCTTGTCAGGGGTCTTGGAGACTCCGGAAGCCCACAGTGGTGCATTGTGCCTGAAATGTCACCATCAGGCACCAACATTTTGGATTAAAAATCGCCTTGACCCAGTTACCTTTTTTTTTTAAATACGCCTGCAATCTCACAAGGGAGAACATGCCGAGTCTTTTACATATCAGTGAAAGAATAACCGGCCAGAGGGAAGGAAAGAGCACCAACTTCCTGTTAGACTTATTGGACATGAACTCTAATCATGATCCATGCCTTCACGACACTGGCTTCTCTCCGCTCCCTCTGTCCTTACCCCTGCCTCTTGGGCCCCCTTAAAGGCATCCCTTCCCTTCCTTCCCCAGACCCACCCTTGGAGTCAAGCCCTCATCATCTCTTACCTGGACTGTCACTCCACCCTCCACCGAGGTCACAGAGTCTTCTCTCTCACACACAGCTCTGACCTCTCTCTCCACATACTCAAAACCTCACTATAGTACTGTGGCCCTTCAGCAACCCAGGGACTGGGTCCTGACTCTTTAGCTGGCCTTCAGGGCCTTTCATGGCCCAATTTGGACTGTCTGTCTAACCCCACCCCAGATGTTTGAGAACATGGGCTCTATGCTGTGTGACCTTGGGCAAGTTACTTAACTTATTTGAACTTCAATCCCTCATTCATAAAAGTGAAATAGGCCTCTGCCGCAAAGGGAGAAGGATTTTAATTGTGTGATTCCAAGGAGATCATGCCAGTAACCCTGCGCTGGGTATACAGTCAATACTCAATAAAGGTAGCTATTCTTATTTATCACTGGCCCTATGAAATAAAGTAAAACACACACACACACAACTTTACCATGCTGTGCTATTTCCTGTCTCTGAGCCTGTGCAGGTGCTGTGTCTTCTGCCTTGGCAGCCTAGTGAACTCCTATTGATCCTTCAACACCCCTCTCAGGCAGTGCCCGAACTAGTGTCAGCTCTCTTTCCTCAGAACATTTCTCCACATTGGCCATACAGCTGATCTGGAATTTTTCCATTTACTTGTTGCAATCTCCACCATAAGACTGTGGGCTCCCAGGGCAGCAGCTGACAAATGATTGAACTGAACCAGCCAGGGAGGGCTGGGATGATGGGGGGAGGAAAAGTGGAGGGAGAAGGGCTCTGTGTAAACCAGTGCAGAATAACACATCCATTCATTTAATCACTCATTCATTTAACATTCAATCCTAGGCGACTCGCTCACCTCGGGCTCCCTGTCCCTCTCTGTTCCCCTCTGTGCTCTAGAACTCTGGCCTCCCTTCAGTTCATGTTGTAGAATGCCCTTCTCCTGACCTTTCCAGGCCATCCCCCTCAAGAGGCCCTTCCTGATCCTCTGTGTAAACAGAGCCTCACCCTGCCCAGCCCCGGCTGCATCTCAGCCCCGTGTTCATGTTCATCTCCTCCCTCACTCTTACAGCCCCATCCCAGACACACTTGTGGGATTAGGCGATTAACACCCGCCTCCTCACCAGGCTGTGAACTCCCCACTTCCCAGCTCGCCCATCCTGACTGGCACCTGCTGGAGAGGCCTCGCCTTCAGAAAGCTGCCTGGGGCCAGAGCCAAAGGGGCCTTGGTGAGCATCTAGGTCTGCTTCCTTGTGTTGTAACAACAATAATAAAAATAATCATAATTCCAACAATAACAACAGCTAACACTTCCCACATGCCAGGTGCTGCACTTTTCATGCAGTTTTCTTTGGTACTCACAACTCCAAAGCGGAGGTTCAATTATATCTCCATTTTACAGAGGAAAAAACTGAGGCTGAGAGAGGCTGACTCACCACCCCCTCCCACTAGGACACAGAGACTACACTCAGCTAACTACTGGGCGACACTGTTAGATGACAGAGGGATCAGAACAACCACATTGAACACATCAATGGCAGGGCGGTGACAACACTGAACTGGCTTGAGGCTCCACATTTTCAGCTGTGTGACCTTAGACAGGTATCATGACTCTCTGCCTTAGTTTTCTCCTCTGTAAAATGGAGATAAACTCAGTCCCCTTCATCAGATTGAATTTTATAGAACAGAGGCCAACAGGGCATCTACTACGGAGTAGAGCAAGATAGGTGCCATGAAGGCAGGATTCTGGGTGTCCCCAGACACTGGGACCAGGACCTCCCAGACAGGTGGACCCCCACCCAAAGCCAGTGCTATCCAAGGCTACTCGACATCTGGCTCCAAGAGGATCCTGGGAGGGCGGGGAAGGGAGTCACAAACACCCTCCCTGAAGAGCACCCAGGACCACACGCCCCTCTCTGAAAAGGGAAGACAGCCTCCTGGGTGATTACACCCAGAGGACCTGGGTGTGCACCGGGTGAGGGCATCAGTCCTCCTGACACCTGCTCAGGGGAATGGGGCGTCTACTGGAGCCTCCCCTGGAGCCTTCCCTGAGCCATGCCAACCTCCCTGTGCCCAGACAAGTCCCACCCCCTAGCCTCTGGGGAGGGGGCAGGCGGGTGAGGGAGCTGACAAAGAGAGCCAGTGGGACTGTGCTTGGGGCTCATGCCACCCCCTCCCGACCTGCCCAGAGCGCCCACACCCCCTCCTGCCACTTGGCCGCTCTGCTGGGGCACCCGGCACCGTTGCTATGGCGGCAGCTCTGGGGAAGCTGCAGCTGGGTAATTATTGCGAACATCCATCCTGCCTCCTGCCCGCCCCAGAGAGCAGGGGAGCGAGCAGCCAGGCCAGGGTGGCCCCTCCTCACCCGCCGGGTGGCCACACCCTGGCCTGGCACTGCGCCCACCTGAAGTATGAAGGGGAGGAAAGCGTGCAGGCAGCAGGGCAGACAGGCAGGCCAGCTGCAGCCGGGGCCAGCACGGGGCTGCCCGGGAGACCCCCACTTTCACCCCTGTCCCCCATCTCTGGCCCACCCCTGGAGCTGACCAACTAGCCCGGAACTTATTTTTTTCTAGCTATAAACACACACACCACACACACAACCAGCCAGAAAGCCTCCTTTGTTCCAATGGAGTCTTTCCTCAGCTTTTTGGGGGACAGTGGGAGCCAACAGCCACTGGTCTGGGCTCTGGTCTTTCACACAGGCCCCGAGATAAGAGGTTCCCGTGGGGCCCTACTGTGGGTCCGCCACCTCCTCAGCCCCAGAAGCTCGCCCTGGCCCTGGTGTCTAAATATAGCTCAGCTGGCTGGGTTTGAGGTCACAAGCACTCCCAACTGCCTGGGGTGGCCACGCGGAGGGCAGAGAACGATGTCCATTCGTTTGGGTGCCCAGGGGGCATTTCGGGAGCCTCTGCTGGTCTGGGCACCATGCAGTCCCAGCAGTGAAGCAGGTGTGCCCCTGCCTTCCAGGGCTCACGGGCCCTTAGCGAGACAAAGCTATGCCATAGGAGCTCACTCTGTGGAGGGGACACAAGACTGGAAGCAGCATTGGAAGAGGGCCTGACTGAGGCCTGATGTAGGTGAGTTGTCAGGACTTGGCGGTGGGGGGGGTCTAGGCAGAGGGGAGATGGAGGAGCATGGTCTGGGCCTGGGACCATCTTGTGTGGGTGGGAGTGTAGGGTGCAACTCAAGCAGGACACAGGGTTCGGGAGCAGTGGGAGGTCACTCCAGCAGGCCACAGAGCAAGGGACACCCTTTGCCCGCCTTTGGCCCCTGCCACCCTTGGGACTCTGTACAGGTTGACACTTGGCAGAGGGCTCCTGAGAGCTCAGCAAGAGAGATCCGCCGGATCCTTGATTTCCAAAGATCCCTAGTGGCCAGGGTAGAAATGGAGGGGCACCAGGGAGGCGGGAAGCTGACCATGGGTGAGGCTAGGGCCCTGGGGCAGCAGGTTAGAGGGGAAAAGAAGGAGAATAGACAGGCCTGGGGACAGAGGGGGGGCTTGGCCTGTCTCTCCAGACCTACCCAGGGGTTCAGGCTGCTGGGGCCCCCTCCCCAGACCTGGGTCATGTAGGTGCTGACCAGGGCCCTGCATGGGAACAGACATCCTATATAATAAAAAGGTAATATGCAAATTGACCCTAATGGCGAAATGACCAGAATGACTGCTCGACCAGTCACTCCACACTATGGGAGTGACTCACTGACCACCTCTTGGTTCCTTTCCTTGGTCGGCAGGCTCCCATTGCCCAATGGCAAATGGGAACGGGGAACTGGGGGTGGGTGGCAGGGGATTCGGGTGGCGCCAGGTCAAGGCCCCCGCCCCGCCCGTCACTCCACACACAGAGGGGGACTTGCAGCAGGGGTGGGGCCTGCGAGGGGGTAGGAATGGCCAACTTCCTGGTCCCTCAACCTGGCTGGCAGGCTCTGATCTCCCAATGACGAATGGGGAACTGGGGGTGGGTGGCAGCAGGGGGGGGGGGGGGGTCAGCCGCCAGCAGCCAGGAAACATGTCCCTGATCACAGGCCAGGCCTAGGGACCATACCCGCACACGAATTTCGTGTGCCAGGCCTCTATCCTCTCAAATAAAGAGGGAATATGCTAATTGACCATCACTCCATCACAAAGATGGCTACACCCACAGCTGAGGCCAAGTTCCCATAAGGAGCCTTAACGAGCAATCAGCAGGGACCTGAGGCTATGCTCTCCCCCGCCCCCATGGGGCTTGACAGGGGATCTCAGGCAGTGTCCCCCACCCGGCAGGGCTTGACAGGGCACATCAGGCTGAGCCCCCAACCCGGCAGGGCTTGACAGGGGACCTCAGGCTGCGCCCCCCACCCTGGCACCAGGCCGGGGACCTCAAGGTGCACCCCCCAGTGCTGAGTTGGGGGGACTCAGGCTGCACTCCTGCCCAGCGGGGCTTGATGGGGGACCTGAGGCTGTGCCCCCCTCCTGGTGCTGGGCGGGGGGACCTGAGGCTGCACCCCTCCCCCCACCTGGTGGGGCTTGACGGGGGACCTCAGGCCATGTCCCCCACCTGGCAGGGCTTGACGGAGGACCTCAAGGCATGCCTCCCCCCGCCGCCCCAGTCTGGGCTGGGGGACCTCAGGCCATGCTTCCTGTCCTGGCACCGGGCCAGGGGACCTGAGGCTACGCCCACTGCCTGGCAGGGCTTGACAAGGGTGGGATTGTCCGGGTCTAGATCTAGCCCAATCCGGGGCGGGGGTGGCCAGGTCTGGGTCTCACGTGATTTTGAGGTGCATGTGGGTGGGCGGGGACTTGACTCTGGGTCCCTTGTGAGCCCCAGACTCTGACAGGAGGAAGGTTTTCATATACATTTTACTAATTTTCTTTCATCTCTGACACTTCTATTATAGAGAAAGGGCAAATAGCAATATTAAATTATTTCCTCTAATTAATCCCCTTTTAATGTGCACGAATTTCGTGTGCCAGGCTTCTATTCTAAATAAAAGGGGAAGTGAGGACCAGCCCTGAGGTGCCACCAGATGCCAGGACCTCTGGGAGAAGGCCATTTACCCCTCCTCTGCTGATGGGGGGTTCCAGCACAGTCTCTGCGACCCAATGGCCTTTGTACCTCATGCTTGCAGGTACAGCTATAAATCTCCCCAATGGGCTGAAGTTTTCCATCTGCAAAGCTCTTTCCCATCTAGGATCTACCACTAGCATCAAGCAGCCCTGGCACGAGGCTGGGCAGGGAGGGGACTGAGGCTCAGAGAAGCAAGCTGATCTCCCCAGGAGGCAGAGGAGGAGAAGGGTCACAGTGTCGAGTACCCATTAAGTGGCGGGAAACTTGCACACAGCTAGAGCATGTGAGGAGCAGAACTTGAACTCACAGCCAACCCCTAGTCCAGGGGTGTCCTGTCCTCCTGAGACAAAGGCTAGCAGGAGCCTGAGGCTAGGCCAGGCTCCACTCCCCTTAGCAGCACGTTTTCTAAGAAGCCAGAGGGACAGAGGCCTAAGACAAACAGGAATTCCCTTGGGAATTATCCAGTCCACTTTTATCTTACAGATGGGGACACTGAGGCTCTGGCCAGGCCCAGACCCAAAGAGCCTGCTGTTTCACAGATCCAGGACTAGGTGGGTAAGTCCCATTGATCCCCAGAGCTCTGTTGGGTTCAGCTACCCAGCAACATGTGGGGTGTTCGTTTGGGATGTGCGAAAAAGAATTCTGGATGCAGCCTCAGGAGAGAGGGTTCTGAGCCACCCTGCACCTAACGTCAGGTGTGTTTTAATTTTAGCATCACATACATACTTTCAGGTGAGTTCCACCCTGGGCACTCACAGGTTATTGGGTAACGCGATATGAATCGGGAGGGCTGAGGAGGGCACATCACAGCCAGCCCCAGCCACCTGCAGGAGTGGTAGCACTCAGTGCAGGGTGTGTGCCTCAGGCTTGGTGAGGTGCTGGGCGCACGGGAGGCACTTGTAAAAAATAGGCTGTTATTATGATTCTATTTCTTTGGGTCCCCATGTGCTTTCCAGCTCCCGAGCCCACCCTTCTTTGCTCCACGCTGCTTGTATGGTAGGAAACCTTAGGCAAGAGGGCTCCCAAAGGGGCCAGAGCCTTCACCAAACTGCCCACCTCCTGGAGGAATTTCAGAAGGGCTGGCCTTTAATGGGAGAGAAAGGTGGGGTTGGGGGATTCCCCCCTTCTCCCTGAAATCACGCAGGCAGGAGACCATTCACCAGCAGGGCAAGCTAAGGTGGCTAGAAAGTTCTCTGTGGCCCAGGTTTCAAAGCCAATCCAGTGGAGTGATTGGAGGCTTGGGCAGTGGGGATTATGCTGGGGAAAGATGGGCTGATGCTGATGCAGAAAAAAAAGTGGCTCTAGACAGCTCAGTGTTGGCGACTTGCGCGAAAACAGGCGTCCGTGTCCTGTGGCAGAGTGCTTAGCTCGGCTTTCTGGAGCAAAATTTGTTAGGACCTGTCACCAATTCAGTACCCATCCCCTTCAGGAGTGCCTGGGGCTTAGCCAGATCCTATCCTGGAGAATGGCGCTTGTGCCGAGGAGGCCTGCCCAGGGCTGTCTGTGGAAGTGAAGCAATGGGGACTGGACCAAGACATGATGGGCCGGCTCATTGTGAAAGGAGGTGGCTGTGTATGTACTGACCCAAACATGTTCATGACATGTTCACTGAAAAACAAGGTACCTTGCAGAACAAAACACATAGAATGTTACCATTTATATGAGAAACACAAACACATATCTACTAGTAATGCATAGTTACAGTTATAGATGATGTGGAGACAGATAAAGGTATAGTTATAAATAGAGGACTAGAGATAGGGGTATAAGTACAAATATAGAGAAATAGATATAGATACATGCATTCGGCGGTAAAACATTCGGAAAGAAACAAGAATGCTGGAGGGGAATGGGGCTCAGGAAGTGCAGGGGGATCACTTGGCTTTTTTTTTAAAAACTAATGTTTGAGGTATTACAAGAATATTTTCCCAAAGTATGTATGTGATGCTAAAATTAAAAAAGAAGAGCCTGCCACGTGGCTGGGAGCTCGAGGCAGCCTGGACGGACAGCTTGCAGGAGCCAGGGTCTGTGGGGTCAGGCCCGCTGGTCTGAGGCTGCGCCTGGAGCCTCTTCCTCAACCAGCTTGGCTCCTTCTCCTGAAGGCCGGAGGCGGAGCAAACAGGCTTTGGCAGCGGCCGCAGCAGACACAGATTCCCTAGCCGGGAGGTATGTGAAACCTGGACCATTTGCTCTGCGAGATGGGCCACCTCTGCCCCTGGAGGCAGGGCAGGCTCTGGGACCTGACACAGGGCAACCTTGGACAAACAGGCAGAGAAGTGGGTGAGGGACCCCGGGACCCCCAGGCCTGTGTGTGGATGACATGCGGAGCCCACAGGTGTCTCCCCAGACTGCACTCGCACCTGAGCCTGACAAACTCTGCTTTAGAGGACCCAGCAGTCCACTCGTGCCCCCACATAACCCAGTGGTCAAAGAGGTCTTGGTTGGGAGAAGACTAGGCATGTTTCCTCCTCTGTCACTTTGGCCTTTTAATTTTGTTTGGGGCAGGGGTGGGGGGATGACAAATACGGGAGAGATTTTTTTGGCTAGACAATGACAACAAAGGGTTAAAATAATCCCGCCCTGGCTGGTGTGGCTCAGCTGGTTAGAGTGTCATCCTGTGCACAGAAGGGTCTCACAGGTTCAATTCCCAATCGGGGCACATACCCAGGTTGCAGGTTCGATCCCCAGTCTGGGTGCATATGGGAGGCAACTGATCAATGTTTCTCTCTCTCTCTCTCTCTCTCATGTTTATCATGTCCTTGGATGAGGATTAAAATAATAATAATCACCCTAACCGGTTTGGCTAGGTGGATAGAGCGTTGACCTGTGGACTGAAAGGTCCCAGGTTCGATTCCAGTCAAGGGCATGTACCTTGGTTTCGGGCATATCCCCAGTAGGAGGTGTGCAGGAGGCAGCTGATTGATGTTTCTCTCTCATCGATGTTTCTAGCTCTCTATCCCTCTCTCTTCCTCTCTGTAGAAAATCAATAAAATATACTTAAAATAATAATAATAATAATAAAATAATCCCAACAATGCAAAAGAATATAGAGTAAAAAGCAAACCTTCTTCCCACCTTTTCTCCCATCTGCCAAGTTCCCTCCCCAGAGAATCCACACACCCACCAGCATGCATGTGTGTATTCACACCCCTCCTCCGACACCAGCAGAAGCATACCTACCGTACTAAGTATTCTGTACTTTGCCTTTTTTCACTAAAATATGTATCTCAGAGCTTCTTCCAAAGCAGTACATGCGAGCTGGCTCATTCTGCTTTATGCCTGGATTTCCATGGCACTCCGCATCTTTACTCTAATGGATCCAGATCTGGAATGCTGGTCCCAGGGTTTTCCTCCCCTTCCCGTGTGCGTACTTCTGTTCTGCACAACAGTCCTGGGAGGCAGGCGGCTCTCCATGTCACAGATAAGGAAACCAGGGTGACCAACCTCCTTGTTTCCCGGGGCTGGTCCCGTTTTAGAGCAGAGAGTCCCTTATCCCCAGAAAACCCTCATTCCCAGGCAAATCAGGAGGGTTGGTCACCTTACAGGAAACTGAAGCTCAGAGGGGAGGGACCTTGCGGTTGGTCAGCGCAGCCCTGAGACAGCAACTAAAGTCTGTCTGATGAGGATGGGACCATAGGAGGACAATATAGCAGCTACTGCTTAGGAAGCACTTCCTCTGTGCTGGTATCTCATCCTCGTCACACAACTGCCCCAGGACAAGGACCGCAAGGCCGCGTGGATGGAGCCTGTGACTACAGACCCGGGTTTGATCTCAGCCGCAGGGCTCACCGCAGTGTGGCTTGGGTGGCCAGCTCCTCCCTGGGCCCAGGACAGACACACAGCCAAGTGTTTGTTAAGTGGGGGAAAGAAGAGAAAAATGAATGTATGAATGAAGTACTTACATTAATTACCCTCATTTTATAGATGGAGAAACTGAGGCACAGAGAAGCTAAATCACCAGTCAGGGTCACACAATTCGTAAGCAGCAGGGTTAGGATTTGAACAGGGACAGAGGCTCGAGAGCCCATGACACCTTTCCCTCTTCTGGAATGTTCTTGTCTCCATTACCCATTGGTGCCCTCTGACTCCTCAGGTCGGCCCCACAGCTAGCCTCCTTCACTGCACTGCCCAGGCCCCTGGTCCCACCTCCCTTCACAGGAGCCTTGCCTGCCTGCTTCCCACTCCTGGCTCAGGGCCCTGCACGCACCCCACTGTGTTCCCCTAGCCAGTGGTCGGCAAACTCATTAGTCAACAGAGCGGCAAACTGTGGCTTGCGAGCCGCAGTTTGCCAACCACTGGTCTAGACCACATGCGGCTCGCGAGCCACGGTTTGCCGCTCTATTGACTAATGAGTTTGCCGACCACTGCCCTAGACCGATGCTCACTGGAGCCCAATGGCTGAGCTTCAGCCTTCTCTCGAGGATTTTGTTTCACTCGTTCAGTCATTTGTCCAACTCTTCACTCCTTTGCTCAATAAATATTTACTGAAACCAAAATGAGCCAGCTCAGCCCCTGGTGCTGAAAATTCAAAGATGAATCCAGCCTGGACCTTGTCCTTGGGGGACAAAGGAAACCAGACAAAGAAACGGCACTCATAACCCAGCAAGACAGCAGCTCTGATGGAGCTGGTCCAGGCACAGCTGCCGAGAGGGTGGGAGTGGACACTCCAGCCTGAGGTCTCAGGGAATGCTCCCTGGAGAAGGCTGTGCCGAAATCTGGAGAGATGAGGAAGAGTTGGAGGAGAGAGAGTTGGGGGTGGGGGCTGTAACACCGGACAAACTGGCCTGGAGGTAAGAGAGTGTGAGGTATTCAGAAAGTGCAAGTTGTTCCTTAGAGCTGAGCTCCAGGCTGTCCTCAAGTGGGGACATGTGGTCCTGGGAAACCCACCCCCTCTCCTGGTTACCCAGCCAGCTCCAGGCCCGGCAGGCCTTCCAAGAATCTCATGTCCAGGAATTGATCAAAAAGAAACACGGGATTACGTATGTATGAAGGATGTTTATCATGGTGTCTTTGTTACAGCAAACAAGTGGAATCAGCCTCGGTGCCCAACCAGGAGAACAGCCATGTAGCCAAGATGCACCACTGGCTGGAGTGATCCCCAAAGAAGTCAGGTTTTCAGAGACTACTCAATGGTTCTGGGAAGTGCACCCTAAGTAATTTTAAGTAAGAAACAGCACAATGCACCCTATTTTATTATTCTAATTTAGGAGATATATATGATGATGATATTAGGAAGAAATTTATCAAATGCTTCACAGAGGTTATCTCTGGTGATGGGCTAACTTAGGGGTTGTACTTCCTTTTTAAAAATAATTTCCTGTGTTCTTTGATTTTGCAACAGTTGGCCAGTATCACTTTTATTTTCAGAGACCAATTCCAGGAGACCAGCTCCATGAGGCCATGACTGCCCTTTCCAGCCTCCTGCAAACTAACTCCAGGCCCACCAAGAACCCTCCATTGATCCACAATGACCTGTTGCCCCAACGTCCCTGTGCCTCCAGCCTCCATGCTGTTGCCCCTGCTGTTCCTCTGTGCCAATGCCCTTCCCTTTCCCTCTTCATCTGGCTACACTCCCACAGCCTCCCAGCCTGCCCCGGGGCCCTTCCTCGGAGGATCTCATTAGCACTGAGCGCCCATGCGGTCTCCTCACTGGACCCTGAGCTGCTGGCGGGTAGACCCTGCCTTAGCTCCACCCTCCCCAATGCTATATACGGGGCCCAGAATTTATTGTTATTTATTCTCCAACATTTTATTTTGAAAATGTCTAAACCTACAGAAAATAGTACGACAAACACCCATGTGCCCTTCACTTGGATTCTCCACTATTTGCTTTCTCTCCCTCACTCTGTCTTGCTGACCCAGCACAGACATCTCGGCTGGGGCTGGAGACTTGGAAGGTGCTCAGTGCCCATTGGAATGAAGAAAAGAAGGAACAAGGACTTGGTATTGCTCCCTTCTCTGTCCTATGCCCTTGCACAACCAAACTCCTTCTAAAACGCAGATGCAACTAGCTTCAGGCCTTAGAGCTGGGCTCAGCCCTTTGGGGCTACCTCTCTACTTTAAGTTATCAAATGAAGTAAAACTTTCCTTAACAGATCAAAGGCTCTGGGGACCTAGGCTTCGCCCTTAGGGACTGGGCTGGGCCCTTAGGGACTAGGATAGATCCTTCAGGGCTTGGCTCCGCCCTCGGGACTGGCCTAGGCTGTAGGTTTGGCCCTTTGGGGCTAGGCTCAGACCTTTGGGGTTAGCTCGGCTTTGGGGCTACAGTTGGCTCTTTAGGGATAGGGAGGGGGGTGCAAAGTCGAGTGCCCAAGCCCAACCTGATAGCCTGATGATGGGAGAGGCAGAGGCCAGGATAAGGACCCGAACAGCCATCATGCCTGGTTGTATGTGAGGCCAAGGACCTGGCATTAGGGATGTGGCCTCGGGGGCAGGGCCTGTGGACTGCCACAACTCTGAAGGGCCAGGATCATAGGAACCTTGGCCAGCATATAGTGAACACTTGCTAAGACCCCAGCACTGTTCTGAATTCTTGTATTTTTTTCATTTAATTCTCAAATCTCTGAGGTGTTATTGTCCTCCTGTTTTGCAGATGAGAAGACTGAGGCTGGGGAGGCTGAGTAACTTTCTCAGGGGGCCACGTCGAGTAAGCATAGTCAGAATTAGAATCTGGAACCCCTGCAGCACCGAAGGAAGGAGGGCTCATAGAGGTGGAGTCACTCCCTGAGGTCTGGGGGTGGGGGGCTGGGATTCACACCAGGGTCCACAGGACTCCAGAGACAGCTGTGGTCCCACCAGCTGACCAGCTTGGAGTTGACACTGAAGGTGACCAAAGGGAGGGGGGCAGGGAGCAGGGGAGGAGCACAAAGACCAGGGCCAGGTGGGTTGGAATCCATGGTCAAGGCCTGCAGAGCAGGGCCTGGGACAAGGGGACAGGAGAGTCCTGGCCTGGCTGGGGGCATGGGGCAGACTTTTTGATGGAGATGAACCCCCTCCCTTCTCTCTCCTGATAAATAGGTCTGAAAGCCATGGGTGAATGACTCATCTCCAGCCCTTCATGTGGGCTGGCTGCCCATGCACTGGGCTTAGAGAGAAGCACACAAAAAGCTGGCGGGCGGTGGCCCCTTTCCTGGGCGGCTCCTCCTGAGCTCCCTGCATTCACCACCTGACTCACCCTGGTGATAGCATAGCTTATCCCACATCAGCAGTTGCACTGAGCCACTCAAGGTGCTCTGATTTCTCACACAGAGATAATAGCCCTAGTCACCAGCAGAGGGGGATTCCAATCCTGACCAACTCTAGAGTCTGTGCACTAACCCTCACCCCGCTCCCGCCCTGCCAGCCTGTGCAGCGCAGGACACAGACGCTGATTCCAGCCCCCGCTGCATCCCCACAGCCAGTGGAAGGCCCCTCACACAGGAGGCACACACAAACATATCCTCGCGATTTGAAATCTAGGAGCAGTGACTTTCCCCTTTGGACGCCACCCTCCAGATCTGGGGAATAACAACACAATCCCTCACTTGGACAGGACTCAAGTATTTTCGAAGCCATCCCTTCCGGGGAGTATGGAGAAGTGACAAGAACACTGGCTTTCGACCAGGCAAACCTGGAAATGAACCCAGCCCCACCCGCAGCTGTTTGCAAAGGCAAGTCACTGTTTCCCCCTCTGTCAATGGGGTTGATCATGGTCATTGCGAGAAGACAACATGAGCCACTGCCAGGCACACAGTAGGTTCTCAGGAAGGGTGGTTATTTCCATTGAAGGTCATAACAGCCTCCAGGGCTCTCCCAGGGTCTGTCCCTGACACACACACCCTACATTTTCTTTAATCCTCACCTGAGGATATGTTTATTGATTTATTTATTTTATTTTTATTTTTTAGAGAAAGAGGGGGAAAGAGAAACATTAATGTGAGCAAGAATCATCAGTTGGTTGCCTCTTCACATGCCCCGACTGGGGATCAAACCTGCAACTCTTTGGCGTATGGGACGCCACTCCCATGACTGAGCCACCCGGCCAGTGCCACACACCCCACTTTTAAACTACAGAATCTATGGTGTGTTTGAAACATAAGAGCAGCACAGAGATGAGCTGGCTCTGGTTGGAGCGCTCAATGCTGGCACAAAGGTCGTCAGAGCAGGGCCTCCCCTTTTAGAGTGTTTTCCTCCGGCTGGTCTCTCCCAGGTGCTGTAGGTGTGTGACCTCCTTCCTTTTGTCCTCATGACTTCCTCTGGAGGTGGGTCCTCCAGTTACTCCCCCCTTACAGATGGAGAGGCTGAAAGGTGAGGTGGCTTCCCCAAGGTCCACAGCGAGTGAGTGGTGGGAATAGAGTTTGGTTTTTGTGTAGAAGTATATTTAGCGACATGGAAAGATAGCTACAATATATTAGTGAATGAAAATTTAATAGGCAACAGAGTATAATTTGGGAGAGTATCATTAAAATGTAACAGTGGTTGTCTCTAGGTGGTAGGATTTGGACCTCATAATTTTTTTCTTTTTCCTTCTATTTGTATATTCTTTCTTTCTTTTTTATGTTTTTATTGATTTCAGAGAGAGGAAGGTAGAGGGAGAGAGGGATAGAAACATCTACACTAATAAAAGAGAAGTATGCAAATTGAGCATACCTCCGTGACACCCACCAGCCAATCAGGAGTGGTATGCAAATTACCCCAACAAAGATGATGGGTTAATTTGCATATGCAGGCATGGAGCGGCTGGGCGGGGCGGGGCACCTGCTATGAGGGGGAGGGGGGCGGAGGGAGCTACAGGGGCGGCGCTCCGGTGGAGCGAACACTGAAGACTCTGGCTGGAGCGAAGATGGAAGGTGGCAGCCAGAGCAAAGGCCTGGGTCCCGGGTGCCAGAGGAAAACCGGTGCCAGCAGCCAGGGGAAGGAAGGCCTATTGCACAAATCTTCGTGCAACGAGCCTCTAGTCCAGGGGTCCTCAAACTTTTTAAACAGGGGGCCAGTTCACTGTCCCTCAGACCATTGGAGGGCCGGACTATAGTTTAAAAAAAAAATTATGAACAAATTCCTATGCGCACTGCGGGCCCGGGACGAGTCGGCTGCTAAGCAGGACAGGCAGCGGCACCCGGTGGGCCCAATAAATGTCCTCGGCGGGCCGCATGTGGCCTGAGGGCCATAGTTTGAGGACGCCTGCTCTAGTCAATGATAAGAGTGAATCATTGAAAAAAAAAAAAAAAAGAGTGAATCATTGATCGGCTGCCTCCTGCATGCTCCCTACTGGAGATCAAGCCTGCAACCCAGGCACAAGCCCTGACCGGGATCGAACTGGTGACCTCTTGGTTCATAGGCCTATGCTCAAGCACTGAGCCACACTGACTGGGCTGTACTTCATTCCTTTTTATGGTGAATAAAATTCCATATTATATTTATCAATTTATCAGTTGAAAAACATTCATGTTATTTCCACTTTTGGACTATTAAGAATAATGCTGCAAAGAAACCATCAACAAAACAACAAGAGAGCCCACTGAATGGGAGAACATATTTGCCAATGTTATCTCTGATAAGGGTTTAATCTCCAACATTTGCAGGGAACTCATACATCTTAACAAAAGAAAGACAAACAATCCAATAAAAAAAAAAATGGGCAAAGGACCTAAATAGACACTTTTCTAAAGAGGACATACAGAAGGCCAAGAGACATATGAAAACATGTTCAAAGTCACTAATCATCCAAGAGATGCAAGTCAAAATGACAATGAGGTACCATCTTACACCTGTCAGAATGGCTATCATCAACAAATTGGCAAACAACAAGTGCTGGTGAGGATGGGGAGAAAAAGGAACCCTCGAACACTGCTGGTGGGAATGCAGACTGGTGAGCCACTGTGGATAACAGTATGGAGTTTCCTCAAAAAATTAAAAATGGGCCCTAACCGGTTTGGCTCAGTGGATGGAGCATCGGCCTGTGGACTGAAACGTCCCAGGTTCGATTCCAGTCAAGGGCATGTACCTTGGTTGCGGGCACATCCCCAGTGGGAGGTGTGCAGGAGGCAGCTGATCTATGTTTCTCTCTCATGGATGTTTCTAACTCTCTATCCCTCTCCCTTCCTCTCTGTAAAAAAATCAATAAAATATATTTAAAAAAAATTAAAAATGGAACTCCCATTTGACCCAGTAATCCCATTTCTAGGAATATATCCCAAGAAAGATAGCTACAATATACTAGTGAATGAAAATTTAATAGGCAGAAACACCAATCAGAAAGGATATATGCACCCCTATGTTCATAGCAGCATAATTTATAATAGCTAAGATTTGGAAACAGACTAAGTGCCCATCAGTAGATGAGTGGATTAAAAATTGTGGTACATCTACACAATGGCACACTATGCTACTGGAAAAAAGAAGGAACTCTTACCATTTGAAACAGCATGGATGGACCTGGAGAACATTATGCTAAGCAAAATAAGCTAGTCAGAGAAAGATAACTATCACATGATCTCACTCACTTGTGGAATATAATAAACAACATAAACTGATGAACAAAAATAGATCCAAAGACATAGAAGCATTGAACAGACTGTCAAACCTCAGAGGGAAGGCAGGGGATTGGGGTGGGGGCTGGTAAGAGATCAACCAAAAGACCTGTATGCATGCATATAAGCATAAACCATGGACAAAGACAGTAGAGGGTGAGGGCATATGCTGGGGGCGGTGGGAGGGGCTGGAGAAAGGTCAATGGGGGGAAAAGGAGACATATGTAATGCTTTAATCAATAAATAATAAATAATAAATAAAATTGAAAATTAATAGCAAAAAAATAATAAAATCACTGTTTTTTCTCAAACTAAAAAAAAAAAAGAATAATGCTGCTATTAGCATTTGTGTAATTTTTTGTGTAGATGTATATTTTCAATTCCCTTGGGTGTATATAGGAGTAGAATTGCTGGGTCATATGGTAATTTTATATTTAACCTTTTAAGGAACTGACATACTGTTTTCCAAAATGATGGCACCATTTTACATTCCCACCAGCAATGCATGAGGGTTCCAATATCTCCACAAACCTCCAACACTTGCTGTTATCTGTCTTTTTAACTGTAGCCACTGGAGTGGGTGTGAAGTGGCACCTTGTTGTGGTTTTGATTTGCATTTCCCAGGTGGCTAATGATGTTGAACATCTTTCATGTGCTTGATGGCTGTTTATATACCTTCCTTGAAGAAATGTCTATTCAGATCCTTTGCTCATTTTAAAAACGGGGTTGTGTCTTTATTATTAAGTTGTTGGAAGTAGAATTTGAATCTAGGTCCTGCTCTACCATCTACCAACGAGACCTGGAAGCACCCTCGAGTCCTGCCCCCGCTGTGGCCAGCACAGCCACTACAGAAATGAGCCCAGTGAGGTGTCCAGTTGCTGTCTACAGGTGGACAGACAGCAAGCAGCTCTATCTTTAAGAACCGATGAGCCAAAGGGGAAAAAATAACCCTGGGAACAAAAAGTCCGCACCCCAGAAGGAGGAAGCGACCAAGGCTCTGCTCCAGGAGGTAGAGATAAAGCCCCGAGAAGCCAAGAAGCCACCATGACAAGTGCCTCTTGCATCCTCAGTAGTGGTGACCTATCTGCCTGTTTTTATGCTACTGACTGTTGGCCCACGTGAGGCTGGGAAGGGGATGCCTGTGGAGATTAGCAGGGTACCCAAGAGCGTATCTCTCAGGAGAGGGGACTGTAGTGAGTCTGCAGGGGCAGCAGCTAATCAGAGGAGAGCAGGGGCCTGATGGGGCATGGCCCTACAGCTGTGCCACTGCCCTGGCCCCAGAAACCCACATCTTCATCACCAAGGGCACCCGTATCTTAAACATCCAGCTAGAGTCCAACTGCCTGGGTTCAAATCCCAGCCTCACCATCTCCTTGCTGTGTGACTGTGGGCAAGTTACTTCCCCTCTCTGAGCTCTGGTTCCCTTTTGAGCCTCTCCTGTGGAATGAAGATAATCAGGGTGAGGATGAAATAGACCATAACACAGCCTCTGGGAGGGACCAGACTGCTGGTGGGGAAGCTGCGGACGGCAGGACTCACCCAGGGGGTGTCCCCAGCCTCTGGACTCAGAGCCAGAAAACGATTACCCTGTGAAATGGAAGCCACAGACTCTCCTGAGAACACGTGAGACCTTCTCCTTGCAGGAAACTTCACCCTAGGTCAGAAGCTTAAGTGTGCGACTGCCAAATGGGGGGTGAAGCTGGGGTGGGGGGTGGGGGGCAGGACACTTTGCACACCTCCATGTTGAAAGCAGGCTGCGCAACGGGTATAAATGCAGCCCCTCACTCAGGCAGCCTGGGTTCAAATCCCAGTACTACCATGTACCAGCTGTGAACTTTGGGCAAGGACTGCCTCTCTGTGTCTCAGTTTACACCCTGGAAAATAGAGAGGACAACGGTGTTCACTTTGTAGGGCCCTTGTGAAGATTAAAGCGTTAATACAGGTAAAATGAGGATTAAAGTCTCAGCTATAAAATAAAGGCCGGAGCATCCTCTGAATCCTTTAAACTTATTTAAACCCCGGATTCCCCCAGAGACCTCCAGAGTCCCCAAGATGCCTCCAGCCGTGGTACGTGGAGGAGGGGGGAGTTTCCAACGATTTTGGCATTTCCCAAAGTGGCTTTCATAGCCTCTAAACTCACAAGGTGCAGGGGACAATTGGAAGGGACACATCAAATAGGCTTGGCCGCTGGTGCGGGTGAGCCGCTGCCTCTCAGAACTTCACAAACGCACAAGAAAGGCTCCGAGAAACCCCGCAGAGAGGAACCCGTCAGATGTTTTAGCTGGTGTTCCCCAAATTTATTGGAACATGAACGCCCTTTTCTGCCCAATATCAATTTAACATCCTCCTGGAAAAACACTGATGGTCAAGGTCATTTCTAGCTCATAGTTTCTGCCTCACAGAAAAGACAGGAGGTTTTCTAAAAGTCATCTCTGCCTTTGAAAAGGCCCTTCCGTTTTTTAAGCGCTTTCACACCCACCCATGGGAAAGCGCCAGCCCCTCCCTGCAACGCATTCTCAGCTCTGCACCAGGAGTCAGAGAGGATGGGAGCAGGAAGGACCCCTCGGGGACACGGGGAAGACTGGCCCAGCTCCCTGCCACCACTGCAGCTGCCTCCCACAGACTGGATAGAACACCCAGAACATTGTCAGGACAGAAGGCAGTGTCTTCCAGGAGCCTTCTAGAGAAAAGAGTTGCCCAAAAGAAGCTTTTGTGGATAGAGCCAGACCTGCCTCCGGCAAGGGAGTTGTGTGCGGGATCAATCAGTCTCCTGGCGCCTGCAGAGCAGGCCGCATGGCCACCAGGCCCCATTAGCAGGGCCAGTGCCACTGGCAACTAGTCTCTCCCATCTCCCTCTAAATGTTTCAGCAATTCCAACATTTGGCAACAAAAGTACATCTCCCAGACGGCCCCGTGAACATGGGACAAGTGCCAAAGTTTGTCTCCAGGCCCCGTGGAGTTTGGAAAATGAGATTAATCAGCTAGTCAATGGGAGAGAAAGGCATTTATCAAGCACCTACTACATATCATGCATTGTTTCAGAAGCTCTATCATGAGATTTCAATTCTGATAACAACCCCATTTTACAGATGGGGAAACTGAGGCTCAGGATGGTGCATTAATTAACATGCCCAGGAATGCAGCAGAGCTGGGATTCAAACCCAAGCCTGGTTTTGCCTCCTCAGCCCCAGTGCTCCCCACTCCACTGTGCCTTCTGCAGCAGCCTGGCTGAGATCGAAACAAATGCCCCAAGACCATCCATACGTAGTCCCCAGGCCCTCTTCGCATCACTAATCCAGGTCCTCAGGGCAGGGGCTATGAAGAAGGGGATTGAAGGGAGGCTAATGTATTCTGGCCCCGGATGCTCTGGCCCATGTTGTAGGGGAAGAAACTAGCATTTGGGTTTGTCTCCATGTCCCGGAGAATCTGCCTGTTTCAGCCTCATAATCCGATCGTCCTTGGGGGAGTTGGGGTGTGCAGGTAGATAATCTGTGCTCTGAGCCGCTGAGCTGAAGGCCAGCCCACCAGCCTGAGGTGACCTTGCGATGTGAAGACCTCCCTGGAAACCCAGCCTGAGCTGGCACCTGGGCCTGGCCACTCCTCCCTATGTCGTTCCTGCCTGCTCCTGCCTGTAGCCTCCTCCTCTGCGTCCTGTTCCACTGACCACTGCCTGGGGCGGGGGTTAAGGACGGGGCACATGACCTTTGGGAAAAACCTCTGGAAACCCCTTTCCCGCTTCTGATTCCAAAGAATTCCTGGCTGGGCAGCATGTCTGTGAGCTGGGCAGGAGGTCAAGGAAGGGCAGGGGACTCCACCATCCCTCTCCCGGGGAGACCCCTCACCTGCTCTGTCTGCACACTGCAGGGAAGGAAGGCCCCACCTGAGCTTCTGGCTCCCTGAATGTCCACCTGGCAGCACCCTTCTCCCTGCGCATCACAGGAAGAGGCCATGGGAGAGGCGGGTCTGACCACTGCTCTGGCTCATCCTTAAGCCACCTGAGAGGCAGGCTTCCTCTTTGTCCCGGCTGGGCAGCCAGATGACAGGGAAGATAGTGATTGCCCATGGCCATGCACCTAGGCAGTGACGGGCATCACTCCCAGGTCTGGCTGACTCCGATTCTGGGGGGTCCTTTCTCCCAGGACAGTGCAGTAGTCAGGGGTGTGGGTTCTGGAGCAAGATTGCCAGACTCATTCAAGTCCTGGCTCCTCGACCTCCATGCTGGACCTCCCAGGGCTGACACTCACCTCCTCTGTGCCTTCGTTGTCTCATCTGTACAATGCTGCCAAAGGGTCTCTGAGTCCAAACCCTTGTTAGCTGTGTGACCTTGGGTGAGTGACTTAACCTGCCTGTGCCTCAGCTCATTCCAATTTAAAACAGAGAGCTCGATACGCATACGGCAAGGGTTGGTAGAGGATTAAGAGACCACCGTGAGCCTGCGGCTTTCTGGTCAGTGGCGCCTGGCGGCCCTCGGGGCCGGCTGACTGTTTACTGGTGTTGTGGTCCAGGTCCTGCCATCCAGACTGTGCATCCAGGAAAGATGCACAAGAAACAGGTCTCAGAGGGCATCTCTGGGGAGGGAAAGTGAGTGGCAGGGGAGTGGGGGTGGGAGAACTTGCCCCTGTATGTTATTTGTACATTCAGAATTTTGTATGATATGCGTGTAATGTTACCATTACTGAAGTTGATTATGTAACTTGTACAAAGATGTTCTCTGGCTCTGACACATGGTCTCATGCTGGCCAGAGACCCCCATCTCTTGGGTCGCCCTGCTCCCAGCTTGGCCCACGTTTCTGTAGCTACACCCAGGCCTTGTCCTGGCCCTGCCTTTTAGCCACTCCCTGTCTCCCGGTAAGGCCGCAGAGTCCATGAGGTCTCTCCTTCCAAGCACAGGCCTGTCGCTTACCAGGTGACATGGGCTGATGGCTGCTCCTCCACCATCTCCCCTGTAAATGAGATGATGGTACCTCCCCCACAGAGTAACTATAAGGACTAAGACGAGGTACAAATTCATGGAAAGTGCTAGATTCGGTTTCTGGCTGAGTCTCCCACCGCCTTCCTGTCCTTTGGAAGGACAAAAGAGAGCTGCCTACTTCTTGGAGCCCATCCCTAGCCACCGAGCCGCCTCCTACCCTGCCAGTGGACCTCAAACCTCCTCAGCCAGGTCCTGCCTCCAGGCCTGTGTACTTGCTGCTCCCTCCTCCTATCAGCCCCTTCCCCGTCTCCTCGTCTCCTCGGGGCTGGCTCCTTCCCATTATTCAGTTTCTCACAAGTGCTGCCTCCTCAGGGAGGCCCTCCCAGACCAACCTGTCTAAAATGGCCACACATCTTCTCTGTATCTCTTGCCCGTTTATTTCCTTCATGGTTTGTAACATTACCTGAAATTGTATTTAAAAAAAAAAAGCTTTCTTGGGGGAATAATTTTAGATACACAGAAAAGCTGCAAAGGCCGTACACAGGGTTTCTGTATACGCTTCACCCAGTTTTCCTAATTCCAGGACCTAACCGCCACACTTTTGTCAAAACTAAGAAATTAACGCTAATGAATTACCATGAACTAAACTGCAGATGTTCTTCATATGAAATTGCATTTTTCCTTTATTTATTTACTTGTTTTCAGCTGCTTCCCCCACTGGAAGGAAAACTCTGAAAAGCAGGTTACCCTCTTTCTCATCACCAGCTCCCTCATACCTGGCAGTAAATACTGATGGGTAAAAGGAGGGGAAATGATGGCAAAACGGCCTATGGTTACAGAGGACTCGCAGGCACTGTTCTGAGTGCATTAAACATTGTAAACCATTTACTCCTCATGACAACTCATGAGGTAGCTACTAATTGTGGGGAAACTGAGGCACGGTGCAGTTTGGTAGCTGGCCAAGGCCAGGCGGATGGTCAGTTCCAGAGTGGGATGAGCTCTAGCCCTTTCCTCAGGCACCAGAATAAATGCCGGTCCTTCCACAGACTTCATCCCTGTCAGAGCAGGAGGGTCTGCACACTGCTCTGCTGGGACCCTGAGGCCCCGCGCAGCTGATTTACCTGAAGCCACAGGATGGAACTGAGCACAGGGCTGGGGTGGAACCTGAGCTTTCTGCCTCCAGCTGGCTGCCACAGGCCATGGCTGCCAGGGGCTCTGCCCAGAAGGGTGGGGACCTCTCCCAGGCCACCAACCTCGCCCTGCTTCCAGGAAACAGAGGGCAGCTGGTTCAGTCACAAACTGGGGCTCGCTCCTGTGTCCCTGACTCCCCAGGGCCCTGCAGACACACACATGGGCTGATGGGCTGAGGCCCCCTTTGCCTGTGGCCTGGGCCTCCAGGATCTAGCTACTGGAGGTAGGGTGGGGGTGGGCTCTCTCCATCCCCGAGGATTCAGCCTTCTCAGGGGGCCTGCTAGGCTCTGGGACGGGGGTGGGGAAGAAGAAATGCTCCTTTCTTTCTGGTTGTGGGGTGGAGCAACATGGAGGATTACTGTCTTTTCCTAACACCCTGGACCAGCTGGAGAGATGTCCCAGCACCTCCCAAAGGGAAAAGCCATTCTCAAGCAGTCAGATAGGCCCGAGGCCAGCCGCCTCTGTCCAGCCTGGGTTCTGCCCAGCGCCAGCCTGGAGCAGACTGGAGGCCCTAATAATGTTTGCTGGATGCTTTGAATACAAGCGTCAATGCCCAGAAGCTCCTTTAGGTTTCAGCCAGGCGTGCCTGCCCCATCCCCCAATCTGGGGAGCAGAGTAAGTATTGGGGAGGGGGGTGACAGGGGACACCATGAGGTGATGGCAGCATCCCTGAGAGAGGCAGGCTGCTCAACCCAGAGCTGGGGGGTAGGGGCAGCTAATTAAACAGTGACTGTGATGAATCGGGAGAGGCTGCTGCTTGCTAATTAAAGATGCAGGCGTCTTGCCTGGCAAGTACGGGAGGCAGGAACAGCACTGGCACCATGTCCAGGGGCCAGGCCAGTGAGGACAGAGCGTGGTGAAAGCCCCCACCATGCTGGCTCTGGGCGTGCCTTCCATCCTCAGGCCCACACAGCAGGGCCCCAGGGCCCCCTCCCCACTTCCCTATCTCTCCTACCCACCTTGCCAGAGCCTGAGGCCTCAAACTTCCCCCTCCCCACCAACCCAAATTGCTTTCCAGATAAGGGCCCTGTGTTGGGGAGGAGGGGCCTGCTGGTGCCCAGCATCTGGGCTGGAGGGTGGGTTCATTTAGAGTCTTGAGGTGCTCTCTCCCACCCCCACTCCCAAGACCCCAAATTGGACAATGAGTCCAACCAAGACGGAGGCCAGCCATGCATGTGAGGTCCCAAAATGACTTTCAGAGCCGTAGATCTGAGACTCTTGGGGGCTTTAGGCACTACCCAATTTTCCTGATGTTAGTGAGTCCTGCTTTGCCCTGGTGTGTGTGTGAGAGAGAGACAGAGAGCCAGCGCTCCCAGCCTCAGCAGTCCAGTCTGGAAAAGGGGAGATTGGAATGAATGCTCTCTGACGCCTGGAGATCCCTGAACAGTGACAGAGAGACCCCAGAGCTGCCATCCCTGGCCAGCATCAGCTCAAAGAGCTCAGTGGCTAAAAGCATGGGCTCCAGGGACCAGACATCTGGGTACAAGTCCCACTCCCACCCTTTGCCAGCTGTGTGACCTCAGCATCATAGCTAATTGCTCTGTGCCTCAGTTTCCCCATCTGCAAAGGTGGGACAATAATTCTGCCTACTCAGAGGTCACTGAAGGGATCAAGAGAGAGAATCCAAGTAAGGTACTCAGCACAGTGTCTGGTCCACAGAACAAGCCAGGAAATGTCAGTCATTGTAATCTGACAACTTGGGGCACTTGAGCAGGCATGGCCACCCACCTCTCCTCCATGTGACATCCCTGACCTGACACAGGGAGAGCATGTCACCTTTCATACAAGGGCTCTAGCATCCTTCCTGACGCCGGCAACCTTTGGGGGGAAGTACAATATCAAAGAGGAAAACAAAGTGGATGCTCCGAGAGGTTACGTGACTGGCCCAAAGCCACACAGCTAAGTAGGGGACAAAGGCAGCCCTGAGGCCCTTGAGGATGGGATTGGTGGTGTTCCATGATGACATTTGTTGACCTTCTACTGGACTCCAAGTCCTGAACCAGCCACCCTTGAAGGAACTGAGGAGAATGGGAAACCCAGTCTGGAAGGAGAGAGAAAACACCTACACAAGGAATGAGAATGCAAGGCAAAATCAGCAGGCATCTGGAGGTCTCCCGGAAGGCAATCCTCTGAGCAGGGGCTGAGAAATGCTACTTTGTCCTGGAGCTGGATTTGCAAAACAAAGGTTCTGCTTGTATTTGGAGGGTAAATCAGTCTTGGGGAGCCTGCGGGGGGTGATAGAGCCCTTCACAAAGCGGGTGGGAGCCTCTGCTCCGGAAGTGCAAGTGGTCCCTGTTGTCCATGGTGCCTGCTTCTGTGATTCTGGGGTCTGTTACTCAAGGTCCCAGGGATCCCGGAGGCTATGGTTTCAGAGACTACCTGTTCAGGACCCCCAGCAATGATCCATCCCCATCTGAAGTGGCTTGTGATGTGCCCTTTCCAGGACACCAGGCACCCACCAGGATGGGGGCTTCCACTGCAGGACACTGCAGTGGAGAAAGAATGCAGTGCCGGTAAGAGGCCCAGAGACACTGAAAACCTCTGAGACTGAGAAACTCGAGGCTGTTGGCCCTGACGCTGGGATGCCTGGCCTTAGGCAGCCAACCCAAAGCAGGCAGGGGTGAGTGCAAGGTCGTTGGCACTGGGGGCGATGCCTCCCACTTCCCTCCTTAGTGATCAGGGCTCAGCCAGAGGGCCAGGCAGGTCTAGCCACAAGGAAGCCCATTCAAGCAAAACTAGTGGCTCCTGGAAAACACGCCCTGCCTTTCAGCCTCCCAGGGCCCCTGCGCGGAGCTGGGCCAAATGCTGGTCTGCGGCGCCCTCTGGTGTCCACTATGGGCAGTGGTAGAAGCAGCTGTGGGTTTAAGGGGGGTCGTCAGAACTAGAGGACTTCCAACTGTTACAACCCTCCCAGGGCACAGTTGGGAAAACGGAGACCCAAGGTCATAGAGCAACACAGTGGCTGAGCCCAGAACAGAACCCAGACCTCTCTCCATACCAATGGCTGGCCTTGGTGGGTTTCAAGGCATCCCCACCAGGGGAGGGAAAACTGGGTCTCCAGGAGGCTCACCCCAGTGACTATGGACAGCTGTATGATGAGGCAGGCAGCACTTTCCCTCCCTGGCCCTGGATTTCTCACCTCTAAAACTTGGGGCTACCGTGTTGTAAGAGATGAGGGGACTGGGGCCCTCCTCATATGCATCTAGTGGTGAGGCTGTAACCAGCCAATCTTTCAGGAAACACAAAAACAAGCCTTCCTACAGTAGTGCCATGTTTAATGATGAAACGCTGGGTGCTTTCCCTCTGAAATCAGGAACAAGACAAGGATACCTGCTCTTCACCACTTCTATTCAACATGGTACTGTTGGTTCCAGCCAGGGCACTCAGGCAAGACAAAAGGCATCCATATTGCAAAGGAAGAAGAAATCCCAAAGAATCTAGAATCTACCGTGTGTGTGTGTGTGTGTGTGTGTGTGTGTGTGTGTGTGTGTATGTATATATATATTAGAGGCCCAGTGCATGAATTCGTGCATGGGTGGGTCCGGCCAGCCTGGCCAGGGGGAGGGGACATGAGCAGTTGGACAGACTGCTGGTCGAACTCCTGGTTGAGGGGACAATTTGCATATTAGCCTTTTATTATATAGGATATACATTGAGTGGCCAGATTATTATGCATTCAGAGATCATAATAATCTGGCCACTCAGTGTATATTAGTGTTTATATATATAATATATATATTAGTGTTTATTATATATATTAGTATATATAACATATATATTAGTGTTTATATATACTAATAAATGAGTTCAACAAGGTTGCAGGTACAAGATGAATAGACCAAAGTCAATTGTATGTCTATCTACTTGCAATGAACATTTCAAAATGTAATTAATAAAATAATTCCATTTACACTAGCATCAAAAAGAATGCTTAGGGATAACTTTAACAAAGAACTACAAAACTTATGCTTTGAAAATATTGTTGAAAGAAATTAAAGAAAACCTAAATCAATGGGAAAACATTCCATGGTCATGGACAAGACTCCCCAAATTGATCTTCAGATTCAACACAAGCCTCGTCAACATTCCAACCTGCTTCTTTGCAGAAATTGACAAGCTGATCATAAAATTCATATGGAAATTCAGTGACTCCAAACAGCCAAAACAATATTGAAAAAAGAACAATGTTGGAAGATCCACATTTCTGATTTCAAAATATTCTACAAAGCTACAGTAATCAGAACAGTGTGGTACTGACATAAGGGTAGACCTATAAATCAATGGAATAAAATTGAGAGTCCAAAAATAAACCATTAGAGACTTACAGTCAATGCTTTTCAAAAAGGGTGCCAAGACAAGTCAATGGGGAAAGAATAGTCTTTTCAACAAAAGATGTAGGAACAACTGGTCATACACATGCAAAAGAAGGAAGCTGGATTTACATCATACACAGAATTAACTCAAAATGGATGACAGACCTAAATGTAACAGTTAAAACTACAAAGTACTTAGAAGAAATGACCTAAGAGTCAGCATTAGAATTAATTTTTTAAATATCACACCAAAAGCACAGCAACGAAAGAAAAATGATAGATAAATTAGACATCATCAAAATAAAAAAAACTTTTGTGCTTGCTAAAGAACGTCATTAAGAAAAAGATAACCCACCCAGCCCATGTGATTCAGTGGTTAAGCGTCGACCCATGAACCAGGAGGTCAAGATCTGATTCCTGATCAGGGCATATGCCCAGATTGCAGACTCGATTCCTGTGGGGGGGGGGGGGGGCGTGGAGGGGGTGTGAAGGAGGCAGCCAATCAATGATTCTCTTTAAATATTGATGTTTCTATCGCTCTCTCCCTCTCCCTTCCTCTGTCTGAAATCAATAAATACATTTTTAAAAATTAGAAAAAAAGATAACCCAGAGAATGAGAGAAAATAATTGCAAATCATATATCTGTTAAGAAATTTTAACCAGAATACATAAAGAATTCTCACAACTTGATAATAAAAGACAACCCAATTAAAAAATGAGCAAATGATCTGAATAGACATATACATATAAAAGATATAGATAGGTAGATAGATAGATAGATAGATAGATAGATAGATAGATATACAGATGGCCAATGGGTTCATGAAAAGATGCTGAAAACCATTAGTCATTGGGGAAATGCAAGTCAAAACCACAAGATACTACTTTGCACCCACCAGGATAGCTATAAGAGACAGATAATAACAAGTGTTGGCAAGGATGCAGAGAAAGCAGAAACCTCCCATACTACTGGTAGGAATGTAAAATGTTGCAGCCACCTTGAATAACAGTCTGGAAGTTCCTCAAAAGGTTAACCAGAATTACATATGACCATCAATTCCACACTTAGGAGGCATATATTAAAGAGAAATGAAAACATACATTCACACAAAAACTTATATGAATGTTCACAGAAATATTATTCACTAGAGGCCCAGTGCACAAATTCGTGCACAGGTGGAGTCCCTCAGGGTGGCCTGCGGAGATTGGGCCCCAGCTCGAGCCCCCAGCCTTGCAGCCCTGCAGCCCCACCTGGCACTCCGCCTTGTGACCAGGGCACTCAGGTGCCGCCCCCTCACCTGCTCAACCATCCTGCCTGCAGGATGATCAATCAGGGCCTGGGAGCTGGGCAGAGGCCCTGGCCCCTGCTGCCACTGCTGGTCTCTGTCTGTGGGGCAATCGGTGGGTGATCGGCAGGGTGATCAGGCCCCCAGCTCACACCTGCCTTGGCCTGGTGCCACCCACTCACCTGCTCCACCATCCTGCCGCAGTCCCACTCTCGTCAGGGTCCATTGGGGTCAGCAGCGCCTCCACTGCTGCCCGCTGCCAGCACCGCATTGCCGACACCCACCATGTTCCGTGCTGCCCCCTGGTGGTCAGCGCACATCATAGTGAGCGGTCGAACTCCTGGTCTCCTGGTTGAACTCCCGGTCGAACAACTGTCCAAGGGGACAGTTTGTATATTAGACTTTTATTATATAGGAGGATAATAGCCAAAAAGTAGAAACAACCCAAATGTCCATCAACTGATGAATGGATAAATAAAATGTGATCTAACTGTACAATGGAATATCATTCAATAATAACAAGAAATTAACTACCAAAATACTATGACATGGATAATCCTTTCATGCTAAATGAAAGAAGTCAGTCACAAAAGATCACACATTGTATGATTTCATTTATATGAAACTAGTGGTCTGGTGCATGAAATTCGTGCACATTAAAAGGGAATTAGAGGAAATATTTTAATATTGCTATTTGCCCTTTCTCTATAATAGAAGTGTCAGAGATGAAAGAAAATTAGTAAAATGTATATGAAAATCTCCCTCCTGTCAGAGTCTGGGGCGCACCGTGGGACCCAGAGTCAAGTCCTCACCCACCCGCACACACCTCGAAATCGCGCAAGACCCAGACCTAGCTGGCCCCACCCCCATTGGGCGAGATCCAGATCTGGCCAGCCCCACCCCCATCAAGTCCCGCCTGGCGGGGACGCGGCCTCAGGTCCCCTGGCCCGGGATGGGGGGCATGGCCTGAGGTCCCCCATCCTGGCACACAGAGGGGGCGTGGCCTGAGGTCCCCCATCAAACCCCACCAGGTGGGGGCGCGGTCTCAGGTCCCCCGGCCTGGCCCGGCACCACGCAGCCTCAGGTCCCTGCTGATCACTCAATATGGCTCCTTATGGAAACCCCGCCTCCACTGTGGGTGCAGTCATCTTGAGTTACGGGAATCCAGCCTCTGCTGTGTGCACTGCCATCTTGTGCGTTACAGCATGAGGTCAATTTGCGTATCACCTCTTTATTATATAGCATATCCAGAACAGGCAAATCTATAAAGACTACAAACAGATGTTTTTTCCTAACAGTGGTTGCCTAAGGCTGGGGCTGGGGAGAAACGGGTAAGGGGTTCTTCATAGGATGATAAAAATGTTCTAAAATTGATTGTTGCATGACTCTGAATATAGAAAAACTTACCAATTGTGTGCTTTAAATGGGTGAATTGTATAGCATGTGAATCATATCTCAGTAAAACTATATATTTTTTAAAAAGAACCTATCCTTGGACCTATGGCTCCACTTTTAGGAATTTTGTCTAGGAAAACCACTTATATGCACAAGGACATATACATGAAGATTTCCACCACAGTATTGTCTTAACAGTAAAAGTGTGAGAATAATCCAACTGCCCATCAACGGACCAGGTCAGTTATGTTCAACCCTGGGATGGAACAGTGGGGTCATTAGAAAAAATTACAAACGAGATTCACATATACTCATATGGACAAGGTCTAAGACATACTGTCAAATTTTAAAGAATGTTAACAAAATAAACGGGTAGAGCCCTGGCCAGTTGCTCAATGGTTAGAGCATCAGCCCACGCACTGAAGGTTCTCCGGTTCAATTCCCGGTCAAAGGCATGTATCTGGGTTGCAGTTTCGAATGTGTGTGAGGCAACCAATCGATGTATCTCTCTCACATCACATCAATGTTTTCTCTCTCCCTCTCCCACCCTCCCTTCTACTCTCTTTAAAAATCAATGGAAAAAATATCTTCAGGCGAGGATTAACAAAAATAAATACATAAATAAACCCGTAGATTAAAAAGGACTTAAAAGATTTTTTAGCCCTGGCAGAGTAGCTCAGTTAGAGCGTTGCCCCCATATGCCGAGATGGTGGGTTCGAGCCCCATCAGGGGACACACAAGAATCAACCAATGAATGTATCAATTAAGTGGAACAACAAATTGATGTTTCTCTCTCTCTCTCCCGAGCTTGCTCTTGTACTCTAAAATTCAATTTAATTTTTTAAAAAGTTTTCTTAAAAGAAGACAAAATTATAGCATCTAGGATGCACACCTGGTTGAAAAGCAAGAAAGTGATTTTCTTTAAAGTCAGGATAATGGTAAGTAACATTTTGGGCAGAGGTAGGGGAATGGGGCACGCTGAGGGCTTCTGGGGTGGCTGTCAGAGTTCTTCACTGGCGCAGTGGTTACAAGAGTGTTTGTCTTATATAATTTATCAACTGAATTCTTATTGCATATGGTCTTTTTGTATGTCATATTTTATAATAAAAAAGTTAAAAAAATAAAGTATATTCATTACAATTTTTAAAAACTAAGTATTATAAGATTCCTTTTTTTTTATTCTCACCCAAGCATATGAGAGAGAGAGAGAGAATGAATCATTGATGGGTCACCTCCCCTACACACCCCGACCAGCGATGAAACCCTAAACCTAGGTATGTGCCCTAACTGGGAATTGAACCCAAGCTTTTGGTGTATGGGGACGATGCTCCAATCAATTGAGCCACCTGGTCAGGGCAGATTCCATTCTTGTGTGAAATGTCCAGTTCATCCAAAAGTTAAATAGAATCACATATCTAGGTGTATAGACACAGAAACACCTGCAAGTCTGGGATTTGAGGTGCTCTTAATGTATATTTTTCTGAATGTTCACATTATTTTTCTACAATGAACAAGAATTACTTTTATAGCTAGGAAAAAAGATAAAGCTATTTGCTGCGTTTAGAGGGTTCCTTTGGAGGCTGACATTGTGAGAGCAGAAAGGTGGATGGTGAGCAGCTGCAGATGGCACAGGAGAAGACCAAGATTCACTGCCTGCTCAGCCCTCCAGGGCCTGGCTAAGACCCCCAAAGCCCAGTCCCGCCCTGGGCTTCCAGGAGATTCTGCCCCCTGCAGGTTGTTGGTGGCAGCTGCTCAGAGCCTTCCCACCCACCAGATGCTGGAAATGCAGTTCTGACCTGGTGAGCTTGATGGAGATCACTCTGCTCCCATCTGTACAGGTTTCTGTCATGAGCAAGGAGGAGACTTCTTAGGTAGAGAGTGAGAAAAGGTGGGAGCAAGTTCTCATCCTGGATGGCTTTGCTACAACCAGCAAAAAAACACCATACTAATAGCTGAATGAGCAATTTCTACAATCCGAGCACTCTTGCTAGGTGGGTTATGTGGTTTGATCTCGAGTCCTTCCAACGACCTGAGCGATGGGTGGGATCGTCATCTGCATATTACAGATGGGCAAACTGAGGTCCTGAAAGCCGGGGTACCTTGGAGCAGTCACTGTCTCTGAGGCTAGACTTGGCCACACCCTTCCTGTGGCCTCAGTGGGTCCTCCCAGGCACCTGAAAGGGTGGCTGCCCACATTTTGCAGATGAGAATTGAGGCTGAGAGAGGAAAGTCACTTGTCCACATCCTGCAGCAACCATGTGTCAGGGCCAGGCAGCCTCCCTGACTGCGGGGAGCCATGGGCAGGTCCCCCACCCCTGTGGGCTGGCTCCTAGAAATGTTAATAGAGTTACTGTATTATAACCTCAGGAGCATGCCTGACAGTGGCCAAAGTGCTTTCATATACACCATCTCATTTGCTCCTCTCATCAGACCTGTAAATCTTCAGTCTGACTGTATTTCCTCCATTTTAAAGTCTGGAGCCCAGAGAATTGAGTGACAGGTTAAGAGGGCCTGGGCCTCCATTATGCAGCTGCTATCCCTGCCCTGTGCGGGGGCAGCCTGGTGTGAAAGCTCTAGGAGGCTTCAGAGGAGACAGGCGAGCTGCGCTCAGAGGAGCCACGCCCCCAGCTACCGTTCGTGCCTTCCCCGCAGGAGAAAGAACACTGAGTGACAGAGCCAAGGGCAAGGTGCCAGGGACAGCTGCCAGGGCCTCAGGGGAACCATAACCCTCCACTGCCTCCTCTCCCAGCCCACGATCACCCGTGCCCCTCCATCAGTCCATCGGCAATCGGTCAAGGAGATCATCAGAGCGCTCACACCAGGGACAGAAGCCCAACCACTGCCAACAAGTGGGTCTGCTTCTGCACAAGTGCCCGCTACTTGGCGGCACAGACTGTGCCCAGCAATCCAGCATCAAACCTCACAAAAACCTTTTCAATGAGTCATATCAGCCCCATTTTACAGAAGAGGCAATGGAGGTTCAGAGAGGTCGAGTGACTCCTCCAAAGTCACACAGCCAGGAAGCCTCAGAGGTTCCTGGTGGCCAGTTTCAACCAAGGAGGGGCAGGGGAAAGGACAATCCAAAACCCTTGTGGAGAGAAAGTGGGAGAGGGAGGGTCTGCACTGTGCGTTCTCTCTTGGGACATGACTTGCTCCTCAATCTATCTGTTCTCTGTTCGTTTACACATTCATGGACTCTTTCTACATGCCTCTCTCCTTTCTGGGCATTGAGGACAGGTAAATCAGGCTCACCTCTGCTTTCACAGAACTCACTGCAAGGCAGAATGGAAAGGGAAAGTGAGGCAGGCAGAGGCCACCACTTGCCTGGGTCTGCTAGTATTTACTGAGGGTCTGCTGTAGGCCAGCCCCAGTGCGGGGCACTGAGGGTGCCAAGGAAATGAGAAACACAAGGCTCCTGCCCTCCTGAAGCATATGTTCCATCTGTGTTCAGCCCTGAGCCTCCAGAAACCCTGCTTGCATGACCTTGAGCCCTGAATACAATGGGGAACTTCTCTGGAAGGGTCGGGGGACATAGCAGACCTAGGGATCCTCCATGAGCCACACTCAGGCCTGGTTCTAAGCTATGGAGCAGGGATCCAGGAGGAGGGGAACCTGATTGGTGCCTTCCTTAGGGACTAAATCAGGGCCCTGGAGAGAAGAGAGCTTTTCAAAGGGGTTTGAAGCCTGAACAATAGAAGGCCAACAAGGACCAGCCACTCAGAGTGCAGCAAACAGACCCCAGGGGCTGGGGAAACACATCAGAGAATCTCAGAGCTGGGCGGGGCTCCATGGCTCTTACACCAGGCGCCACCATGCCTCTGTTCCCTTGCTCCTCACGACGGAAGACTGGCTCAGCGGCAGATTATGGCATTCGATTGCAGCCACAGCCTAGGAAATGACGAAGCAGAGCAGTGAAAGGACTTGCCTGAGATCACACTGTGGACTCGTGGCACAGGCAAAATGTGAACTGGTGACTGCCCAGCCCTTTCCACCAGCTCACACCGCAGGGTGCCACCCAGGAGGACGGCATGGTGGTGATGCTGGACACCCTCCAACCAGGGCCTCACATGAGCGGCAGGCACATGCTAACCTTACACCTCCCCAGTGAGGGTGGGTTTTATATTTTGGTTTTTCCAAATGTTCAACCTTTACACTCAGATGTTAAACTGAGGGGTCCCTCTCCGTGTGAATGGTAAACAGGGCACCCCTGAACTGCCCCATCTTTGCAGCCAAAAGTTGGACTTATATTGTTAAGTGCAATTTTTTAAACTGCCAAATTCCCTTGGTAAAAAAAGAGAGAGAGTCAAAATAAGAGAATGAGCCCAGCCGGGGCAGCTCAGTGGTTGAGCACTGACCTATGAACCAAGAGGTCAATAGTTCAATTCCAAGTCAGGGCACATGCTCAGGTTACTGGCATGCAGGGAGCATGCAGGAGGCAGCCGATCAATGATTCTTTCCCATCATTGTTGTTCCTATCTCTCTCTCCCTGTCCCTTCCCCTCTCGCTAAAATCAAAACATTTTTTAGACAAGAGAATGAAAAAAATGGCAAAATAAATTATTAATAGGTATGATATAGTCATTAAATAACTTTAAAGAAAATTTTAATGCTGTGAGAAAATGTTCACAATGTAATGTGGGGGAGAAAAAGCCAGTTATAGAGTATGATTACAATTAAAATACACACGCACACACATAGATATAGATATAGATATAGATATAGATATAGATATAGATATAGATATATGCCGGAAACCGATCATTGTCTCACTAATTAGAAAGGTGTGGACAAGGAACCCGGAAGGCTGGTCAACCTTGAAGCTCTGAAAGGTCAGAGCCAACCACTCCCTACCTAATTGAGACAATGGTAGCTGAAGCAATTTCCCCACCAAATAATCATGTAAATCCTTACTGATAAGACAATCTGCCTGTTATAGAATTGCCTGCCTAAGGGCAATGGGTGTATCCCAAACCTGAATAAAAGAGATGGCAAGGCCAAAGCAAAGCGTAGTCCTCCCACTGGAGTTGGGCTTCCGCCTGGCCCCCATTTCCCAAATTAATATTTTTCTAGTCTCTTTGTGTGCGGCCTTCTCCAGAACCCGAACCCTGAACCTGAACCCTGAACCACGCGGGACGTGAAAGGAGTTCCCACATCTGGCACCTGAACGAGGGACGTCTGGAGGAGATGATATTTTTCGCCTAAGGGCGAAGGAGGAAAAATACACCGAGAAAAAGGTGAGGGAAATTCATCGCACACAAAGCCCACGATCAAGCTGCAGAGTCGAGATCTATAAGTAGGGTGGGAACGTCTTTTTCAGCCAGGCTAATGGGGAAGAATTAGATTATAAAATAATGTGGTTTCTTGTTCAAATTAAAATCTTAATTGGTATTTGGAATTTAAAATCTGTAATAAGAAATGAAACTCCACTGCTGAAACCACCTCTGGTGTGGAGAAATTCAAAGATGGCAGGAGGGGGCGGGGCTATCCGCTCTCCTGCAATGAGATTACTTAAGGTTTCGTTTAAAAATTATAAAAGAACTCGCAGGGAAATGCAAATCTTGGCCAAATTGGGTGCTAGTTATTACTTCGGAAAGCGAAAAAGAAAGAAAAAATGTAAGATTTGTCTATCTTTTAAGCATGAAAAGAAATTCGGCCAGATCTGTTGCTGAAACTTCCCCCGAAATAAGCAGGATGTGGGGGAAGGGAGACACGTGGCGATCCAATATGGAAGCCCACTCTCCCAGTATGCTAATTTAAAAGTTTCCTTTCTCACCATGAAAAAGTCTTAAAAATTTAGAAATGTGTCTGGAATTTCTGTGCTGGAGGGGAGAGAACCTAGCTGTAAGACAGAATGCGCGCATGGTGCGATTTTGGACATTTAGATTGTCTTCAGCTGGAATCTTTCTGCAAATGCTATAGAAAATGAGAAACCCAGAACTGGTTCTTTTTCCTAAGAAAAATGGCAAAAAAGTCTTCATGAAAAAAATTCAACCTAATTCCAGCAACAGGATTCACATTTCCATAATAAAGAGTAGTTTTTAAAATGCTAATGAACCTTGTTAAAAGTTAACTTTTAAGGCCTTCAAGAAAATAAGTAAATTCTCTGTTATAGAATTTATCCAAAGTAAATGCTTTAAAATAATTATAATTGATTCTAGAATCTCAAAGAAATTGTTGAAATATAGATAAATAATGTATTAATTATAAAAAATCTAAATAGCCCAGGTGAGCGCTGGCTACGCCCTTTGTTAGTGGAGGAAGGGGTAGACGCCCTTCCGCCAGCAGACAGGTAATCTAGTTTCCTGCCAGGAACCATCTTTGAAAAATGTGGTAATTTACATTAGAATAAACCAAACCTGGTTTTCCAGGGCTACTGGCAAATAAAAAGTAAAGTTTAAATTTGCCTCATGAGAAAAACCTAGAGGACAGAATTGAAGCTATTAATTGATTATGTCTTGTATTTTGTGTTATTAATCTAGGAAATGCTAAATATATTTGAATTGCCAGCTTTAAAAGTTCAAAGTGCAGGAGAGGATCCAAGATGGCGGGGTAGGTAAACACCTAAACTGCAGGAGAGGATCCAAGATGGCGGCGTAGGTAAACACCTAAACTGCTGCCTCGCACAACAATTTCAAAACTACAACTAAAAGACAAAACATCTATCACCCAGAACCACAGGAAAGCTGGCTGAGTGGAAGTTCTACAACTAGAAGGAAAGAGCAAACAGCATTGAGGGGTGCACAAGTGCGGAAAAGCTGAGGTACGGAGACGCGCGAATCAGGAGCACTGCTGTTTTCAAACCGAAGGGAGATAAGCTCCCAATTACTCCGAACTCCAGTTTCTGGGGAGACGCGGGGGACCCAAACTCCTACGGGGAGAAGCTGGACTGTGCCGTGGGGTCGGAAAGTGAGGGTGGCTTGCTTGCAGGGCTGCGCTCAGGAATAATTGTTTACTGTGCTGGGGCGCAGGACGCGGGGACACAGTCGGAGACGCAGAGCCGACTTCTGGCAGCCATCGCTGTTTGCCACGCCCTAGCCTAGTGACGCCCTGAGACCCCGCCCCGCACAACCTACAAACCCACCCAAGCTCCAAGCAGCGGCTTTAGCATATAAATGACCTGCCCTATTGCAGCTTAACCTAGCAAACTTGCAGCCCGGGTCAGACAGCTCCAAAACCTCCAGACCTCAAGCAAAGAAAACTGTAGTTCTCGCTGTAGCGCCTGCTGGGTGGCCTCAGACAGTAGCTGACCTACACCCCATTGGAGATCCAGAAGCCAGTGTACCTAGTGGTCAGAGTGAGACACCAGATCTCAACTCCTCACATCCATAAGTGACACATTCAAGAGGCAGACTCAGTGAGCACCAAAGCCCCACTGAAACAAGTCCTGCACCATAAGGGTGTCTCCAGCGCAGCAGTTCTTTCATTATAGACACAGCGGGTCCTCACAGCCAATTGGCCTGGAGGTCAATTCCTCCCAGTGTACCAACAGCAATCAAGGCTTAACTACACCAAGACTTTGCACTCAGCCCACAAAGGGGTGTACCAAAGGCGTCCACCTCAGGTGATTGGGGAGGCTGAGCTATTGGCCCCTATAGGTCACCTACCACACAAAGCCACTCCATCAACACAAGGAAGCAGCAAAATGCAGAGACCAAGAAACATGTCACGAATGAGAGAAATGGAAGAAAGCAAACTACTGGACGACATAGAGTTCAGAACCACATTTATAAGGTTACTCAAGAATCTTCTAAAAACCGCTGAAGAACTTAGTGAGACCTTTAAGGATCTTAATGAGAATACCAAAAAAAAAAATGGAAAAGGACCAGTCAGAAATTAAGCATACACTGTCTGAAATAAAGAATATACAGAAACTCAACTGTAGATCAACATACCCCAAGAATCAAACCAAAGATCTGAAATATGAGGAAACAAAAAACACCCAACCAGAAAAACAAAAAGAAAAAACCTAAAAATATGAAGATAGTGTAAGGAGCCTCTGGGACAACTTTAAGTGTAGCAACATTAGAATTTTTGGGGTGCCAGAAGAAGAGAGAGAGCAAAATATTGAAAAGCTATTTGAAGAAATAATGACAGAAAACTTTCCCTACCTGGTGAAAGAAATAGACTTACAAGTTCAGGAAGCACACAGAACCCCATACAAGAGGAATCCAAAGAGGACCACACCAAGACACATCATAATTAAAATGCCAAGGGCAAAAGACAAAGAGAGAATCTTGAAAGCAGCAAGAGAAAAACGGTTAGTTACCTACAAGGGAGCACCCATACGACTATCAGAAACTATGCAGGCCAGAAGGGAGTGGCAAGAAATATTCAAAGTGATGAATAGCAAGAACCTACAACCAAGATTACTCTACCCAGCAAAGTTATCATTCAGAGTTGAAGGTCAGATAAAGAGCTTCACAGACAAGAAAAAGCTAAAGGAGTTCATCACCACCAAACCAGGATTACATGAAATGCTGAAGGGTGTTCTTTAAGAAGAGGAAGAAGAAGAAAAAGGTAAAGATAAAAATTATGAACAACAAAGTGACATCAAATACATACCTACCAACAAGTGAATCTAAAAATCAAGTGAATAAAAAATCTGAAGAACAGAATGGACTGGTGAATATAATAGAATCAGGGACATAGAAAGGGAGTGGACTGACAATTCTCAGGGGGGAGGGGGTGTGAGGGGTGCGGGAAGAGATTGGACAAAAAGCTTACACCTATGGATGAAGACAGTGGCAGGGGGTAAGGGCATGGGGTGGGGTGGGGAATCAGGTGGAGGGAAGCTATGGGGGAAAAAAAGAGAAACACCTGTAATAATCTGAACAATAAAGATTTATTTAAAAAAAAGTTCAAAGTGCAAATTAAATTGGGAGAAATTATGTAGTTGTGGTAATTAAATGTCTAAAGTACAAGAACTTATTTTTGAGAAAATAAAATGTTGTGTTTTCTCTAATAATTAGGAATTCAAAATAAGTTGCTTATTATTGGTCTAATTAAAAAAGAGGATTAATTCTGTGATCCCAACCAAAATTTTTCTATACAAAAACTAGTTTAAAATCTAATTGATATCTTAAGATAATTATAAAAAGTATAATCTTTAAATCATATATGGATATAATATATATGTATATTTGATGGTTTTTTTCATGTTAAAATTTCAAGGCTTTAACAGAGATGATTCTTGGAAAGCTCCAAGGGCCCAGAATAAATACAAGAAATTTATTCTCTCTTCTTAAAGGAAATCTTTTTAAATTTAACAGATTTAATATATTTGAAATTGCATGGAAAGCCTTATCAAATAAAAATTAATAAATATAGGAGCCGAAACCGGTTTGGCTCAGTGGATAGAGCGTCGGCCTGCGGACTGAAGAGTCCCAGGTTCGATTCCGGTCAAGGGCATGTACCTTGGTTGCGGGCACATCCCCAGTAGGAGGTGTGCAGGAGGCAGCTGATCGATGTTTCTCTCTCATCGATGTTTCTAACTCTCTATCCCTCTCTCTTCCTCTCTGTAAAAAATCAATAAAATATATTAAAAAAATTAATAAATATAGGGGAGAAACCAAGATGGCGGCATAGGTAAGCACCTAAACTGCTGCCTCGCACAACAATTTCAAAACTACAACTAAAAGACAGAACGGACACCATCCAGAACCACAGGAAAGCTAGCTGAGTGAAAATTCTACAACTAGAAGGAAAGAGAAAAGCTCACAGAGAATTGGAGGTATGGCAAAGGGTCTTTGTGCATGCAGAGAGGAAGGGCGGCTGAGAGCCTGGCTGACTTTCTCTGGCGGAAGGGGGAAGGAAGCCCTCGACCGCACTGAACCCCAGTTCTGACTGCACTGAACCCCAGTCCCGGGCGAAACCCCGTGGACCCAGGCTCATACAGGGGGAGTCTGGACTGTCAGGTAGAGATTAAGGCACTCGGAGACCCAGGGGAGACCCGGGGGAGCCCCGGCGGGCAGGGGTCTGGAGGCATGCGCGCCAGTGTGCACAAAGGCTGCGGAGGTTGCCACAGGCTTTCCCTAGCAGAAGGGAGTCGGAAGCTCCTGACTGCACTGAACCCCAGTTCTGACTGCACTGAACCCCAGTTCCAGGCGAGCCCCTGGGGACCCACGCTCTTGTGGGGGGAATCTGGACTCTTGGGCGGAGACTCGGGAGCCAGGGAAGGCAGAGGTCTGGAGGTGCGCCCGCGTGCAAGGGCAAGGCTGACTGGAAGCTAAGACTGTCTGCTCCGCCCTGAGACTCCACCCCATCCAAGCTGAGCACAGAGGCTATTGCAATTTGGCAAGTCTAATCCTATAGGGCTGTCTCCAGCACCGAACTTCTCCCAGCGTAGACACAGCTGATCCTTACAGCCAACTGGCCTGGAGGTCAATTCCTCCCAGTGATACCAACAACAATCAAGACTTAACTACAACAAGGCTGTACACACAGTCCACAAAGGGGTGCACCAAGAGTGTCCACCTCAGGTTAACTGGGGAGGCCGACCCACTGGGCCATATAGGAAACCTAGCACACAAATCTACCCTACCAACTCAGGGAAGCAGTGAAAATGCGGCGTCTCTCACAAACGAAAGAAATGGAGGAAAACAAACGACTGGATATAGAATTCAAAACCACGGTTATAAGGCTTTTCAAGAATATCCTAGAAAAGGCCAATAAATATAACGAGACCCTCGAAGATATGACAAAGGACCAACTAGAAATTAAACATACACTGATTGAAATAAAAATATTATACAGAGACCCAACAACAGACTAGAGAAACACAAGAATCAAGTCAAAGAATTTAAATACAAAGAAGCAAAAAACACTCAACCGAAAAAGCAAAAAGAAAAAAAATCCAAAAAGTTGAAGATAGTGTAAGAAGACTCTGGGACAACTTCAAGCGTACCAACATCAGAATTATGGGGGTGCCAGAAGAAGACAGAGAGCAAGATACTGAAAACCTATTTGAAGAAATAATGACTGAAAACTTCCCCCACCTGGTGAAAGAAATAGACTTACAAGTCCAGGAAGCGCACAGAACCCCAAACAAAAGGAATCCAAAGAGGACCACACCAAGACACATCATAATTAAAATGCCAAGAGCAAAAGACAAAGAGAGAATATTAAAAGCAGCAAGAGAAAAATAGTTAATTACCTACAAGGGAGCACCCATACGATTGTCACCTGATTTCTCAACAGAAACTATGCAGGCCAGATGGGAGTGGCAAGAAATATTCAAAGTGATGAATAGCAAGAACCTACAGCCAAGATTACTCTACCCAGCAAAGCTATCATTCAGAATTGAAGGGCAGATAAAGAGCTTCACAGATAAGAAAAAGCTAAAGGAGTTCATCACCACCAAACCAGTATTATATGAAATGCTGAAAGGTATTCTTAAAGAAGAGGAAGAAGAAAAAAGTAAAGATAAAAATTATGAACAACAAATACATATCTATCAACAAGTGAACCTAAAAATCAAGTGAATTAAAAACCTGAGGAACAGAATAATCTGGTGAATATAATAGAATCAGGGGCATAGAAAGGGAGTGGACTGATAATTCTCAGGGGGAAAGGGGTATGGGGGGTTCAGGAAGAGACTGGACAAAAATCATACACCTATGGATGAGGACAGTGGCGGGGAGGTAAGGGCAGAAGGTGGGGTGGGAACTGGGTGGAGGGGAGCTATGGGGGGAAAAAGGAAAAACAATTATAATAATTTAAATAAAGATTTATTTTTAAAAAAATAATAAATATATTTTAAATGTTATGAAGATTTTTGGCCTCTAAGAAGGACAAAATGAAGTAACTAAATATTTATTATAATCCAACAGCAGAATTTAAAATGACAAAAAGCCCGTAGCCACCTGCATTCTTAATTAAGCTAGAGGAGGGGCAACATTTGCAGCTTGTGAATCAGACGTAAACATTTACTAAATTTTCTTTGCTTTTTAAATGAAGATAACTACTTTAATTACTTAAATAAATTAGCTTTTTAAATTATAATCAAGGTTTTCAGCTAAATGAAAAGCCAATATCTTTTTTTTTTTTAATATATTTTATTGATTTTTTACAGAGAGGAAGGGAGAGGGATAGAGAGTTAGAAACATCGATGAGAGAGAAACATCGATGAGAGAGAAACATCGATCAGCTGCCTCCTGCACACTCCCCACTGGGGATGTGCCCGCAACCAAGGTACATGCCCTTGACCGGAATCGAACCTGGGACCCCTCAGTCCGCAGGCCGATGCTCTATCCACTGAGCCAAACCGGTTTCGGCAAAAGCCAATATCTTTATAAAAAATTCTAATAAAGACCAGAAACAGCTAGTGAGATTTTTGTTTGTCTGCAATATAAATTTGAAGAACGGATTAGATAGCTGCCATGATGGCCACATGGCTTGCCAGTCCCCTTGGAAGACGTAGGGGCCAACCCCTTCCTTTGGAATAAGCCAATGTTTTTGTAAGCAATTTGATTAAGTATTCTAAGAAAGTTACTGAAGGCCTCCCATGGTCCCTCTGTGGATGCAAATAAGCCTAAGGGGATAGTCTTTAAAAAATAGAATTCCAGCTTAATAAAAAGGAGAAATTTGAAAAATTTGAAATCTCTTTCAGTGGTATTTACAGGATAAACTGAGAATTGTTATTAAAATATTAAATCTAATCTGTACTAGTGGTCACCATAACCTTAAGAGAAATTGTTTCATGTGACAAAGATTTTTAAATGAAACTCTCTGTAGCCTGAAAATTATTTTGGAAGGAAATACAGAGAGGTTTCCTTCAAATATCATAAGGATTGTAATTGAAAACCAATGCATTAGGCCTCAGAAGGTGCAGATAAGAAAAGATTGTCTTAAAACTTTAAATGACTTTCAGAAATTATTAGGGGACATTAGCTGGTTAAGACCTTATCTGAAGATCTCTACAGGAGAAATGACAAATTTATTTAATTTACTTAGAGGTAATACGTCTATTATCACTACTTGCTCCTGGGAGAGGTGAAAAAAATGTATCTAAGACCTTGTCTATACAAAAAGAAATTGACAGCCAGTTTGAAATTGAATTGCCATGGCCTAGAGCAAAGAATATCCTTACATGATATTATTCTACAATGTCATTATAATTTTTGATATTTTACAACAGCATATTGTACAATTATCCCAAACAAACTTACAAACTAATTCTTTGAATGTTTGGCAGCATTTTTAAAAAGGACATGAAAGGATTTAATCCCTTCCAGAAGGAATTAAGGCACTGGGAAGGCACTTGAGCATTCTATATTGGCCTCTCTTGCCCTTTTTGCCAAGAGGAAAACCGTTTGGGAAAAAATAAAAAGGATCCCAAGTCAAATTTACAGAAAAGACTCCTTTATTAACTTTTGGTCAAGAATATATATGTATATTTTCAGAAAACAACTCCAAGACCATGTGGATTCTTGCAACAGAGAGGAATTGACAGGAATGCTCCAGCCAAAAAGACAAGAGGAGAAACAGTCCAGAGATGGAAGATGCTGATGACACCTTGCCATACTAGCAGTCAGCAGCTGTGCATCGCTGCAGGTTGCCCAGGACAAAACCAGAGAGGGTCGGACCTGCGTTACCACCATTTGTCCACCATCCAGAACTGAAATATCATTGCTGACATGTACACATAAGGAACTGTTTGACATTGAAATTGGGACTCAAAACTATTGGACATTGAAATTGGGACTCAAAAAACTGTTGGTCCAGAAAGAAACTTACTACAGACTGATTCATTTGCCTCTCAGCATAACCATTATTGCTTGTCTCATTTTTTGTTCTTATATGTTTATTTCTAGTCTGCAGATGCAAGATTTTTTAAAGAAAAGAAACTGTGGAGATGCTGGAAACTGATCATTGTCTCACTAATTAGAAAGGTGTGGACAAGGAACCCGGAAGGCTGGTCAACCTTGAAGCTCTGAAAGGTCAGAGCCAACCACTCCCTACCTAATTGAGACAATGGTAGCTGAAGCAACTTCCCCACCAAATAATCATGTAAATCCTTACTGATAAGACAATCTGCCTGTTACTGGAATTACCTGTCTAAGGGCAATGGGTGTATCTCAAACCTGAATGAAAGGGATGGCAAGGCCAAAGCAAAGCGTGGTCCTCCCACTGGAGTTGGGCTTCCGCCTGGCCCCCATTTCCCAAATTAATATTTTTCTAGTCTCTTTATTTGTGTGCGGCCTTCTCTAGAACCTGAACCCTGAACCACGCGGAACGTGAAAGGGGTTCCCACAGATGTAGATATAGATATATGATCCTTATAGAAAAATAGACAAAATAGCAACCACAGTTATCAGTTATCTCTGGGCAGTGGGATGACAGATGATTTTAATTCTTTCCTTTCTACATTTCTGTAGTTTCCAAATTTTACAATGAGTATGGATTGCTTTTATAGCTGGACATAAACTAAAAAACAGAAACAGATGAGCCCTTGCTTGAGCTCATCCCCCAACCTCCCTCCACGCCCACCCTCCACACTGAGCTGGGAGGTCACTGGGCCCAGTGGCTGGCGCAGGCCCAGCCAGAGCTGCAGGACCCCCGCTGAGAGCACTTCCCAGCCACCTCTGCCCATGGAGGAACCAGCAAGGGGGCACTGCCCTCTCAGAGCCAGGCTCTTCCCAGGCCCGTTGGAAGAGTCCATTGCAGCCTATAAAGTGTCCTCTGAAGGCTGAGATCAAAACATTCCTTATCAACTGGATGAGAAAAGCCGTCTTCTGTGTTCCCTGCATTTCTTTCGAAGCTACTGAGTGCAGCAGGAGGCCTGGAGGAGAGCTAGGCTCTGTCACCCTCTCCCATGGGCCTCGGGCAGGCTCTCAGCTTCCTGACTCAAGACAGGAGCACCAGGTCCATCTGGTCTCCCTGGCCTTTCCAGTCCCAACATCCTGGGTTTCTTCTAACCTGAGAGGTGAAGGCCCAGGGGTGCTGCCCCCAGTCTTAGAAAAGCTGTCTGGGTACATTCAAGATCTCTGTTTAGAAAAGGACCGAACCCAGTGTTTGCCCTCCCGAGTTGCTACTACACTCAGGGAAGGATCCAGCCCTGCCTCTGGCTGGCGCCTCGTCCTGCCCCATCCTGTCCTCACTCTCAGGGTCTCTCCCCAGCAGAAAAGACGCTCCCTGATCTTCAGAGGCAGCCATCATGTTAGGCCAGTTCCAAGAACGGTGCCCTCACCTCCTTCCAGGGGTGATCCTGGACGCCGCCTCCTGGTCCTGGCAGCTTCTGCTCTCCTCCTGGACTGGCTTCGTAATCAACTCACCTGCTGGCTCAAGCGAAGCTTACAGTCAATTAAAACCCACAGGCCTTTTTCACAGAAATGGTGGTATCTCTTCCTCCTCCTCCAGATCCTGCCAGAGTTGGGGTCCTCAGGGTGAAAACAGAATGAGGCGGTGACTTGGGTCCTCCTGTATCAGGGACCCTTTGCTCAGGAACCAAGGCCATGCATTCCTTCCATCCCCACTGTGGCCAGTGTCCTGCAGAGGTGGCTGACGGAGGGGAGGGTGCTGTTCACGAGGATATTGGGGATGACCTGAGCACCTATGTGTCCCCATGCTCTGCCTCATGCTGTGCCCTTGGTACTGGACACAGCCCTCCCCCTGGTCCTCACCGGCCCTCGGCAGGTAGCCGATCCTCATTTAGAGTGGAGCTGAATGACCTACTAAGGTCACCCTGTGGTGAGCAGCAGGGCTGGGATGGAATCTGGGGCGCCTCAGCAAAATCTAAGTTCACCTTGGCTGTACTGGGGCACAAGACACAGCAAAGCCCAAAGCCCCTCTCTTACAGCCCATGTGTTTTGCTTAGAGCCATTGATCACTGTTCCTGCTTCAGCTAAACCCTGGCCAGCAGCAGCAGGAAGAGCCCTCTGGCTGAAGACCCCTTCCTACGGACCCAGGCTGGGCCAGTTACCATCCTTCCTTCCCCTGGGGCCTCTGACTGTTAGCCTAGAGCCAGGTGCTGAGCCAAGAGCAGAGTGACTGCTGGGAGGGGTGGAGGTGGGGGCTCCACTCTATGGGGAAAAAGACAATAAACATGCAAAGGGTAGGTAAAATTTTCCCTGAAGGTGCTATGGTGAAGCACTATGGGGAGGGGAGACAACTGAAAGGGGATGGTGAGAAGAGCTGTGGGAAGAGGGATGCAAAGCCCTGCCTGAGGCTGGAAGAGCCTGGTGGTCCAGGAACTGAAGGGAAGCCAGTGCACCTGGAACAGCGCCGTTCGATGGGAATAGAATGCAAGCCACACATGGAATTTACAATTTTCTAGTAGCTATAATAAAGAAGTAAAAAGATACAGGTGAAATTAATTTTAATAATATATTTTATTTAACCAAAATATCTAAAACATTATATTTCAACATACAATCAATATAAAAATTGAGATATTTTACTTCCTCTTTTACTGGTACTATGGCCTTGACATCCAGTGTGTATTTTATATGGACAAGCACGTCTCACTTCGGACTGGCCTTATTTCAAGTGCTCAGCAGCCCCAGACAGCTAGTGGCCACTGGTTGGGACTGCACAGCCTAGGAGACATGAGATGAGCTCAGAGAGGTGGGCTGGGGTCACCTTGGGTTTTATGCCAAGAAGCCATGGGAGGGCCTTCAGCAGAGGAGTGATGTGCTTTGATTACTGATTTCAGAGAGGAAGGCAGAGAGATAGAAACATCAATGATGATAGAGAATCATCAGTTGGTTGCCTCCTCCATACTCCCCAGTGGGAGTTGAGCCCACAACCCAGGCATAGGCCCTGACTATAAGAATTGAACCGGTGACCTCTTGGTTCCTGGGTTGATGCTCAACTGCTGAGCCACCCCTGGCTGGGCTCTATGGTTTGTTTTTTGTTTATTTTTTATTTAAATTCTTTATTATTTAAAGAATTACATGTGTTTCCTTTTTCCCCCATTGACCTCTTCCCAGCCATTCCCACCCCCCAACATATGCCCTCACCCCCCTAGTGTCTGTGTCCATGGGTTATGCTTATATGCATGCATACAAGTCCTTTGGTTGATCTCTTACACTCTCCCTCCCCTGCCTTCCCTCTGAGGTTGGACAGTCTGTTCAATGCTTCTCTGTCTCTGGATCTATTTTTGTTCATCAGTTTATGTTGTTCATTATATTCCGCAAATTAGTGAGATCATGTCATATTTATCTTTCTCCGACTGGCTTATTTTGCTTAGCATAATGCTCTCCAGTTCCATCCATGCTGTTTCGAATGGTAAGAGTTCCTTCTTTTGTACAGCAGCATAGTATTCCATTGTGTAGATATACCACAGTTTTTTAATCCACTCATCTGCTGATGGGCACTTAGGCTGTTTCCAAATCTTAGCTATGGTAAATTGTGCCACTATGACATAAGGGCGCATATATCCTTTCTGATTGGTGTTTCTAGTTTCTTGGGCTATATTCCTAGAAGTGGGATTACTGGGTCAAATGGGAGTTCCATTTTTAATTTTTTGAGGAAACTCCATACTGTTTTCTACAGTGGCTGCACCAGTCTGCATTCCCACCAGCAGTGCAGGAGGGTTCCTTTTTCTCCACATCCTCGCCAGCACTTATCATTTGTTGATTTGTTGATGAGAGCCATTCTGACAGGTGTGAGATGGTACCTCATTGCCATTTTGATTTGCATCTCTTGGATGATTAGTGACTTTGAGCATGTTTTCATATGTCTCTTGGCCTTCTGTCTTCTTTCGGAAAGTGTCTATTTAGATCAGTTGCCCATTTTTTGTTTGGATTGTTTATCTTCCTTTTATTAAGTTGAATGAGTTCCCTATAAATTTTGGTAATTAAACCCTTATCGGAGATAACATTGGCAAATATGTTCTCCCATTCAGTGGGCTCTCTTGTTATTTTGTTGATGGTTTCTCTATGTGTGTTTTTTTGTTTTGTTTTGTTTCTTTTTTTAAATATATTTTATTGATTTTTTTACAGAGAGGAAGGGAGAGGGATAGAGAGCTAGAAACATCGACGAGAGAGAAACATCGACCAGCTGCCTCCTGCACACCCCCCACTGGGGATGTGCCCGCAACCAAGGTACATGCCCTTGACCGGAATCGAACCTGGGACCCTTCAGTCCGCAAGCCGACGCTCTATCCACTGAGCCAAACCGGTTTCGGCTGTGTGTTGTTTTTTTTTTAATTAAATTTTTATTTGTGGAAGAGAGACAGAGACAGAGAGACACCGGGGATCAAACCTGCAACGTGGGGATATCAGGACAATGCTCTAACCAACTGAGCCACTAGGCAAGAGCTGTGATTGCTCTCTTTAGAGCTTGACTCCAGCACCACTTGGAATGCTTCAGAGCAGGTGAGATTGATTGGTTGCCTAGAAAGACGCCCAGGAGAGGGCCAATGGTGGCCCGCCTGGACCTTGTATTGAGGGTGGCCATGGTGGACTGCAGGGAACACTGACATAGCCATGGAGAGGCAGTGAGACAGGCTTTACCTTTTTTTTCCCCTGCCTTTTTCCTCCCCTCTGCCAGAATTCCTTCCCAAGTAACCCTGTCCTAACAGTTGCCTTCCTTCTAGGGAGAGATCTGCATGGTTGCTATTTAACAAAGCCTAAGGAACTCAACCAGAAACATTTCGCCAAGGGCGTAGAATTGAAACGGCTGCCACTTTCCGTATCTCATAGAATCATTGCATTTCTGAGCAAGAAAAATAAATCTTCTAGATGCTCAGTATCATATAGTCATTAGGTGATCTCTGGGGCAGCCTGCCTGAGTTTGAATCTCTGTTGCCCCTCTAGCTAGCTGTGTGACAAGATACTTAAGTCCCCTGGCTTCTGTTTCCTCATCTGTATACTAGAGGCATTAATAATCTCTGTATCTGGGAGTGGCTGGGAGGAGCACATGGATTTATACCTATAAAAGTGCTTAAGAGCAAGCAGTGCCTGACACAGAGGAGGCACTCATTACATGCTATCTATTATTGATGTTTTTATTAACAGATGAGATCGTTAAAGCCTGGGTTCAATAAGGGACTTGTCCAATGTCACTCAGCAACAGGAAGCAGGATCTAAATTTAATTTCTAGCTCTTATTTACATGGTACAAGCTCTCAGTTGAAATTGCTGGCTATCCCTTCCTTCATGCATTACCAAGCCGGCAGCTTGGGAAGAAACTAAAATGGTACAAGCCCCACTAAAATGGATTCAAACCACTTTTCAACCACTCTGGGCCACATGCCGAGAACAGGACAATCAAAACAGGCTGGTGCAGCCTTCCTGGTCAGTTGGTTGGTTGGACATTGCCCCGTGCACCAAGAGGTTACTGGTTTGATTCCCAGACAGGAACCTGACTGGGTTTCAGGCTTGATCCCTGGTGGGGTTATGCAGGGGGCAGTTGATGGATGTTTCTCTCTGTCTTCCTCTCCCTCAACCCCCGCCCTCATCAATAAAAACATATTTAAAAATACTTAAAAATGAAAAAACCACCAACAATTAGGAAGCACATCATCTCAGAAAAAAGAATAGTCCTTCCAATTAAATAGCTTTGTTTTGTGGGGGAATACTAGCCATAGTGGGTGTTTCTCTAGCTCTTGCTCCCCTACTCTTTCCCTCTCCCTAATTTCTCATTGCACTAGGCCTAGTCTTTTGGAGTCTAGAGGAGAAAGCCATGGACTCTTCTCTGACTACCTCCCCTCCTTCTACATCTTCCCCAAGTCTAAGGCACTTGGTACACAGTTCCAGAGATGCTTCTCTCTGACTTGGCCAGCTCTGCTGCCTTTCCACTGGGCTGTAAGCTTCAGAAGGCTGGGTAGGAGCCTCGTAAATATTGTTGGGTGAAAACTGGATTCTGACTGAAACGTGCATCAGGCCTGGGAGACTCAGAAAGACTTGAGAAGGGAAAAGAACAGAAACCAGCAAAACAACAGGGCTGAAAAGGAATGTCCATAAGAAGCACACAAACACCCAGGCTCCCTCCCTTTGCCTCCCCGCCCAGCTGCAAGACCCCTCTGCAGTGAGGGCCAGACACCTTTCTGTCCCACCTCACAGTCCGTGAGGAGGATAAGGAGGATAGGGAGAGGAAGTGGGGAGGGTGTGAGAAGTTCTGGAAATAGTCTCTCCCAATAAGACCAGGGCTGGGACAAATGGTAGGAAGAGGCTGAGCTGGGCCTCAGAACAAGGAACAAAACGGAAGTTAGGAGGTCTGTGGTCCCTCCTGGGACAGTCCAGCTGCCCTCTTCCATTCTCCTCAACACTGGCCTGAGATGTCTCAGCCCAAACAGCCAACCACAGGAGAGCAAAGGGAGGAAGTGGCCGGTGTTTTAGCCCTAGCTGCTGGAGGTGGGCTCAACGACCACACGCTCCCCACAGCTGGGGAACCCCAGCCACAGCAGGTCCTATGGGCCAGGAGGCCCAGGTGGGGTCTGTGAGGGACAGGGAGCCTTAGCAGCTTCAAAAGCACACACTGATCTTCCCGCTCAGTCTTTCACTCAGTCACCCCACTGCTTAAAAGTCCTCATGGTCACCCCATGCTCTGAGGATAGATAGGGGCTGTGCCTGGCAATGCAGACTCCCCTCACCTGCACTCATCTGTACTCTTGCTCCGACCATTTGGCTTTTTTTGCAATCATACATTTATCTGTGAGATTCTTCAGGTGCACAGAGGCACATTGCTTCTGCTCACCATGGCGTCCCCCAAAATGAAGAAGAGAGCCTGGCTACAATAGTAGCCACTCAGAGCTGTTTGTTGGTGGAATGAATGAAGAAGCTGGGAATGGGAGGGGGGGCAGCAAAGAGTTTGGAGATGGGAGGCTTGGGAAGCAAAGGCAGATGAAACCCACTAGCTTCATGACCTTGGGCAGGTCACTGCCTGGCAAGCCTCTCCCCATAGCTGTCTCTCCCAACTTTTACCGGCTCAGCTGTAGAGTGCAAAGCAGGGTCCATGTTCTTTTTGTTGTTGTTGTTATCTTCATTCGAGGATATTTTTCCATTTATTTTTAGAGAAAGTGGAAGGGAGGGGGAGAGACAGAGAGAGAGAGAAGCATCCATGTAAGAGAGACAAATCGATTGTTTGCCTCCAAGAGGCCAGGGATCAAGCCTGCAACTGAGGTACATGCCCTTGACCGGAATCAAACCTGAGACCCTTCAGTCTGTGGGCTGAACTCTATCCACTGAGCCAAACTGGATAGGGCAGGGCCCATATTCTTTAGAGAAGATTGGTTCCCTAACATTTTCTCTCTCTCTCTCTTTTTTAAACATTTATTAAAAATCCAGTCCTTTCATTTTATGGACAGGACACTGAGGGGAAGTGATCCATCCAGTCCCAAGTTGGTATTTATATTTATTTATTTATTTATTTTTATATATTTTTAATTGATTTCAGAGAGAAAGGGAATGGGAGAGAGAGCTAGAAACATCAATGATGAGAGAAAATTATTGATCGTCTGCCTCCTGCATGCCCCACACTGGGGATTGAGCCCCTAACCTGGGCATGTGACCTGACTGCGAATTGAACCATAACCTCCTGATTCATAGGTCGACGCTCAACCACTGAGCCATGCTGGCTGGGCTTGGTATTTATAATTAAATAAGCCAAAAAAGGAATGCCAATTGGTGCAAACTTTTTTTTGGAAAGAGGCTTAAATGTAACCTACCTATGTTTAAAATGCTCATGTCCAAAAATCCATCCCTATTCTTCTACAAATTTTCCCTACAGAAGACATGTTGTATTTGGATTTATTGGTTTGGTGCTCAGGAAAAAAAGTACAATGTATTGTTTTAATAGGGGGAAAAAAGCAAGCTAAAAAGTATTCAGTAGTTTTAGAACTAACCAGTAGGGGGCGCCTTTAGGTCAGGGGATTGGTCAGGTTAGCTTAGAAGCCTGGGTTTAAAAGACAAAAAACAAATGCCAATACCCAGCCTTTCTCAAAGGACATCATCTCACCCTCAAAGTTTTTGTTATAGACAATATCTACATGTTTTACATTCTTGTTGCCCTTCCTCACAATACCCTTTACCAAAAAAAGGCAATTCTAACTCCTAAATTCTTATATTGTTCTGCTGGCCCTATTTCTCTCCAGTCCATCTCTCAAACCTCCCCTGTCAGAATTCAGTTTGTTAGAATTTGGAACTTGACTTGTACAGTGTCTTTTGTGGGCTTCATGACAAACGGATGGTATAAATCTTATTATTCCTATAGATGAGAAAACTGAGGCCCTGCACAGTCAAGGCCAAAAAATAGAAAATGGCAAATCCAGGGGCCCAGAATAACCTAAAGTAAGTGAATTAAGTGCTGACCGTGGGCTTCGGGTGCTTTCTCAACCCTCTAACTTCTGCTGCCTCCTCTGCTCTCTGCATTTTTGCCCATTTTCACGTCTCTAAATGCAATCTTTCCTTCTCATCTCCTGTGAGTCTGCCACTTATCCTTTTCCTTGGCCCCTGTCTCTGTATCCTCTGGCTTCCTCAGGTTTGGGGCCCTCCTGGTCGGCTACTCTTCACCCCTACACACACACTACTGTGTCTCCACCTCAGGGAGTCCAGGCAAGGGTTCTTCACCTCCATTGGAAGTTCCTTCCCACCCCCTACATCCTCTGCTCAAGGCCCACCCATGTGGCCGGGACACTGAGACTGAGAGCAGAGCAGGGGCTTGCCTAAAGCTAGTTAACAGCAGGACCCACCACTTGCCCTGGGAATCAGTCCAACTCCCACCCAGCCATAGGCAGTGAGGATACTTCCTCACAGGACCCAATCTCCCACAGGATAGTCCTGAATTTCTAGGCTTTCCTCCTAGCCTGGCGTGCTTCCTGCAGCACCTACCCTTCCAGTTTGGCCACACACTCCGTTGGGCGGGCCTTGAGCAGAGGATGTAGGGGGTGGGAAGGAACTTCCAATGGAGGTGAAGAACCCTTGCCTGGACTCCCTGAGGTGGAGACACAGTAGTGTGTGTGTAGGGGTGAAGAGTAGCCGACCAGGAGGGCCCCAAACCTGAGGAAGCCAGAGGATACAGAGACAGGGGCCAAGGAAAAGGATAAGTGGCAATCACACTGTGCAGCAGCACCCCCCACCCGCACCCCCCTGAGGAGCAGAGCAGGGCTGCTCGGCCCTGGGATGCCTCTTTCTGGGCCTGGATTCTCAGTCTGGGTTCCCAGTCTAGAAGATCCACAGGCTCCACTCAGCTCAGGTGCGCTGCACTTTTTCCTCCTCTATCCCCAGTACAGTAGCTTTTCATTTAGCTAGTCTTTCAAGGAGGAGAAAAGAATTAAAAAGAATATCCTGGCCCCCAGGGCATTTACAATGACAGTTCATGAAGAACTGGGCTTTGAGCTGACCAAGTGCCATTCCAGAAAGGGTGAGACCTAGAAAGGAAGGAGGGAGAGAAGAAAGAGACTGCGGCGGGCTCAAGTCTGGGCTCCTGCCTCCCTCTCTCCCCACCCCTCAGGAGGTGACAGGAAACCTTTTAACAACACAATCCTGGTCGTGGTATTGTTGCCTCATTAAGATCCTTTTGGCTTCTCACCCTCCAGGAACAGCACTTGGTGTGGTGAGCAAGGCACTTGGGTTTTACCTCCAGTTTGTATTCATCCAAGTGAAGTATTCACTCATTCATTCAACAATCATTTACTCAGTGCCAAGCTCTGGGCTAAAGAGAGAAAGACAATAAAAGGGGTAACACATAAACATACTATTGCACCTGATGTCAAATGTCATAAAGAACAATGAGGAATGGGAGGGGCGGCCTCTTGGAGGAGATGGCACCTGTGCAGAGACTTGGTGAAGGAGTTAGCCTGGGAGGCCACAGGAAGCCAGAGCAGCAGAGGAAATGATGGAGAGGCTGGCAAGACAAGGCAAAAGGAGAAGCCCTGCTTCCCCTCCTCCACCTGCTGAAACTGTCAAAACATCCATCCAACAACAGTGTCTGCGGGGGGTGCACAACCCTAGAATTCTAGGGCTTCACAGCCTAGTTGGGAGACATGCATAAAGAAGCAAGCACAGTTCAGGCGCTCAGATGCAAGTCCCATCAGGGTACTGTTGGCAGACAAAGGAGGTCATCCATCCAAGGACAGTGTCCAAAACAATGCAAGAGGTGGGCCAGGTGAGGAGTGATGCCAACGACAATAACAGCCACCCTGTCACTGAGTAGTAGGCGCCAAGAACACATACTAGCTTCATGTATACCTCCAACAGCCCCAGAGTTGGCATTGCTCCCATTTCAGACAGAGAAACCGAGGCACAGAGGTGAGCAACTTGCCCACGGGCCCTCAGGCAGTAAGGATAGGTCTGGAAAAAGGAAAAGCCACATGCTGGATCCCAGGTAACATTGACAAGGGCTTCCAGGGACCCAGTGTGTGTAAACTTGCCAACTTGTTCCCTCTTATTTCCATCATCACCAGACACCCTTGCTACTTCTGGCCCCTCTCCGCTAGCAGGGTGGGGCCTCTTCCCAGTGGTGAGGCACAAAGACCAGGATGAGGGGGCAGGCCTGACTCTGCCTGCAGACAATCCTGGGAGAAGACCTTGACCCAGATGCTCCTCAGCAACTAGATATTCTAGGCCCCCCAGAGGCTGCCTCCTCCCCTCTGCTCCCACTGCCTGCAGTCGCCTGCAAATTGCTTCCAAGTGTTGATAATTACAGCAGGCCCAATCTAACCAACACCTGAGAGGGAGGGAACTGGGTGTCCCAGGGCGCTTGGCATCCTTATATATCCCCTGAGCCCTTAGGACAGAGGGGAGGCAGGGCATGGGTCATGGATTCCTTTCTCTGAGTCCTGAACAGGCCACTGGCTTTCCCAAGGTCATGCAGACCCTTCCAGGTAAAGCTGGGGTTAGGGCTCAGCTCCCATTTACTAGCAGCATGTCTCCTTTCCTGAGCTGAGCGAGCCTTGGAGGGCAAGTGGAAGACTCACAGGAAGCTGTCCTGGTAGCCACAGCCGGTCAGGACTCTCAGACAAGCTAGCGTCAGCCCCCTTCAAAGTCTGGGCCTTGGTGAGGTGATCTCAGAAGGAAGATGTTACCACTAGCAGGAATCTCAAAAGCACCTAGTTTAAATCTTTTCTGGTATGGATGGGGTAACAGAAGAGCAGAAAAGGGCACAGTTTGCCCAAGGCCACACAGCAGATTAGACTCAGGCTGCCACCCTGCACTTCACATCTGGCACATGATAAGAGGGGCTCTTCCTCCAAATTCACCTTCTTCACAGGCTCTCCCTTCAGCAGGAAGGGAGTGAAGCCTGGGGGCAGGGTCTGAAGTCTCACTCTCCCACTTAGTTGCTGTGTAACTTTGAGCAAATGAATTCCCTTCTCTGAACCTGTTTCTTCATATGTAAAATGAGAGAAATAGTAACCGATTCTTTAAGTTGTGGTAAGAACTTAATAAAATAACCCTACAGAATGTCAAGTTCTTTCTGGGACCCTGGCAGGAGATGACAAGTCTTGCTAATACCTACTGGGTGGTCAGACATCCATCCCACTGATTCTCTTCCCTCTCGGATGGCAAATACACCCAAGCTCAGAGACACACATCTTCTTCCGAGGCTTTGAGACAGGCTTAAAAATCCTCCCACCCTGGCGACAAGCACTGGGCTTCTCTGGAATGGTTTCTCTGACCTGAGGGAGATGACACAGCCAGTGAGGGAATTCTCTGGGGAGAGAGCTCTCAGGGGCTGGTGAATGGATGGAGAAGGCAGAATCCCTTCTCACCCTGCTGTCCTGATTCCTGAGAGCTCATCCAACCTCAGGAAAAGCCTCCTGGGTACAGAGGCTAGCAGGGCAGAGGAGTTTCTGGGGAGCAGCCTTCACCCCCCTCCCACAGACACACGTCTGCTGAAGGCAATGCCATGTGAGGTGCAGCGGAGCTGAAAGCTGCTGACAGCAGGCCTCTGAGGAGCGTGGTGGGGAGAAGCAGGGAGAAGGAAGAGAAAGAGGAGGAGGAGAGAGGCCAGGTGGGTCCTGCTCCCTCCCCCGCAGCCCACCCCAGACAAGCTAAGAAAAGCTCTAGGCGAGAAAAACCGCCAAGGATGCACAGTTGTCCTCCCCACTGAGCTGGAGGCCCTTCCTTCCCTGAGCCAGCTGCCCCAGGCAGATTAGTATTCGGCTCCGGAAAAGCAGGCCCCACACACCAGCCCACGGTAGGCTGCCAGCTGAGTCAGCCTCTTTACCTGTCAGGAAATCATTCATAAAATATGACAAGTTCCCAACTCCCAGCCTTACCCCAACCACGGTCCCGGCCAGCTACACAGCACATTGCCTCCAGCTCCCTCCCTCCCACCTTTCCCCCAGCCACTTGACACTTTTCTCCTGGGATAAAGAAGAATGAGACCACCCTGAAATAAGGCCAACTTAGCCTCAGTAAATCAGTATTTACTGGCCTGCTCTGGGGAGTCAAGAAGAGCAACGACTTCATTCAATTATGAACAAATGTCAGCAACAGGACTTCCAAAAGGTTTTCACGGTCATGGCCACTCCAGAGGTGGCACTTCTTTATCTTCAGTTTATGTACAGATAGCTAGAGGCTTTCAGGACACCTTGCTAGACACAGGTCTCTGAGCCAATGGAAGTCTGAGGCCCACAGAGGAGAAGTGACCTGTCCCAGGCCACATGTGAGTTCACACTTGAAGCCCACGTCCTTGAAATGTAAATGATACTCCATTTTGTTCTTTTCACTGTCCATCACTCCAACCCTGATGCACTTACCGGGGAGATAAACCACAGGTTGCTCTTGCTGAAGAACTGAATGCCTGGACCTTGCTAACCTCCACCCTCATTACACTTCCCCTACTCACCTTCTCCAGCCAGTCTGCCCTCCTTGTTTCTCAAACACGGGAAGCATGCATCAGGGTCATTGCACATGTCACCCCTGTTTCTCTTTTATTCATTACAGATCAGACTCCTCATCATCCTGCAGGACTAGGTTCCTTGTCACCTCCTCAGAGAGACCTTCCTTGACCACCATAAGAAGCCCCCCTCACACAATCCCTATCCTTGGGAGCATGTTAAAAACGCAGCTCCTCGGCTCACTCCTTGAAAACAGTTCCTATCCTAACCCATAGCCAGTGTACTTCTTTGCCTTCCTACTGTCTGTCTCCACATGTAGAGTAAGCCTGAGGTTGGTTTTGCTCATGTGGTACCCCCAAGGCCTAGCACATGCCTAGTGCCAAGCAGACCCTTGGTAAATATTTGTTATATGAAAACCAACTCCTGACTTGTGTGGCTCAGTTGACTAAGCATCATATCATGCACCAGAAGGTCACGGGTTCAATTCCTGGTCGGGGAACATACCTAGGTTGTGGGTTTGATCCCCGGTTAGGGGGCGCAAGAGGCAACCAACCAATCGATATATCTCTCTCACATGGATGTTTCTCTCTATATATATCTCTATCTCTCTCCCTTCCTCCCTCTCTAAAATCAATTTTAAAAAAACAACACCTGCCGAAACCAGTTTGGCTCAGTGGATAGAGCGTCGGCCTGCAGACTGAAAGGTCCTGGGTTCAATTCCGGTCAAGGGCATGTACCTTGGTTGCGGGCACATCATCAGTGGGAGGTGTGCAGGAGGCAGCTGATGGATGTTTCTCTCTCATCGATGTTTCTAGCTCTCTATCCCTCTCCCTTCCTCTCTGTGAAATATCAATAAAATATATATAAAAAACATTTTTTAAAAAAAACACCTGAAAAACTTCTCATTGTATATGATCAGAACCCCTCAAGATGGCAGTCAAGTTCCTCTATCCTCTCACCATACCACCAAGTCAACCAGTTAAATGATCAAACTCATCCTCTTCATTCATCGTTCTTAGTTGATGTTCATGAGAGGCTCAGAAGAGCACTGGAGGGAGCCCAGATACAGCCCCACCCGCCCAGGTAAGCATCGGACAGTGGATGGTGTGTGAGAGCATTCTGTAAGACACGCCACATAGTGTCAGTGTTTCTATTCTCTGCACCACCAATAGTGGCAGAGTCATCAAACACTTGCTGCTTCATGAGAAGGGTTTCAAGTTGCGTCTGGGTCACCCTTCGGATCCATCTCTAATCAGCATTTACCAAGTACCCACCAGGACTACCTTAGAAGCCAAGGCAAATATTCCCAAACTAGTGGCCTGGTGCACAAAATTCATGCACGGGGGATGGGGGTGTCCCTCAGCCCGGCCTGCAACCTCTCCAGTCTGGGACCCCTCGGACATCCCTCTCACAATCCAGGACTGCTGGCTCCTAACCACTCACCTGCCTGCCATTCTGATCAGCCCTAACTACTCTGCCTGATGGCCTGATCGTCCCCAACTGCCCCTCCCTCCCCCCCCCCCCCCCACCAGCTTGCTCGCCTCCAACTGCCTCTGCTTTGGCCCCGCCACCATAGCTTTGTCTGGAAGGACATTCAGAAGGTCTCCCGGAAGGTCTCCTGGTCTAATTAGCATATTACCCTTTTATTAGTATAGATGATAGAACTAAAGGGTTCTCAATTGTGTATGTACACTAAAATCACCTGGGGAGCATGTTAAAAACACAGCTGCCCTGATCCCTCCCATTTCACTCCATGCTGAGTTCATAGGTCTGAGCTGGGGTAAGGCAAATGCCCAGGAAGACTCTGACACACAGCAAAGGTTGTCAGTGATTCTAAACCTTGGCCATGCATGGAACTACCTGAGGAGCTTCTGAAAACATGGATGCCAGGCCCCTCTGCTACCAGAGATCCTGCAAAGGTGTTCTTCAAACATTCCCCAGGTGATTCTATGGCGCAGCCAGGGTTAAGAACCACTGCCAAAAAAAGGAAAAAGAACCACTCCCCAGATCCTTGCTTTCTAGACTATTCTAGTTGCCCCAAGTCAGAGGACCTGGGTCATCTTGTGGGAGGTGGATGTTTAGGGTCAAGGCCATCCGACTGCCACTGCCAGCACTGTTAGTGAACCCTGCCTGAGCTCTTCTTATGGCTGCGCTGGGCACACCCTGCCCTTAATGCCTTCACTCCCACTGCAGCTGGGAGACAGCTAGGAGAAGGCAAGACCAGAGGGCAGGGCACGGGTGTTCTGTCACTCTCCTGCTTAATGCCTGTCCATGGTTCCTTTTAGGGCCAAGTCCTAAGGCTCGCCTGGCACATTCTGGCCCCTGACTGTCGGCCAGGACTCTTCTCTTGGCATTTTCCTCAACACTCACCCTAGGCAGCCTGTGTCATCTTAATCTATGTCTAGTTCTTTCATAAGCGCCATGCCCCTCCCAACCTCCCTACAAGGCAACACTTTCCCCCATAGCAGCACCATCACCCATCTTGCCTGCTTGCCTCACTCATGCTGGTGCCTTGCCCCAGTCAATCAGACACATTCCTTCTGGGCTCCTAGGTTATGTCCCACACACCTCCTCCAGGGAGCATCTGTCACACTGCCTTGGGGTTGATGTCCACCTCCCTGAGGGCAAGGCTGTGTGTTCCCAGCATCTAAACACAGGCGCATACACAGGCACATAGGAATCTGGGGGAGCAGAGGGTAAGCAAGGGTAAGTTGTGCTTTCAGGTGACTTTGGCCAGGTGCAAAATACTTTAGACCCCTGGCTGGGTAGCTCAGTTTGTTAGAGCATTGTCTCAATACGCCAAAGTTTGGGGTTTGATTCCCAGTCAGGGCACATACAAGAAGCAACCAATCACCCTAACCAGTTTGGCTCAGTGGATAGAGCGTCGGCCTGTGGACTGAAATGTCCCAGGTTCGATTCTGGTCAAGGGCATGTACCTTGGTTGCAGGCACATCCCCAGTAGGAGATGTGCTGGAGGCAGCTGATCAATGTTTCTCTCTCATCGATGTTTCTAACTCTCTATCCCTCTCCCTTCCTCTCTGTAAAAAATCAATAAAATATATATTTAAAAAAATAATAAAAATTAAAAAAGCAACCAATCTATATATATAAAACCCTAATGTGCAAATAATCTGAACAGCAAAACAACCAAACAACCGGTCACTATGACATGCGCTGACCACCCAGGGGGTGCATGCAGAATATAGAGGGCGTCGGCAGCAGGTGGCAGAGTGTGGAACAAGCCGGGCATCTGCCGTGGCCACGCTGGGATGGTGGAACAGGTGAGTGGGGGCGCCAGACCAAGGCAGAGCACTGGTCGCTGTCATTGGGGCAAGCCTCTGGTGGTTACTGAATATTCTTTGCTCCCATGCACTGCAGTCCTGCCAGGCACTTGCACCTGCTCCAGTGCCAGAGCCACTGCTTGCACCCGCTACCAGCACCCGGTGCTGGGCCCGATTGCTCGGTGCCATCAGCAGGTGCCCCTGAGGGTTTCTCCACCTTCCCCTGCTCCTGAGGGGTGATCAAGGCACCAGCCACCGCTCGCACCTGCTGATGGCGCCAACCCCAATAGCTCTGCACCTTCAACGGTGCAAGCCAAGCTGGCCCTGTCAGTGTGTGGGAGCAGTGGCAGCAGGAGCGGGGTTGCCGGCAGACAGGGGATGGGGACCGTGGCGGGAGGGGCTGAGACCTGCCCCTGTACCCACCGCAGTCTCGCGGCCCACAGTTCCTTTCAAGGTGCACGAATTTGTGCACTGGGCCCCTAGTGATTACATAAATAAGTGGAACAACAAATCAATGTTTCTCTCTCTCTCTCTTCCTCTCTCTCTAACATCAATTTTAAGAAAAATTTTTTTAGAGAACAAGAGCCTCAAGCAGGGCAGTCAGAGTTTGGTACCAACCCAAGGACTAGAAAGTTGCCACAAGAATGCAAATCCAGGAATTGACAGGCTAGAACAGGGGTGGGCAAACTTTTTGACTCGAGGGCCACAATGGGTTCTTAAACTGGACCGGAGGGCTGGAACAAAAGCATGGATGGAGTGTTTGTGTGAACTAATATAAATTCAAAGTAAAGGAGCGGAGAGGAGAGCAAGAGAACCCTCCGCTCTTTCGGCTCCGCAGGCCGGATAGAGCAGCCGAACGGGCCGGATCCGGCCTGCGGGCTGTAGTTTGCCCACGGCTGGGCTAGAAATTACCAAGGGATGCCTTATCACTTGGTTAAAATCTAGATTCTACTGTACACCAGATGTGGGCCTTTAGGCAAGCGATTTAACTTATCTGCGCCTCAGTTTCCTCATCTGTGTAATAGAGATAAGTATAGTTTTAACTCAGAGTTGCTAAAGGCAGTAAAGCAAGCTAATGTACATAAAGCACTTAAAACAGTGCCTAGCATAGGGAATCACTCAATAAATGTCGGCAATTATTATTACTCATGAAACATCTGTGCTGAAAAGGCCTTAAGAAACCATTAAATTACTCCTGAATTTTATAGCCAGGGAACCAACACAGAACATAGGCAGGTCTCACTGGCACTTCTGTCCAGGCTTGGAAACCCAGAGCAGGGCCATTGAGAGAGCTGGTGAGGGGCTGCCAGGAGTCAGGTGATGGGCTGGCAGGATTCCAGCCTGGAGTTTCTAATGATGTGGAGTCCCAACATCTCAGCTGTTTCAGGCAAAATCACTGAGCATATTTTAGGATCAGCAAAAACCCACAATGCCTTTGGCTGAGCACTTTCCCTCTTCTTGTGGAAGCCCAGGGGTATTTTCTAGGAAATTGAGCCCATCTGTTTCTGATTCATTTGTACTTAACTCATCACCAGGCTGCTTTGTAAGAGTCCTTTGATGTGAAAGCCGCCTTATTCCATAAGCCTCTCTAAGCCTCTATTTAGTCAACAGTGGGTAAACGGGCCTCTCAGAAGAGGCCAGAGACAGCGTCTTGATCTCCCTCAACACATGGGCCACGTGAAAGGGAAGTGTGGCCCTAAGACACCCCTCTTCGAGCCTGTCAGGGCCTGCAGTGAGGTCTCCCCAACCATTCACTCCCTCTCCTCACCAGGCACTGTAACCCGGAGTCCTCCTCGTCAGCCATTTACAGCCTGTCCACAGGGATTTACGATTTCCTGTGTGTTGCTTGAGTTTCTCGAAGTTGACTTCAAGTTCCTCAAGGATGAGACCAAGTCTCCAAATGCACTGGGCCCCCAAAACCCTGGCACCATGCCTTGCACATAGTTACAGGGACCATTATTTCCAAATCAAAAACCCATGAAAAAGATCTAACCAGTATAAGGGTTCTCAAAGGGACAAGGGCGCAAAATATTTGAAATTGGGCTGCCGTACACTAGTTGTGAGTGGCTCATAGAACTACTGGTTGAATTGATTGTACCAGACGTAAAGGGAAGAATCTCCCCTTCCCTCTGCTACCTGGACAAAGCACCCCATGACGTCTCAAATGCGCCGTTTATTCAGCAAGATGATGAAAAAAGTGAAGAACCCCCAATTCAAAAGAAAAAAGAAAACTCTTGACTAAATTCAAGTGTGACTTGAGTCATAACAAGCTCCTAGGGAAAGCCGGGTGTTTTCAGGGATGTCCCCAACTTCGGGTTGATTTCTAGGCAGCACAACCCACAATCCAGGGGCATCGGTTAGATGTAGAATCTTGGCAGGGTTCCCAGTAGGCTGGTCATATTCTGTATTTATTAAAGACCTATTCAGGGGTCTAAGGCAGGAAATGGAGTGTATAGCTGAGGGGTTCTCAAATTGGAGTATGCATCAGAATCATCCTTTAAGGGCTAGTTAAAAACACGGATCACTGGGTGTCATCCAGAGAGTGTCAACTCAGATCTAGAGTGGGGCCCAAGAATTTGCATTTCTAACAAGTTCCCAGGTAATCTGATGTTGTTGGTCTAGAGCAGTGGTCGGCAAACTCATTAGTCAACATAGCCAAATATCAACAGTATAACGATTGAAATTTCTTTTGAGAGCCAAATTTTTTAAACTTAAACTTCTTCTAATGCCACTTCTTCAAAACAGACTCGCCCAGGCCGTGGTATTTTGTGGAAGAGCCATACTCAAGGGGCCAAAGAGCCGCACGTGGCTCACGAACCGCAGTTTGCTGACCACGGGTCTAGAGCAAGCATGTCAAACTCGCTGCCTACAACGAATATGTTTGCGGCCCAACCAATATAACTGTATGTAAGAAACATTTTAATAAAAATTTCATAACTTAATTTTTACAATATCCTGTTATACATAATTATTAATTAGTTCGCTAATGACTGATTATTATAATCATGTTGCATTCATTTCCCTTATGCGCCTTACACGCAGGCGCACCATTTCTCTCCACTAATATTAGCAGCGAATATTTTAGCAGCTGATTGCCACGTCATTAGTCTTGGACTGACTTGTTTGGTGTACGCAACAGGAAATATTTCGCTTTCGGAGAACAAGAAAAATAGCATCGCTTATTAATTTGTGCAGTTATTCAGTGTCTGGTAAGTTAATGTTCAAGAACAATATTAATTTTTATTAAAATGTTCTATTTCTTTGTTAATGATTATGTATTTCAGCCCTTTGTATTCAGCATCTCTATCGAAATAAACCTACATTTTTATGAAAATTGAAGCTTTTGTTTTTTTGCAGCCCACATAAAACTTAAACCTTGCTAGCCTTTGAGTTTGACATGCTTGGTGTAGAGACTACACTTTGAAAACCACTGGTCTAGCCATTCATTTAGTCCTGAGGTGAAAATTTCATTATGTTTCATTTTACTTTTTCTCCAAATACTGTGGTTTAAAAGTACTGACCCAAAGATAGGTGACAGTGGTGATGGTGCACCACTCTGAAGCAGGCACTGGGCTTGGTGCCTTACAGAGAACACATCATTCAATCCTCACAATTATCCTGTGAGGTGGATACTTTCTGCATTTTATAGATGAACCTCAAAGGTGCAGAGAAGTGAAGCAAACCTCAAGGTACACAGAGCTTAGCTCTGGAGCTGGTACACAGCGGGTGGCCAATACTCTCAATGAATGAGTACATTCGTGAACACAGATGGTAAGAGGTAGATTTGAACTAGAGTCTTACTTTAAAGCTCAACTCATTCTACCTTAGCAGGAAGCTAAGTTCTGGGAAGGAACGAATTAAAGCTCCTTCCTTCCTTCCTTCCTTCCTTCCTTCCTTCCTTCCTTCCTTCCTTCCTCCCTCCCTCCCCCCTCCCCCCTTCCTTCTTCCCTCCCTACTTCCTTCCTTCCTTCTTCCTACCCTCCTTCCCTGGGTCACTCTTCCTTCTTCTTACCCTCCCTCCCTTCCTTTCTTCTTTCCTCCTTCTCTCCCTTTCTTTTTTCCTTTCCTTCCCCTCCCCTTCCTTTCCCTTTCTTCCTTTCTTTTCTTCCTTCCTTCCTTCCTTCCTTCCTTCCTTCCTTCCTTCCTTCCTTCCTTCCTTCCTTCCTTCCTTTCTTTCTTTCTTTCTTTCTTTCTTTCTTTCCTTTCTTTCTCCTCTGCCTCTTTTCCTTACTTCTGGATTTTATGAAAGTAGTGATATGACTAAAGCTTTTCTGTACCTAGTGTTGACTGTCAAGATGGGAGAGACAATGAAAAGAAATGGTAATGAGCTGGTTCCAGAGGGACCTAGAGAAGTGGGACATTGAAGACTCCCAGGTATGGGCCCAGATCAGCCCTAGAAACAAGGCATTCAGGTGGTTGGTATGGAGGCAGTTCAGTTGCTTTGTTTGGAAAAAAAAATTTTTTTACAAAAATAACAGATGTTCTTAGTAATTTGGGGGGCAGGGAAGAAAGTTGTTTTAACTTTTTATCTTTTTTTCAGTTCAGTTTGAATGTTTTATTGTGCACCTTTCAGATATTATCTCTATAAATAGAACACACTGATTTTTGCTTATGTTGAACAAGTTGGAAACTACAGATTAGCAAAAGAAAATATTAAAAACCTGTAATTCCATGGCCCAGAAATAGCTACCGATAATGTTTTCCTTTATATCCACTCTATCCATTTAGTTATTTCTATGTAAACATTTTTTTTTTTTTACAAGAGTAGGTTCACCTTGTTCTTACTGGTTTTTTAGCCTCACATTATGATATGATCCTTTTCCTAATACTGTTTTCTTCAATATTAGTTTCAATGGCTACATGCTATTCCATTATATACCTACACCATAAAATATATAACTAAACCTCCATTGCCTGATATTATGTTTTCAATTGTTTGCTAATATAAATTTTAGTTTATTTTGGAGTAGTGCATTTGATTCATTATAGGGTTACCCATGGTTCAAAAGAGCCCCATTTGAATCAAGAGATGATATTTTAAGATTCCTCCTGCTTTAAGACAGGGTGAGAAATAAAATAAAATATTCTTGGGGATGTTTCAGTGGGGGGTTAATTTTGTAATACTTCTGAATTTATGTAAATTCTGTTAAAACCTTTCCAATTGGAATTTTATGGAATGTGGATTACATCTAAGTAAAAAAACAAACAATATTCTTTCCAATTGGGAGTTAGAAGACCAAAATTCCAATTACTGTCATGTGACCTCACATAAGTGTAACGCCCCGTGTGTCCTTTTTCTCAGACACCAACTCTCAGGGGGTCCTGATCTTCAAACAAGATTATGTATATGGTCCTGGCCAGAGTGGCTAAGTTGGTTGAGCATCGTACCATGCACCAAAATGTTGCAGGTTAGATTTCCGGTCAAGGCACATGCCTGGCTTGTTGGCTCAATCCCTAGTAGGGGGCATGCAGGAGGCAGCCAATCAATGTTACTCACATAGAAGTTTCTTTTTTTCTCTCTCCCTCCCTTCTCCCTCTCTAAAATCAATAAAAACATATTTGGAAAAAAATTATGTATATGATGAAACTGGTTGTTTTTTATTCATAATCACCAAAGCAAGAAACAACCCAGTCCACTGGTCACAGGTAAATAAACAAAAAACCAAAACTGGGATGTAGCCATTCTATGAAATACAAGCCAGGCTTAAAAAGGAAAACAAAAACAAAAACTACTGATATGTCAATAACATAGATGGGCCGAAACCGGTTTGGCTCAGTGGATGGAGCGTCGGCCTGCGGACTGAAAGGTCCCAGGTTCGATTCCGGTCAAGGGCACGTACCTTGGTTGCGGGCACATCCCCAGTAGGAGGTGTGCAGGAGGCAGCTGATCGATGTTTCTCTCTCATCGATGTTTCTAACTCTTTATCCCTCTCCCTTTCTCTCTGTAAAATATCAATAAAATATATTTAAAAAAATAAATAAATAACATAGATGGATCTAAAAAACATTATGCTGCCCTGGCCAGTGTGGCTCAGTTGGTTGGAGTGTTGTCTCGTACACTGAAAGGTCATGGTTTGATTCCTGATTGGGGCAATCGATCAATGTTTCTCTCTCACATTGATGTTTCTCTTTCTCTCTTCCCAGCCCCTACCCTCTCTCTAAAAATCAATAAACATGTCCTCAGGTGAGGATTAAAGCAAAAAAAACCCAAAAAACAATATGCTTTGTGGCAGAAGCTAAGCACACAAGACTACATGATGAATTATTCCATTTATACAACATTCTGAAAAGGCCAACTGTGGGACTATAAGGTCAGTGAGAATTTGTAAGGAGGTTGCTACGACTGGGGACTAGTTCAAGCTGTTGTTACAATAAAAGTCTAAGGAGGTATGCGAACGGGGCTGTTTTGGTTGCTATAGCCAAGCAGTCCCTTACCCCTCTTTCACAGAAACATGTGTCAGAGTAATCCATTCATCCATAGCTCAGGATCTGCACGTCAGTCCTGGTACTTTGTGGATGAGATTAACATTTAAATTGGTAGACTTTTCAATCAGAGTAAAGCAAATTCCCCTCCATAGTGTGGGTGGGCCTCCTATAATCAGTTGAAGGTCTTACTAAAACAAATACTAACTCTCCTCTCTTCCCCAGCAAGAAGGAATTTTGCCAGCTGACTGCTTTGGACTGGATCTGTAACTCCTCTCTGGGTCTTCAGTTGGCCAACCTTCCCTGCAGATTTTGGACTTCTGAAGCCTCCAAAAGCATGTGAACCAATACTTTAAAATAAATAAACCTTGCACTGGCCGGTCAGCTCAGTTGGTTGGAGTGTCATCCTGATGCACCAAGGTTGTGGGTTCCATCCCAGGTGAGGGCACATATAAGAATCAACCAATGAGCCATAGCTAGTTTGGCTCAGTGGATAGAGTGTAGAGCAGGGGTGGGCAAACTTTTTGACTCGAGGGCCACAATGGGTTCTTAAACTGGACCGGAGGGCTGGAACAAAAGCATGGATGGAGTGTTTGTGTGAACTAATATAAATTCAAAGTAAAGGAGCGGAGGGGAGAGCAAGAGAACCCTCCGCTCTTTCGGCTCCGTGGGCCGGATAGAACAGCCGAACGGGCCGGATCCGGCCTGCGGGCCGTAGTTTGCCCACGGCTGGTGTAGAGCATTGGCCTGTAAACTGAAGGGTCCTGGGTTTGATTCCGGCCAAGGGCACAAAGCTTGGTTGCAGGCTCCATCCCCAGCCCTGGTAAGGGGGGGTGCAGGAGACAACCAATCGATGTGTCTCTCTCACATCAATGTTTCTCACTCTGTGTCTTTCCCCCTTCCTTCCACTCTCTCTAAAAATCAATGGAAAAATATCCTTGGGTGAGAATTAACAAGACAAACAAAAAGACTCAACGAATGAATGCATAAATAAGTGGAACCATAGATGGATGGCTCTTTCAACAGATCGATGTTTCTCTCTCCCACTCCTCTCTAAAATCAATCAATAAATTAAAAGATAAATCTCTCTCTCTCTCTCTACACACACACACACACACACACACACCTGTTGGTTCTGTTGAGAGCCCTAATACTGCCACTATTTAGCAAAATTGCAAGTGCTAGTTATGACCCATTCACATATAAGAATATGCTGCAACCACAGAAAAGGGTGCAGACTCTATGTACTGAAGGAAAGATCTCCAAGACATATTAAAAATAGTGTGTATAGCCCGGCTTGTATGGCTCAGTGATTGAACATCGACCCACAAATCAAAAGGACACCAGTCTGATTCCCTGTCAGGGCACATGCTCAGGCTGTGGGCTTGATCCCCAATGGGGGGTGTGCAGGAAGCACCTGATCAATGATTCTCTTCCATCATTGATATTTCCTTTTTTTTTTTTACATATTTTTATTGATTTCAGAGAGAGGAAAGGGAGATGGAAAGAGACAGAAACATCAGTGGTAACAGAGAATCATTGATCAGCTGAGACTCCTGCACGCCCCCACTGGGTATTGAGCCCACAACCCAGGCATGTGCCCTGACTGAAAATTGAACCGTAACCTCCTGGTTCATAGGTCGACACTCAACCACTGAGCCACGCCGGCTGGGCCATCACTGATGTTTCTATCTCTCTCTCCCTCTCCCTTTCTCTCTGAAATTAATAAAAACATTTTTTTAAAAAGTATTTTAAAAATTAGTATGTACAGTATACAATCATCTATGTAAACAGTAACAAAAAAGAGTAAAAACTTAAATTCCTACTGCTTATATGTGGGGGAAAACCCTGTAGAAGGGCACTTGAGAAACTAATAGCAGGGTCACCTGTTGGAGGGCAGTAGGGGAGCCCAGTAAATGGGAAACAAGGGAGGGAGACCTTTTTGCTTTACTCCTTTTATTTTTTTTATTTTTATTTTTTTTATATATTTTATTGATATTTTACAGAGAAGAAGGGAGAGGGATAGAGAACTAGAAACATCGATCAGCTGCCTCCCGCACACCTCCCACTGGGGATGTGCCCGCAACCAAGGCACATGCCCCTGACCGGAATCGAACCTGGGACCCTTCAGTCCGCAGGCCGACGCTCTATCCGCTGAGCCAAACCGGTTTCAGCTGCTTTACTCCTTTTAATACTCTTTGATAAACACATATTTAGCTTAGGCCAATGTATCTCAGTTGGTTGGAGTGTTGTCCTGTACATCGAAAGATGGCAGGTTCAATTCCCAGTAAGGGTACATGTCCAGGTTGTGAGTTCAATCCCTGGTCAGGGCGGGTGAAGGAGGCAACTGATAGATGTTTCTCTCTCACACTGATGTCCCCTCGTCATTCCCCACCCCCCCACCCCACCCCGCTTCCCTTCCTCTCTAAAAAAAAAATAAAAAGGCGCATGTATTCTTTGGCTCAGCAATTCCACATTCACATATTTATCTTATAAATGTACTTCCACACATGCAAATTAACACATATACAAAAATATTCAGTTGCAGCATTGCTTATAAGAGAAAAAGAATAGAAATAACTTAAACACCCATCAGTAGGAAACTGGTTAAATAAACCATTCATTTGAAGAAACATGGTACGTTTGTTATAAGGAATGAGGCTGCTCTCTCTGTTCTGATGTGGAATGATTTCCAAGTTAAGTGGAAAAAAGCAAGGTGTGCGTATAGTACACTATCATTTGTGTGGGGGGAAAAGTCAAACTCTATGCATATTATATTTGCAAATGAATGACATCTACAGAAAAACACAGAATAAACTAATAACAGTAGTTGCCGCTGGGAGGGGAACTAGGTAACTGGGAAATGGGGGTAAGAAGGAATTACTTTACACTATATCTCTTGAGTCATGGGTATATATTATCTATTCAAAAAATTTTGGCCTGTCAGGGTAGCTCAGTTGATTAGAGTGTCATTCTGCTATGCCAAGGCTGTGGGTTCGATACCTGGTTAGGGCACATACAAGAATCAATCAATTAATGCATGAATAAGTAGAACAATAAATTGATGTTTCTTCCTCCCTCTCTCTCTCTCCTAAAATCAATCAATCAATAAAATTACAAAAAAATTTTTTTAATTTTTAAGGAGAGAGGTAGGAGGAAGTCACATGCTAGAGTGGTGGGTAAGGTCATCTCAACACAAAGCAGTGATATGCTTTGCTTTTCATGTTTTTAACCTGAGTTTCCCCTGAACTGCTCTTACAAATTCCAACCTCGAACCACAGCTAATTTCACTGAAGACCCAGGGCCTTCACCAAAACCAGGGAAGTAATTTTTGAAGATAAGATCAGTAACTCTCTGCAAGGCAGAGGACTCTTTACTCCACACACAAAGACAACTGGATGCAGACCTTTTCTTTGGAACCTTTTTTATTAATCATCTAACCAACAAAGGTGGTCAGCTTGAACCAAAACAAGCTGTAACAGCCTCAAAAAAGGCCTGCTTCATTACAACACAATAGGGCAAAACCAGAAATGAAGACAGTCTAGCCTCCGTTCTTTTCAGAGTAGGCCAAACATGTATCTGTACATAGTTGCCCTATTAAAAACTGATTAGATGCCAAAACCGGTTTGGCTTGGTGGATAGAGCGTCAGCCTGCGGACTGAAAAGTCGCAGGTTCGATTCCGGTCAAGGGCATGTACCTTGGTTGCGGGCACATCCCTAGTGGGGGGTGTGCAGGAGGCAGCTGATCGATGTTTCTCTCTCATCGATGTTTCTAACTCTCTATTCCTCTCCCTTCCTCTCTGTAAAAAGTCAATAAAATATATTTAAAAAAAACAAAAAACTGATTAACAGTGCACCATCACCAAAACCACAGAGTGTAGAAATGTTGTTAGGGATTCCTAACGTGTCATTCTCAGAGCCAGCCTCTTCCTCAGCTATAAACAAGCCCTTGCTTTTTTAGGGAGAAAGAATAGAAATACAGGATGATCAGCTTGTATCTTCAGTGATGGCACCATTTGTTTACTCTGGAACTTTAATGGGGAGGGAACTCACTTATTTACTCCCTGAATCTGAGATGCTAGCCTGTTTGAATATCAAACAAGTGTCCTGGGTGATAGATGGTGGAGGTTCCCTTAACAAAGAGTTTACAGAGCAATTGTGTAGGGCTCTTTAAGTACTTAATCCTCTTGTTTTTCAGAAGCCTTTGCACCTGGGCTCCCAAGAAGCAAGGAGGACCAAATCAGTGCCCCACCAGCCTGTGAGTGAGGTGCTTCTCAGAGCAGTCACCCACAGAAGCGGAGGCAGCAGGGGAGGGCAAAGGTGGAGATGCAGGGGGACAGAAATCAGCTGAAACACTCCATGCTGGTTCTGACTCGCTCCATCTCATGCAGGAAGTTGTAGAACTGAGGCAAGGATAACTCTGGGGGAAGAAAAGTCAGCTTCAGGTAAATGTTTCCAACTCTACAGAATCATCCAAGAAAATTAATTTCCACCCAGAGAAATTTTTTTTTTTTTTTTGGCTTAGTACAACCAGGTAGCTTTTGATGGGTAATTGATCATAATAAAAAAACTGAGAGCCTTGAATATAGGAAAGTTCTCACCCCCATAAATAAAAGGAAGGTTTAAAATGGCCCAACTCCAGGGCATAGAGATGAAAGGCATTAGTAGGATGTACAATGACTTCTACTGAAAGAACCTCTTGCTCTTCAATCTTTGCCATTCCTTTCCCCCCTTTTTCAGAAAGGTTCTTCAACTCTGGGGTCTCCAACTTGCCGGCAGCTTAATAAGTATCTCTGTACCATCTTTTATGAGAGGAAAGGCAGTGGTTATAATACAACTTAGTAATAACTTTTTCTACATGAGCCCATTGAGTGAAGAGAACAGAGAAAAAGGGGAAAGGTTCAAATGGGAATTTGGACTCACCTATATATAAATTTTCAGTCTGATTTCCTTTCTTAAGCACCAACTTTAACTGATTAAAAAGAATATAAAATTTTAAATTAAAATGACAACTGGGCAAAGAAATTTTTGAAACCTGAACTTTCACTTAAACATCAAAGCATCCAGTTTCTAACTTGAGGGCTTACAAGAGCAGTCTAGAGTGTCCACTAAAACTTCTAAAAAGTCCCATGATTACAGGAGCAATCAAACTTTTAAAAATAATACCTGGATCCTATTAATCTGAAAGTAAACATGTTGATGACCATGTCTTTAGCTGACCACATTGCTCTGAGGCACTTCAGTGGAACATCCATTTAACTGGATATTTAAAGAAATCCAATGTAGGTTTAATAATTTTTAACCAGGTCAAAAATCTACCCATTTTCAACAATCAAGAGAAGACTTACTTGTAAAAAAATACTTCCCACTTTTTCCAGTTCACTGCTCCCAGAAGTCACTATGATACAAAGAAAAAACTAATAAGCGGCTGGTTGAGGACCCACTCTGAAGACCCCCATCTTGCAGGTTGTGCAGCAGAAGCCACATGGGAGTGAGTATGAGGACAGCAAAATGTGCTTTTCAGGAAGTCAACATATCAACAGCCATGGGTAGAAACAGCTGCTGAATATGGACGGCAATACCGAGAGGCAGGTGCTGGCCCCAACGGTGTGTGAGGATGGAGGGCACCTCTTCCCCATAGAAGCTATCTAAAAGCTTCTGCAACCCAACCCTACATCACCCAAAGGACCCCAGACTGGCTCTAACTAGTTACCTCCAAATTTCCACTCCATATCTATAAGCTGGTTAATCATCAGAGTCTGACCTATGGCCCATCGAGCAAGGGTGGGGGCATTCTGCTTCCACTGAAACAAAAACAAAAAGCCAAAGTCATAACAATGGGAAAAATTCTCCCTCTTCATTCCACGCCCCACAGCAAGGTTTAGTTATTTATACTGACAGTGAGAAGAAAGCAGAACCAAAGGCTGGTCTATATGCACAGATCTGGGGGGTGGGGGAGTGTAGAGGGTGCAGAAGATAATACAATTTTTTTCTTTCATTCCCAGATTTAACCCAGGTTGGAACAACAGTATGACATTAATATTTAGTCAGATCAGTGGGGTGCACTGAAAAATGCACAAAAATTACAAATGTGTTAAATAGTGCAATTTAAAAGCTGGATGTATGTCATTTGCATGAAACCAAATAAAAAACATTAAGCTGGGGGAATGACACATAATGATTGATGACTTTTCCTTAATTAGCATTCTCCATTTGTTTCTTTTCGTGAAATAAAAGCAAGTGATCTTAATTAACCTTGATTAAGAGGAATTATGATACCTTTTCAGAAAAGTAAGTGGCTTTCTCTTCACTAAGACCTATGAGAGAACATAGGGAGACATTAATATACGAAAGAGTTGCAAGGCCTGTCACTCTGAGGAACCTTGGTAATGACCTACCCAGAGTTATGAAATCAGCCCGGACCTGCTCAGCTGTGAGACTCTTCTTCAAGGCACCTGGGAAAAAGGGGAGAAATCAGTTACAAAGGACAAATAAATTAATCAGTTAATAGTATTTATTGGGCACAACTTATACAACACAGATGACACAAAGAATAGGCAAAACTCAGTTGCTCCATGCAGATCTCAATTCAGCTGGGGAAAAAAGTCACATTGAGACAAGTGGAGAACAAGACAGACCATTTTGTTTATTGTACAACACAAACGTTTACCTCCCACCTTCCCCAAAAGTATAACAGACATTAGAGACAGAAGAAAGGGTTTTGTGAACTTAGGGGTAGGGGTACCTGATCTGAGGAAAGAAGAAGGCCACAGATTTCTGGAGCAAAGTGGAAGAAGCTCAATGCTGGGCTGGGCATAGGGGCAACAACCTAGAACTGTACTGTGCCATACATAACCACTAAACACGTGTGGTTATTTAAATTTATTAAAATTAAATAAAATTTTAAATTCTGTTCCTCAACCCCACTAGCTATTTCAAATGCTTAATAGCCATATGGCTCCAGTGGCCACAATACATACTGGAAAGTGCAGATTATAGACCATTTCCATCTATATACAAAGTTCTAGCCTGGCCAGCGTGGCTCAGTAGTTGAGCTTTGACCTATGAACCAGGAGGTCACAGTTTGATTCTGGTCAGGACACATGCCGGGGTTGCGGGTTCAATCCCCAATGTGGGGTGCGCAGGAGGCAGCTGATCAATGATTCTCTCTCATCACTGATGTTTCCATCTCTCTCTCCCTCTCCCTTCCTCTCTGAAATCAATAAAAATATTAAAACACACACAAACAAAACAAAGTTCTATTGGACAGTGATGCCCTAGAAAACCAGCTTTCAGGAATTACACCCAGATGGGCTCAATATTTGGCCTTTAGAATTCACAAATCCTGTCCATGGCGGCACCCGGGCGGCGGTGGCTGGTGCGGCTGCTTGTGGCGGTGCGGGACTTCCCCGCGCGCCGAACCCTGCACGAGTGGGCCCCGCCGCGGGATGTGCTGCTCTTCGAGCACGAGCCGGGCCGCTTTTTCACGGTCCTTGGGCCCTTCTGCGCCGGCCAGGGCGTCTTCTGGGCCTCCCTGGCCGTGGCAGCCTTGGCCCGACCCCCGGTCCCGGCGCGGCCTCCGGATGCGGAGATCCCAGACCCCGGCCGTTTGGACGTGCGCTCCGCGCTCTGGCGCTACGGCCTGGCCGTGGGCTGCGGCGCCATCGGTACCCTGGTCCTTGCCGCCGGGCTTCTCTTCTCCCTCCGCTCCGTGCGGTCAGTGATACTGCAGGCTGGAGGGGAGCGGGTGACCCTCACCACCCACGCCCCCTTTGGCTTGGGTGCTCACCTCACGGTCCCCTTGAACCAAGTATCCTGCATGGCCCACCGGGGCGAAGTCCCTGCCATGTTGCCTCTAAAGGTCAAAGGCTGACGCTTCTACTTCCTCTTGGACAAAGCTGGATATTTTCCTAACACAAAACTCTTCGACAACACTGTGGGTGCCTACGGTAGCTTGTGAAAAACCCTCCAAGAGGGGAATAAAAACTGAACCTTTAGGTTCTGCCCAGTGTGGCTCAGTTGAAGCGTTGTCCCAGTACATGGAAAGATCTTGGGCATGGTGGTGGCTCAGTGGTTAATCATCAACCTATGAACCAGGAGGTCACAGTTCAATTCCCCATCAGGGCATATGTCCGGGTTGCAGGCTCGATCCCAGATCGTGCAGGAGGCAGCCAGTCAATGATTCTCATCATTGATGTTTCTCTCTCTCCCGCCCTCTTCCTCTCTGAAATCAAATCAATAAAGACATTTAAAAAAAAAAAAAAAAAGAATTCACAAATCCCTTTCAAGAGGCATATCAAACCTTCCCCTCAGAAATTCTGGAACACTCCCCAGTGGGGGCTGCTTTGTTCTTTCTGCCCACAAGCTCCAATTCCTGAAAACTAAGTATTGCCAGCAATCTGAATGTCTCAATGTTTAACCTGCAGGCTACAGCCTAGAGCAGCCGTGGGCAAACTACGGCCCGCGGGCCGGATCCGGCTGTTCTATCCGGTTCTCTTGCTCTCCCCTCCGCTCCTTTACTTTGAATTTATATTAGTTCACACAAACACTCCATCCATGCTTTTGTTCCAGCCCTCCGGTCCAGTTTAAGAACCCATTGTGGCCCTCGAGTCAAAAAGTTTGCCCACCCCTGGCCTAGAGTCACAATTTGGCAACAGGTGTAAAAATTTCCACTTCTTAGTCTTCCAGAAGATGAATAAAGAATAAGAAGGGCTCTGAAGTAATTCCCTAACACCAAGTCCCCACCCCACCCTCATCTTACTCCAGAAAAACAATCCTAAAGGCTGTTGTCCCTGAAAAATAAACCATGTAAACAAAGGGAGGAAATCTTTTATCTCCAAAATCAGTCGAGCAAGGAAGCCACAGGGAAATAAAAAAAGGCAAGACCTGAGGAAAATGTGGCCATAAAGGCATTCCAAGAAGGGGGCCACTTCCTCGCCAATCCAATGAACTCAAACTATTACATGTACAACTCCTTCATATTTATCCAGTTAAAACCCAACATTCTGCTTGATTATCCCAAATACTCTGAAGTGGGCATTATTGAAACTTTTATCAGGAACATAAATATCAAGCTTTTGGGGGAGAAAATTTATAAAATGTACATAGTCAACAATTGCACTGCCAAGAATTCACCCAACAGATTCACTCCAAAAGTATCCTGGGGCCCTAGCTGGCTTGGCTCAGTAAATAGAGCATTGGCCTGTGTACTGAAGGGTCCTGAGTTTGATTCTGGTCAAGGGCACATGCCCGGGTTGCAGGCTCAATCCCCAGTAGGAGGCGTGCAGGAGGCAGCTGATCAATGATTCTCTCTCTCACCATTAATGTTTCTATCTTGCTCTCCCTCTCCCTTTCTCTCTGAAATCAATAAAAATATATTAAAAAACAAAAACAAAACAAACAAACAAAAAAAACCCACAAAAGTGCACTGAGAACAAGGGAAGCTCATTAGCAATGTTGGTAGAAGAGATAAAAAGTCAGGAACTGAGAGCTGCCTTTGGTGCATCCACACAGCAGCCTAGATGTCAAGGTGATTTTATTAAAAACTTAATTCAGACCATGTCTTTCCTCTGCTGCTCAAAATTCTCTAATGGCTCTGGTTGCACTTACATTGAAATCCAAAGCATTTACAATGCCCTGTATGAAGTGGCCTCTAGAAATCCTAAGCTCTCTCTCTTGCTTACTATGCTTTTTTTTTATAATATCCCAGGCAGGTTTCTACCTCCAGGCATTTGCCCTTATGGTTTCCTCTGCTGGGAACACTCTTCCTCAAATCAGCACATGGCTAGTTCCCTCACTTCGTTCTGGCCTCACTTGAATCTCACCTCTTAAAGCTCCCTGAACACTCTATTTTAAGTGGCGCTGCCCTTCACTTGCACCTTTATACTGTTGCACTTTTCTGTACAGCACATATAACTACTCAATTTTTTATTGATTTTTAAAGAGGAGGAGGAGAAGGAAAAGGAGCAGGAGGAGGAGCCAGAGACAGAGGAGGAAGAGGAAGAGGGAGAGGAGGAAGAGGGGGAGGAGGGGGATCGGGAGAGAAACATCCATATGTTGTTCCACTTATTTATGCATTCATTGCTTGATTCTGGTATGTGCCCTGACTGGAAATCAAAACCACAACCTTGGTATATTGGTGTGACACTCTAATCAACTGAGCTACCCGGCTAGGCTCTAACAACCCAGTTTTGTTATGTATTTATCAATTTTTCTACTAGAATGTCAGTTCAACAAGAACTTGATCCATTTTGTGCAGTGTTATGTCCCAAGCTCCCAGAAAAATGTCTGGCACTGTTTATTGGTTGGCACTAAAGAAAACATTCTGAATGAAAGAATCCATACAATGGAATACTATGTAGCCTTTAAAAAGGAAATAGCTCTCAGGTGCCAATTTGCAAAATATAATTAAAAGGAAAGAACAGTCTGCACAGTGTGATTCCTTTTGTGTAAATAAAGACAATATAATATCCTTATTTATAGCTTTAATTATATCCTCATCCAAGAGTAAGTAGGCAGATGTAAGGCACATTTTTTTCTGAACATATCCACTTAAGAGTGGATATCTTGCCCTGACTGGTTTGGTTCAGTGGATGGAGTGTCAGCCTGCAGACTGAGGGGTCCCAGGTTTGATTCCCAGGTCAAGGGCATGTGCCTTGGTTGCAGGCACATCCCCAGTAGGGGGTGTGCAGGAGGCAGCTGATCGATGTTTCTCTCTCATTGATGTTTCTAACGCTCTATCCCTCTCCCTTCCTCTCTGTAGAGAGTCAATAAAATATATATTTTTTTAAAAAAAGAGTGGATATCTTTGGGGAAAGGGACTGGGTAGGACTTTTCTTCCTTTCTGACATTAAAATTTTTTCTAGTTGTCTCCGGCTGGTGTGGCTCAATTGGCTGAGCATCATCTGTGCACTGAAAGTTCACTGGTTTGATTCTCAGTCAGGGTACATGCCCACGTTGAGGACTCAGTCCCAGGTAGGGATGCGTGTCGGAAGCAACTGATCGATTTTCTCTCTCACATTGATGTTCCTCTCTCCCTTGCCCTTCCTTTTTCTCTAAAAATCAATAAAACCATATTTAAGAAGATATAAATAGCATTTTCTAGTTGCATGTAGGCTTTTTTTAATATTTCAGTGGTCGGCCTCCAGACTGAAGGGTCCCAGGTTCGATTCCAGTCAAGGGCACATGCCTGCCTGGGTTGCAGACTCAACCCCCTGTAGGGAACCTGCAGAAGGCAGCCAATCAATGATTCTCTCTTATCATTGATGTTTCTATCGTGCTTTCCCTCTCCCTTCCTCTCAAAAATAAATAAAAAGGTCCTAAAGCCAAGAAAAATAATTTGCAAAGAATTTTTTGATTGTTTCATCCATGTTGTAATTTTATTTAATCGTATTATATTTTAAATGTGCCCCAAGAATTAAAAGTATATAGCGAAGTCTACCCAGGTATTTTCTAAACCTGCTTTGGAAACAAAGTTTAGTTGTATACAAAGGGCTTCTCTTGAGTAAGACAAAATGGTTACTGGGAAGAGTTAATTTCCAATGATTTTTTAAAAAAATATATTTTATTGATTTTTTACAGAGAGGAAGGGAGAGAGATAGAGAGCTAGAAACATCGATGAGAGAGAAACATCGATCAGCTGCCTCCTGCACACCTCCTACTGGGGATGTGCCCACAACCAAGGTACATGCCCTCGACCGGAATCGAACCCAGGACCCTTCAGTCGGCAGGCCGATGCTCCATCCACTGAGCCAAACCGGTTTCGGCTCCAATGATTTTTAAAGAACAATTTGCCCTGGCCGGTTTGGGTCAGTGGATAGAACGTCGGCCTGCAGACTGAGGGGTCCCGGGTTTGATCATGCCCGGGTTGTGGGCTCCATCCCTAGCGGGGGAGGGGGGGGCATGCAGGAGGCAGCCAATCAATGATTCTCTCTCATCATTGATGTTTCCATCTCTTCTCCCTCTCTCTTCCTCTAGTTAGCGTTGGAATTTCCAACAGGACCCAAGCAAAGAATTCAAGGAATATTATAATTGCAGCATGGTACAGCCAAGCCTTCTTGCCCGCATCCGCCGCCGGCGGGCGCCGCCGCCCGCCACGCCCGCCCGCGCGCACCGGTCAAGGCTCCCGCCTCGGGCTCCCAGCTCAGGCCGCGCCGGCTCCCCCGGCTCCGGCTCCCTGGCGCCATCGCATTACTGCATCACTCACCCGCACCCTCATGGGCTCCGAGCCTGCGCCTGCGGGCCCACGGCCCAGGTGGAGGCAACTGAGGTCAGAAGCCCCAGCGCCTGCGCCTTCTGACCCAACCAAAAAAATTTTTTTAAAAAGGCAATTAAATGAATTGTCCAGGTCCACAACAGCTGGCAAATGGCAGAGACAATTAGGTTTTGGACTCTTTCCACATCGTCATTCTGAGATGCTGTCCCAGTGAAGCAATGCCTTGACAGTGATCAGGAACGCTCCCAACTGCAGGGACCAAAGGGCTAGTTTTCCATCCTGTATTACCTCTGCCAGGCATACTTAAAGTTTCTCAGTGGGTAGAGTGTCCGCCCTTGTACTGAAGGGTCATGGATTTAATTCCCTGTCAAGGGCATTTTTTTAATTGATTGATTGGGTTGCAATTATTTGACCTTGGACAAACCAGCCTCTTGGAGGCTCGGTTTCTTACCTGAAAAATGAAGTGAAAAATGAGTAAGAGCAGTTTATGGCAGTGGCATTAGGAATAAGTGGGTTAATATGTGTAAAGCACATAATACAGTACTTGCTAAATTTTAGTTTTATTTGTTGATAGTTCAGTTAGTTTTAGCCCCATGCCTCAATATCAGGTTATGCAATAAAATTTTCCTTCACCTAATGGAGAGAACCTGAATTCACTTCTTGTCTATTGATGCTCCAAAGCTTTCAAGCTTTTTAAATTTTAGTACTGAAGTCTCAGGTTTGCTGTACGTCTCAGCTCTCAACAGATTTTTTTACTGTTCTTTTTGTTCCCATGCAATCTGACTTTTGTCTTCCTGCAGAGTTTTTCTACTTGAATTATCCGTTTCTTCTAGAGTGACTCCTAATCATTTGCTGTTGTAGCTTGTAAGTCTCTTGGCCTCTTCCTCAAATCTTGGTCTTGTGTGTCATTTTCTTTCCAGAACTTCCAGAGCACAAGACAGGCAAAGGAAAGGGATCTGCACTAAGATACGGGAAGACACCCAAAAGGAACAAACAAATTTAAGCCCCCAACTTTTAGTGCACCATTTGGCTGAATCCTGGGAAGATCAGCTTATTCATGATTTTTAAACTGTTATAACGCAAACAAGGGATGCTGTTTTATTCCTTTCAGTCTTGTCAACATTTATTGATTCTTTCAGACTGGGCTCAAATGTTGCCTCTTTTTAAATAAAGTTAATTTTAAATTACCAATTTAATTCTAGCAAATTTTTAGACAGTACATAGGCAAAAATAAACAAAACAACCTACAGTCCTACCACCTAGATATAGCCACAGTTAACATTCACTTCCTTCCTTTCATCCTTCCTCCCTTCCTTTACAAAAAATACCACTGTGGTAGAAAGTTTTGTAAACTACTGCTTTAAACAGTATATTGTGAAAGGTTTTCCAAATCATTACATTTTCCGCAAGAGCATCTATTTATTTATTTATTTATTTATTATATTTTATTGATTTTTTACAGAGAGGAATGGAGAAGGAGAGGGAGAGGGATAGAGAGTTAGAAACATCTATGAGAGAGAAACATTGATCAGCTGCCTCCTACACACTCCCTACTTGGGATGTGCCCGCAACCAAGGTACATGCCCTTGACGAGCATCTTTTTAAATTACTACATAATTTGAAAAAAAGAGCAACCTTTTACTGAGGTAATGTGCTAAGTATTTTATTTACACAATCTCAATCTTCAAAGCAAGCCTCCCCCCATATACACCAAAAAAAGCCTTAGCTTGGGGTGGGGGGAATGTTGGTAGGGGTTGGGATTCACACTCAGGTCTATCTAACTCAGAACTGTGAATTCTTGACCACCATAATGTCCCCTGGTAAAAATAGACCTCAACTCCTTACACCAATCTCCAGTTGCCAGTCAATTTAATGGTTTCTAATTTCTCTCTATCATATACAGTGCTACAATGGACATCCCTGCAGCCACACCTTTCTCACCTCCTCCCTTCTGGCTAGAAACTTCCTGACTGGCCTAGGCAAACTCTGCTTCTCAAACTACCTGCACCTTTTTTGTTTTCAATCTACCGCAGATCAATATTTTTGTAAAATACAATGAAAATTAATTCCTAGAAATAGGAAATGAGCCCTTGCCAGTTTGGCTAAGTGATTAGAGCATCAGGCCTTGGATAGTAGGGCCTCAGGTTCTGGGCACATACATGGGCTTTGGTTCAATCCCTGGCCCTGGTCAGGCGAGTTGGGGAGGCAACCAATCGATGTGTCTCTCACATTGGTGTTTCTCTCTCTCTCTCTCTCTCCCTTCCCTCACTCCCCCAACCTTTCCCTCCCCTTCCCACTCTAAGAACCAATGGACATAGAAACCCACACCTTAAACCTATATGATCATGTTGACCAATGTACCCCAATAAATTTAACTTAAAAAAAAAAAAGAATCAATGGAAAAAATATCCTCTGGTAAGGATTAAAGAAAGAAAGAAAACATACAAGCCCCATATGATTAAAATAATAAAGTTTGTTACATATATTTTACCACATAAAAAAAAAAACAACAAGCACCATTTTAAAAAACTGTATTAGATTTAAGAGACTTTATCAAATTGCTTTAAAAGTTTCTAAGTGCTTACTCTCAAAAGTTTCTAAATGTTTACTGTGTAGAGGACTAGATAACATTTTGGGGACTGAAGCCGGGATGCAGACTACACTTTGAACTGCAACTCTATTATACTCTACCAGGGTTATCTATTGACCTGGCTTCCCTCCCTTGTCTGTGATTCCCGCCCATGTCTGGTTTACTACTGAATGCTCTGGCTCAGTGCCCAGAGCACGCCTGCCTACTCTGTGGATTGAAGGAATGTTCAAGTAATGTCTCTGACCTCAGCTGCTGACAGAGGCTACTCACCATTTGGAACCAGAAGGAAGCTTTTCACGATGCTTCTGAGGGGGCCAAGACTGATCTGATTGATGGTGGCAAATTCAGAGAGCTGAGCCAGAAACCTTTCCACCTGCAGAAAGGGAGCGGCACAAATGAGGCTCACTTTCCAAGCATCTCAGGACTGTAGACCCACACCCAGAAACTCTCCTTATCACAAAATACTTTACCTCTTTGGGCTCAGTTAGGAAGTGAAAAAGCACTTCTGTCAGGGCTGAGAACTGCTGTGAAGAGAGTAACACAGATCATCAGTAAAATTCTACCCCTGGTCAGTGTTCCCACATTCCATCCAACCATAGACCATTAAGAGAGAAAGAATAACACGCAGGTTTTGATCATCTTAAGAGTTAAAAAATATTTACAATATCCACCACCAGTGTCAATATATGTGTCTCTATATTGTCTGAAAAACTTGTATATTTTATTGGGATACTTGGAAGATATATATTGAGAGAGTGTGAGTGCACACATACATCTCAAGGGTCCAAATATAAGGAAGAACGAACACTCTTCCCTCCCCACAGCCTAAAAGGAAAGTTCACTGGAACATTAATAGCAGTTACTTCTGTTTGTTTATACTTACACATATTTATTATATAACATAAGCCAATCCAAATATACAAATTCTCCCCCCCCCCCAAAAAAATGATAATATCCCTATAAACTTTTTCTGTACCTTTTCAAAAGCAGTTACTTTTGTGCAGTGAGATTTGGAGTAATTTTTATTTTCTTCTGTTTTGTCTATCCATATTTCTGGGGGCTTCCCCCATAGAAACATCGTGTGTGTGTGTGTGTGTGTAATATATATATTATTTGTAATATATATAATAAAACTGCCTTGCAAAGAAGTTGTACAGATTTACACTCCTGGAAGTGTCTATTGTCTCAACATTTTAATATACCCTGGAAACATGTTAACCAATGTTGATCCAGGCATTGTCTTTCTCCAGTATTTATGATATTGGGTATTAGCCTTGCTTAACTGCTGATCCTATAAAGTAAACACAACAGGATGGGCTTGAGAATGTGTCCTCAAACTATTCATGAGTTTTTATTTCTTTATAATTTCTGCTGCAAATCTGTGGAACTATCAGATCTTTGGCCAACTGTACTTCCTGATACCCAGAGCCTTAAAAATAAACAAAAAATAGGGCAGCTGAGAAGCCCTCCAACTGCTTTTCCATTTCCAGGCCTCAGCCTAGCAGTCAGGCTCAACCCCCTTGTGAGGTCTCATCCCCCTCTTCTCAAGAGGGGCCTCAAGCTAATCTGGTCTGTCAGTTGTTACAGACCCCCATCCCTATCTTCATTTGCCCAAACCCTCTTTGTCCTTCAAAACCTAGGACAAGATACCAGGACACTCCCAACAAGAAAGGGACCTATCCAGATTCTTAATCTCTGAGGTTCCCCCTTGGAACTTTACCTGGGGGCACTTAGAATTTTCAATCCAGATAAGGAATAAGAACAAGTCTTCCCAGAGATTCTTTGTATGGCTTTGTATGGTCACAGCACCTTAACCAGTGTAAGGGCACAGTATTTATAGAATAAATCTTTGAATACTTTCCCCCATTCTTTGCCTTTGTACCTGCATAGCTACCTCTCCCTGGAATGCTCACCTGCCTGTGACTATCCACTAAATCAATATCGTAACTATTCTCACTAGTAAACATATGAAAAGATGCTCAAGATCATTCCAGATTAAAGAAATGCAAATTAGTAAAACAAGGAAATATGATTGTTGTTTTCACTTATGAGATCTTCAAAAATAAAAGTTAAAAATAATAAAAGTTTGATGACATCAGTTCTGGTCGAAGTGCAAGGAAATACACATGTTCACACACTGCTGATGAGAGAATAAGATAGAGCAACATTTCTGGAGGGCAACTTGGCAATCTGCATCTAATTTTTAAAGTTTATTTATTTATATATGAGAAATGGGAGGGAAGAAAAGAGATATCAACTTGTTGTTCCACTTATTTAATTGGTTGATTCTTGCATGTGCCCTGACTGGATCAAACCTACAATCTTGGCATATCAGGACAAATTCTTTTTAAAAAAATATATATTTTATTGATTTTGAGAGAGGAAGGGAGAGGGAGAGAGAGACAGAAGCATCAGTGATGCCCTAGCTGGTTTGGCTCAGTGGACAGAGCGTCGGCCTGCGGACTGAAGGGTCCTGGGTTCGATTCCGGTCAAGGGCACATGCCCGGGGTTGCGGGCTCCATCCCCAGTGGGGGACGTGCAAGAAGCAGCCAATCAATGATTCCCTGACATCATTGATGTTTCTATCTCTCTCTCCCTCTCCCTTCCTCTCTGAAATCAATAAAAATATATTTTAAAAAAAGAGAAACATCAGTGATGAGAATCACTGATTGGCTACCTCCTCCATGCCCTCTACTGGGGATCAAGCCCACAACCCAGGCATGTGCCCTTGGCCGGAATCAAACCCGGGACCCTTCAGTCCGCAGGCTGACGCTCTAACCATTGAGCAAAACCAGCTAGGGCCAGGACAAAATTCTTAACCAATTGAGCTACCTAGCTAGGGCTGCATCTAATTTTTAAATGACCATGCCCCTTGACCTAGTAATTTCATTGCAAGTACACCCTTCAAATATGTTCAAAAAGTAATCCCAGACACATTTACACAAAGCAGTTCTTTGACAGCATTGTTCATGAAAACAATGTAAGTGTCAAATAGGGGACGGGCTAAATAAATTATGGTAGATCCATTTAAAGGAATATCACACAAACCCTTTAATGCCAAAAAAAATTTTTTAAGGATACCTACATGTGATGACAGATGCAGACTTTTTTCCTCCATAAATACACAAGAAACTATTAAAATGACTATTTCTGGGGACAAGAGAAATAGGTGTGTGTTTTTTTATTTCATACCTTCAGATACTGTTTGAATTTCCTAATGTGTGTATATTGCTTTTGTACAGGTAGGTGAAAGGCTTGCAGGCCATATATTTTCTTCTTTATATTTTTCTAAATTTCCTCTCTCATAACCACTTTAAAAATGAATATTTTTTTAAAAAATATATTTTATTGATTTCTTACAGAGAGGAAGGGAGAGAGATAGAGAGTTAGAAACATCGATGAGAGAGAAACATTGATCAGCTGCCTCCTGCACACCTCCTACTGGGGATGTGCCCGCAACCAAGGTACATGCCCTTGAACGGAATCGAACCTGGGACCTTTCAGTCTGCAGGCCGACGCTCTATCCACTGAGCCAAACCGGTTACGGCAAAAATGAATATTTTTTTAATCCCACCTACTTTCAAGGCTCCACATTACCTAGAACTGATTATAGGCATTAGAGAGCACATGCAGATACACTTAGTACTATATTGCATCTCCATTTTTTACCTGTTCTCTCAGATCACAACTGCCCCAGCACAATAGGCTGCATCCACTAAGCCTTTGTAAACCTCACTGGGTTTAGTGGCTAGTTGGTATGTAGTAAGCATTCAGATAAATATCCACTGAATGAACAATAAATGGTGATGCCAATATTAATAAAATGACTCCTTTTCTCCTTTAGTCCTAGGCCAGTGGTCGGCAAACTGCAGCTTGTGAGCTGCGGTTTGCTGCTCTGTTAACTAATGCGTTTGCCGACCACTGACCTAGACTCTCGATTCCAATAATTACAGGCTGTTGTTGTTCCTTGTGATTAAGCCCCCATCCCAGTGGTCGGCAAACTCATTAGTCAACAGAGCGCCGCAGTTTGCCAACCACTGTCCTAGGCCATGGACTACAAAATAAATTCAGATAATAGAGTGGGTACTAGAAAATGTCTGATCACTCAACAAAAGAAGAAAAAATGGCCCAAAGTTGGTAAGTTGCTTATCAGGAAAAAGCTTTCTGTATTAAAAGCAAAGGTAAAGGTATGTTTAAAAGTTAGAGAATGTGCCGAAACCGGTTTGGCTCAGTGGATAGAGCATCGGCCTGCGGACTGAAGGGTCCCGGGTTTGATTCCGGTCAGAGGCACGTACCTTGGTTGCGGGCACATCCCCAGTAGGAGGTGTGCAGGAGGCAGCTGATCGATGTTTCTCTCTCATCGATGTTTCTAACTCTCTATCCCTCTCCCTTCCTCTCTGTAAAATATCAATAAAATATATTTTTTTTAAAAAAAAGTTAGAGAATGTGTCAAGCCCTGGTCTTAAAGGAAATGGTTTGTATTTTCCATAACTGCCAAGTTGGAGGTGACCTTAGGGATCATATAATCCAGTAGCTTAAAGTTTTGTGGGGTTTTTTATTATTATTAAAGTACAGTTGGCATACAGTATTATATTAGCTTCAGGTGGATGCTTAAAGTTTTTTGGATGCAGAATCTATTTTATTCTCCAAATGGAAGTCTTCCAGAAAACGCCTACATATAAAAAAGTAACAACTTAAGTTACCTAGTTTGGGAGTTCATCTACAAAGCTCTGTTCCAGTGTGTTTAATTCCCCAGGATCTTAAAACAGATGTCTGGTCCTGAATTACTGATTCCATCACTTCCGAGCTGCCTGACTTTAAACTGGTCATTTTTGCCCTGCCGGATGTGGCTCAGTTGGTTGAGTGTCTTCCAGTGCACCCCAAGGTCAGGGCACATGCCTAGGTTTTGGGCTCCATCCTCTTTAAGGGTGTGTGCATGTGGGAGGCAATTGATGGATGTTTCTTGCTCTCTCTACTTTCCTCTCTCTCTACAAATCAATAAAAAACAAAAAGAAAAAAAAACATATTACAAAACACACAAATAAAAACTGGTCCCTTTATTTCCCTGAACCATTTTTCTTATCTGTAAAATCGGAATAAAGCTAGTAACTAACTTTTAGGGTTGTTGACACATAAAGCACCTGAAACAGTCCTTGGCTCAGTAAATGACAGGTATTTTAACTGTTCTGTGGCTCTGCTTCCTCATCTGTACAGGTATTTTAACTGTTCTGTGGCTCTGCTTCCTCATCTGTAAAATGGGATTTATAATAGTACCTACCTGAGAGGGTGGTTGCAAGGACTCAATGAGTTAATGTACATAAAAGTACTTAGTGCTATGCTGTGCAGTACAGTAACCACAAGCCACATACAGCTATAAAGTACTTAAAAGGGCTAGTCTAATTTGAGACATCCTATAAATGGAAATACATACCAGAATCAGAAAACTTAATACCAAAAAGTAAAATATCTGATGGATATTTTTATGAGGATTACATGTTGAAATAATATTTTGACATAGTGGATTTAAAAAACATTAATTCCCTGTTTCTTTTTAACTTTTAAATGTGGCTGTTAGAAAATGTAAAATTAGACATGTGGCTTGCAATTTATTTCTTTTTATAAAAATATATATTTTTTATTTCAGAGAGAAGGGAGAGGGAGAAATAGACACATGAGTGATGAGAACCACAGGCCAGAAGCCTCCTGCACAACCCCCACTGGGGATGGAGCCTACCACCGGCATGAGCCCTGACCCCAGAATCGAATTGTGACCTCCTGGTTCATAGGTCAACAGCCAACCACTGGGCCACACCGGCCGGGCCTGCCATTTATTTCTATCAGACACCACCGCCTGAGAACATGCCTGGCATTATAATTGGTCAGCATTACTTTATGAGAAAATAGTAAGTTGGGGGGGGGGGGGGCGGTGCGGAGATGAAAGAGAGGCCAGGTGAGGGAAAGAGCTGTACCTCTGCAGTGGTGGTGAGAGGTGTCACTTTAACCTTTTTATTTAGCTGCCTTGGTGGCATCAAAGGGGCATCCCAACCAGCACAGGAACAGGAAGCCTCCAAGGCGGGCTGGCTGGCACCCGAGGCTGGGAAGGGACAGACGGCTTTGCCAGTTCCACCCACCAAGGCCGGGCCCTGCGCTGCGGAGTGACAGTACATGGTTTCTTCCTTTGGGACCACCAGGTGGTTCCTCAGCTGGGGGTGTGGGCGGTGCACGTCATCACCAGCCTCGGCCCCGACCCGCCCGCAGCCCTCAGGCCCACAGCCCGGGCTGGCCCGGCTACTCCTGACGCTACATCCTGACGCCACGTCCCAGCCCAGACTCCCTGCCCCGCCCCGCTCTCCTCAGGAAGCTAGGACCCCTCAGTTCCCCAGGCCCCTCGCCTCCCTCTAAACGTCTCAGTCCCTCCCCGGCCCCAAACCCCTCCGCTCCCCCAGAGCCCCTCAGCCTCCCAGCGCCCTCGGTCTATTACTTAGTTCCCCAAACTCCCTTCAGCTTCGTCAAGACGCCCCTCAGTCCCTCTTCTGAGGGACCCTCAAACTCTGCTCGTCCCGGAAGTGCCCGACCCCACCTCCACCCCCGAACCCCTCAGCTTGCCCTCAGGCCTCCCGACAACCCTCGACCCTCCAAGCTCGCCTCAGACCCCAATTCCGCTCAGCCCCTCCCTGAGTCGCCACAACGCACACCGGACGCGGCTCGGTCTGGTTCCCCCAAACGCTCCTCGACACCAGGCGGCCCTCAACCCTCCCGGCGCCCCCTCGGGCCGCCCCGCCTGCCGGGCCCACCTGCGCGCCCAGCTGGTTCAGCTGCTGCATGTCGCCGCCCACAGCCTCCGGCACCGGGCCCTGCGTGCAGTACAGGCGGCCCATGGCGTCCTCCCGGCCCGCGGACTCGTAGCTCCCGCCGCCTCCCCCCGCTTCCTCCTCGCCGCCGCCTCGCCCGCTGCCTCCTCGCCGCGCTTCCGCAGCCGCACTTTCGCCACGGCCCCCGCCGCCTCGCTCCTCCCCCGGCGGCCGCCCCCGCGGAGCCGCGGACACGCGCGAACTCCGAGGCGTGGGGCGGGGCGGGGCGCCCCCGCGGACACGCGCAGACCCCGGGGGCGGGGCGCCTTGGTGGCCGCTGCGCCCGTGGATGTCCCTGAGGAACCAGTGGTCAGACAAGGGATTCCCTATCGGCTCTCCCGCTGGGGGACCCCCCGGGCGCAGCTTGGCCTTGCTGAACCCCAGTTTCACTGTCCCTAAAATGACCCCTGAGGTGGCTAGTCCTCCTGAGTTGTTTAGAACATAGCCTGACACACAGGAGGTCCTCGCTGCTATCATTATCGTCGTTATTCAGCAGATTCTTATTGCAAGTGCCTCCCAGGGGCCAGGCCCTGTGATAGGCAAGTGAACAACGCGGCCCAGTGTCCCGGGAGCGCTTTCTCGGAGTAGTGAGAGCAGCGTATCTCAAACTGGAACTTGCATAAGCATCTTCTGGGGGGCTTGCTCCAGGGCAGATTACTGGGTGCCATCCCCAGAGTGTCAGATTAGAAAAGCTTGGGGTGGAGTCTGAGAATTTGCATTTCCAACAAGCTCCCTGGGACCACACTTGGAGAACATCCGGAGTGGAGGAACTGACCTAAAGAAGTGCATGGGCTGCCCTGGCCCTGGTCCGGAGGCCTGTGGGAGGCTACCAATCAACACATCCCTGTTTCTCTTTCTCCCTTACACTCTCTCTAAAAAAACACACACACAATGGAAAATATCAGGTGAGAATTAACAAAACACACAGAAGTGCAAGGGCTGTGCTAGTGCCAGGGAGGGCAGTGATCAGGTGGGTGAGAGGAGGTTATTGGGACAGTTGATAATCACTGCAGCCCTGTTAACCCCCAGGCTCTCTTCCCAAGGACCCCTCGAATTCTCCAGCTCCCCATTGGAAAATGGAGGCATGCTCCATGCAATCTAGGACCTGATCTCCAAGCCCAAGAGCTTTTGCACCTTCTGGGAGGGTATGAACAAGTTGTCTTTCACCCAGCCCTAGTCAGTTTGGCTCAGTGGATAGAGTATTGGCCTGCAGACTGAAGGGTCCCGGGTTTGATTCTGGTCAAGGGCATATGCCTGGGTTGCAGGTTCGATTCTGGTCAAGGGCATATGCCAGGAGGGGGCACAGTAAATCAATGATTCTCTTTCATCATTGATGTTTCTTTCTTTTCCTCTCTGAAATCAATAAAAATATATATTTTTTAAAAATGTCTTCTACCCAGAGGCCAAGCTCCTCACATTTAGTCATTATTTCATTCATGCATTCATTCAACAAATAATATTGAGTGTCTACTGTGAGGCAGATGCCAGGACAGGTGCTGGGACACCTTGTGACAAAACCAGATGCAGAGCCTGGCCTGGGAGAAGTGAGTTTAGTTAGGAAGGCATACCCACACATGTGAAATTCATGTGTGTATGAAATCATTAACTGATGCCAAGAAGTACAAAGTGTTTCCAAGTTCAAGGTAGCTGGAAGAGAGTAAACCAGACAGACAGGGAGTGAACTCAGACTTCCTGACTCACCATCCAGGAATTTTTATTTTAAGATATTTTTAATCTTTTAAAAAAAGATCCCTGTCAGAGCATTATATTTACTTATATCTTTAAGTGTTAAATCAACTTTGTTGAGTTATGACTTATATACAGTTAAATGAACCCATTTTAAGTGTGTTTCTTTAAATTATTTTAGCCTTTTTTTTTTTTAACATCCTTGAGGAAACCACTGGATTTCCTTTATTTCTACTCCTACGGTGCTGAGCCACTTAATAAATACTTGTGGAATTTGATTAGCCTATGTGATAGAAAACAGGGAAAGGGAAAGAAATTCATTTGAAACTGTAGGCCAAACACTGCAATGAGTAACTATTATCTTATAGTCTTTTTCCATATGACAGGTCATTGGGGTTTCAGTGATTTGTCTTGTTTTACATATTCAGGGCTCTCCCACACCCTGAATTCAAAATGTTGTCCTTGGCCCAGCAGTAAGGACATTACCTGGGAATCTGTTAGAAATGCAGGCTCTTAGGCCTACCTTAGACCTGCTGATTCAGGATCTGCGTTTTTTAACTAGATCTCCAGGTGATCACTGGGAACATTTAAGTTTGAGGTACAAATAATAAGCATTTTGTAAATGCCTACCATGTATAGGGCTTTATTTTAAGCACCCAAATATACAGCATGTGTAATGTTAATACTTTGCATTGCCTACCTACTGTTGCCCATATTATTTTAATTTTAATGCTTATCACATTGTGTTATTGCTGTTGTTTACACATTTGTCTCCCCCACTTACTAATTATGTTGTCTTGGGCAAATTACTAACCTTTCTGTGCCTCCATTTCTTTTTACAATTGTAAAAAGATATTTAATAGAACCTACTTGAAAAGATGAAATAAGCCGAAACCGGTTTGGCTTAGTGGATAGAGCGTAGGCCTGCGGACTGAAAGGTCCCGGGTTCGATTCCAGTCAAGGGCATGTACCTTGGTTGCGGACACATCCTCAGTGGGAGGTGTGCAGGAGGCAGCTGATCGATGTTTCTCTCTCATCCATGTTTCTAGCTCTCTATCCCTCTCCCTTCCTCTCTGTGAAATATCAATAAATATTTAAAAACAAAACAAAACAAAAAAAACTTACTTGTCTTTAAAAAAAAGATGAAATAAGATAATATTTGTAAAACAGCACAGCAACTGGCCCATGGTAAGTGCTCAATACATGTTTGTTATTATTATTCCAGATTTCCAATCTTATAAACAGAACAAGTCAAAAAGCATCCCTGTACACAATTCTTTTGCCATATCTGTTTCTTTGGGAGAAACTCCTAGAAGGGTCAAGGGATACTATGTTCCCAGTTTCTGGGTTCAAAACAGCACAAGGATGGACAAACTTCCAAGGTAGGGAGAGGCTACCAGGGGTGGGCAAACTTTTTGACTCGAGGGCCACAATGGGTTCTTAAACTGGACTGGAGGGCCGGAACAAAAGCATGGATGGAGTGTTTGTGTGAACTAATATAAATTCAAAGTAAAGGAGCGGAGGGGAGAGCAAGAGAACCGGATAGAACAGCCGGATCCGGCCCGCGGGCCGTAGTTTGCCCAAGGCTGGGCTAGGCCATAATTGATCTCTCTGAGAACACCCAGAAATTAGCATTTCAGCCTGAACAGGCACCAGGCAGCAGGTTGATCCTGTCCACAACCCACATTCCCTGAGCCCCAAGGAGAAGTTCAAGTGCTCTAAAAGAAGGCAAGAAGGCCTCAGAATCTCAGACAACCCCATTCTTGGCTTCAATTGTAAATAGTACAAAAACATCATAAAATGCCACTGCATACCCACATAGAATTCCCATGGTTGCCGATTTAGGTCTTTATGATTTTTCAGTTTTATTAAGAACGTCTCAACTGACAAAGACAATAGATAAAAATGGTGTTTCCAACATTCTCGGTCACAGTCCACTCTTGGATAGAGGAAGGAGCAGTGATTACTGTTGATGTGACATTGTAGCAGGAAATGCAGACATGGGGCCAGGCCACCCTTCTAAAGAACCCTGCCCCCAACAGTTCCCATTTCATCCTTAAAGAGGGACCTTGCTCCCTTCATTCACTTTAAAATGTCCCCAAAGAAAGCAAAAGAACCCCCCTCCCCCAATCCCTGCAAGTGAAAGAAGTTCATTAGGAAATCCTTTCTCAGGCGTGAGGATTCCTGCTGGGAATTTCACCAAGGGGCCAGATTCTCTCCAGGAGAAGGGTTGTCCCTTCACTCTGAAAGGCCAAAGGACAGTTTATAAAATGAAACTTTTTATTTTGAGATAATTGTGACTCATATACAGTTGTAAGAAATCATACAGAGAGGTCTCTGTACCCAGTCTCACAACCAGGAGATTGACATTGAAACAGGTGAGATACAGAAGGATCCTGCGTGTTGCCCAAGCGTACTGTTTATTTAAAAAAATGTTATTTTTAATGTTGACATAATTGAAGGTGTCCCTCTTTTTCCCCCTTTTGCCCACTCCCATTCACCCCCCAACTCTCCCTCCTTTGGCCTTCACCAAACTATTGTCTGTGTTCAAGCAGTATGCATATATGGTCTTTAGCTAATCCCTGCACCTTCTTTATCCAGTTTCACAATACTGATATCAAACTATACCACAAGGCCATTATAGTCAAAGCAGCCTGATACTGGCATAAGAACAGGCACATAGACCAATGGGACACAATAGAGAGCCCAGAAATCAACCTATGCCTCTATGTTTAATTAATATTTGACAAAGGAGTCAAGAGCATATAATGGAATAAAGATAGTCTCTTCAATAAATGGTGCTGGGAAAATTGGACAGGCACATGCAAAAAAAACCACAAAAATGAAAGAAAGAAAAGGAACTAGACCACCATACACAAGAATAAACTCAAAATGGATAAAAGACTTAAATGTAAGTTGCAAAACCATACAAATCCTAGAAGAAAACATAAGCAATAAAATCTCAGCTATCTCTCACAGCAATATTTCTCTGCTCTATCTCCAAGGGTAAGGAAAACTCAGGAAAAGATAAACAAATAGGACTACATCAAGCTAAAAAGCTTCTGCACAACAAAAGAAACCATTAACAAAAGAGAACCCACAGAACCGGAGAACATATTTGACAGACAATAATACATCTGATAAGGGATTAATTTTCAAAATACATAAAGAACTTATACAACTCAACACTAGGAAGCCCAAGGGTATTTTAATAGAAGAGACAAACTCCAGGTCCTCTTTTACCAAAAACAGAAAACAAAACAAAAATTATGGACATTTCTATGATTCCATTTATCTAATCAGACCTTCCATATTAGGTCCTTTATTATAAAAGCACATATCAAACACACAAAATTACAGTTGGCCTAGATCAATGGTCAGCAAACCACGGCTCGCGAGCCACATGCGGCTCTTTGGCCCCTTGAGTGTGGCTCTTCCACAAAATACCACGGCCTGGGCAAGTCTATTTTGAAGAAATGGCGTTAGAAGAAGTTTAAGTTTAAAAAATTTGGCTTTCAAAAGAAATTTCAATCGTTGTACTGTTGATATTTGGCTCTGTTGACTAATGAGTTTGCCGACCACTGGCCTAGACTTTTCAAAACATTGACATCATGAAAGTCATCAACAAAGGAAGTCTGGGGAATTTTTCCAGATTAAAAGAAACTAAAAAGATAAGTTAACTAAATGCAGTGTATGATCCTGGAGGAGGTACAAAATTGCTATGGAATATATCTTGGTACAACAATGTGAATATACTAAACTGTACACTAAGATGGTAAATTTTACGTTATGTAGGATTTTTTATCACAATTTTTTAAAAGGACATTATTGGGACAATTGATGAAATTTGAACACAACTATAGATTAGACAAGAATATTGTATCAATGTTTAATTCCTGAATTTGATAATTGCATTTGGTTATCTAAGAGAATGTTTTTGTTCTTAAGAAGTACATGCTGATGATCAATGATTCTCATCATTGATGTTTCTACCTCTCTCTCCCTCTCCCTTCCTCTCTGAAATCAATATAAACATATTTTTAAAAAAATAAATACATGCTGGAAGTAACCCCAGCTGCAGAACCATGGCGTTGTTCGGGACTCTCGCCTTCGATGAATATGGGCGCCCTTTCTTCATCATCAAGGATCAGGACCGCAAGACTGGTCTTATGGGACTGGAGGCTCTCAAGTCTCATATAATGGCAGCAAAGGCTGTAGCAAATACAATGAGAACATCACTTGGACCAAATGGACTTGATAAAATGATGGTCGATAAAGATGGTGATGTGACTGTAACTAATGATGGTGCCACCATTTTAAGCATGATGGATGTTGATCACCAGATTGCCAAGTTGATGGTTGAACTGGCCATATCACAGGATGATGAAATTGGAGACGGAACCACAGGAGTGGTTGTCCTGGCTGGTGCCTTGTTGGAAGAAGCAGAGCAGTTGCTGGACCGTGGCATTCACCCTATGAGGATCGCTGATGGCTATGAGCAAGCCGCCCGCATTGCTATCGAGTACCTGGACGAGATCAGTGATAGTGTCCTTGTTGACATGAAGTACACTGAACCCCTGATTCAGACTGCAAAAACCACGCTGGGCTCCAAAGTGGTTAACAGCTGTCACCGACAAATGGCTGAGATTGCTGTGAATGCTATCCTCACTGTGGCTGATATGCAGTGCAGAGATGTTGACTTTGAGCTCATCAAAGTAGAAGGCAAAGTGGGTGGGAGGTTGGAGGACACTAAACTTATTAAGGGCGTGATTGTGGACAAGGATTTCAGTCACCCACAGATGCCAAAACAAGTATAAGATGCTAAGATTGCAATTCTCACATGTCCATTTGAACCACCAAAACCAAAGACGAAGCATAAGCTGGATGTGACCTCTGTGGAAGACTATAAAGCCCTTCAGAAATACGAAAAGGAGAAGTTTAAAGAGATGATTCATCAAATTAAAGAAACTGGCGCTAACCTAGCTATTTGTCAGTGGGGCTTTGATGATGAAGCGAATCATTTACTTCTTCAGAACGACTTGCCTGCAGTTCGTTGGGTAGGAGGACCTGAAATCGAGTTGATTGCCATTGCAACAGGGGGGCGGATTGTCCCCTGCTTCTCAGAGCTCACAGCTGAGAAGCTGGGCTTTGCTGGGATTGTAAAAGAGATCTCATTTGGGACAACTAAAGACAAGATGCTGGTCATCGTGCAGTGTAAGAACTCCAGAGCTGTAACCATTTTCATCAGAGGAGGAAATAAGATGATCATTGAGGAAGCAAAGCGATCCCTTCACGATGCCTTGTGTGTCATCCGGAACCTCATCCATGATAATCGTGTGGTGTATGGTGGAGGTGCTTCTGAAATCGCTTGTGCTTTAGCAGTTAGCCAAGCAGCAGATAAGTGCCCAACCTTGGAGCAGTATGCCATGCGAGCATTCGCCGATGCCCTGGAGGTCATCCCCATGGCCCTTGCTGAGAACAGTGGCATGAATCCCATCCAGACGATGTCGGAGGTCCGAGCTAGACAAGTGAAGGATATGAACCCTGCTCTTGGGATCGACTGTATGCACAAGGGTACAAATGATATGAAGCAACAACATGTCATAGAAACCTCGATTGGCAAAAAGCAACAGATCTCTCTTGCAACACAAATGGTTACAATGATTTTGAAGATAGATGATATCCGTAAGCCTGGAGAATCTGAAGAATAAAAAAATTTAAAATAAAACGTAGTAGTAACAACCACTACTGGATTAAATAAAAGGGTGTCTTATGATAATAAATAAATAAATAAATAAATAAATAAATAAATGCTAAAAGTATTTAAAGTAAAGGAAGATAAAATGTTCCAAAAAAAATGAGGGGGTAGTGCAAATATGGCACATGTTAACAATTGGTGACATTGACTTTGTATTATTCTTGTAACTCTTTTGTAAATTTGAATTCATTTACAAAATAAATTTTAAGATGGGGGTTAAAAAAAGTGAAATGATCTTTGTTCCCATCCTGTCATAAGGGAAATCATTTTCTATTTGAACAAATATCTGTTTGTGTACTCACTCAGGGAGAGGTGCTGGCCATTTACATGCATTTTCTCCCTTAATCCTCTCAGTAACACCACCAGGAGGTGTTAACTCTTATCCTTGTTTTTTGTAGGAGGGGAGATGGGGCTTAGAGAGGTGTTACCCAGTCACTTGTTGGTTAGGGGCACATCAGGATCACTCTGGAATGATTAGCTTTTTCTCCATATTACTATTATTTTTTTGAACCTTGGACTTATACGTGCACTGTTTACACCATTTATAGCATCTTGCCTTTTCACTTTGCGGTATATCTTGGAGCTCTCGCCTTATCAGCACTTTCAGATTTGCTAGTTCTTTTCCAGCTGCATAGTGTTTCATTGTATGGAAAAGTCCTATCTGATTTAAACACTTAGGGTTTGACCAGGTTTTCACTATTTCTGCATATACAGGTATCTGATGAATAGAGTTACTCGGTCTTAGAATGGAATTGCTAGGTCAGTACCTTCCATTTGGGTTGGAGTTGCCAAGTTGCCCAAGAAGATTTGAGTTCAGCCTTGTAGATGCTTTAGTCCATTCATGCAGCATGTCTTTGTTGAACACCTACTATGTACCCCCACATCTTGCTGGGTGCTGGGACAAAACAGTGAGCCAGATTAAAACTCCCTTGTTGGGAGGCTGTTAGGCAGAGCAGATGAGACAGGTAAAAAAGGAGTTTGAAAAAATAAAAACAGTAAATTCGGACCAGGTTGGATGCAAACTCACCATCATATGGAGCTGTGGCAAGATTACTGATTAGTTGTCAAACTGACTATAAAGCTTGCTGGAAGCTGAGGAAGAGGAGACAATTCCATGTTTAGTTTTTTATCTTTATACAGGCAAATTAATACAAACGCTATTCTATTGTTGGATTTCTAAGACAACTCCAATTCTGATTTTTTCATAAGCTGGGGTGATGAATTCACTTCTCTGTTTAAAAATATTCTTCCAAATTTCAAGATTTTCCCTTGAGACAAATTTGAGATACGTAATTCCTGGAGTAAAGTTTAAGTCTTTTCAAGATACTTGGCCTAAACTTCAATGGACATTTAAACCATCCCCTCTAGAAATTTGCTCTTTAAAGGGCCTTTTGGTAATTCCTAGTTTGGAGGGTGGGGGTGATAATGACTCCAACCTTTTGGATATCTCACCCTTTATTTCAAATTCAAGGTAGGACTCCTTTGCCTAAGAAAATGAGGGCTCAGATCTCTATTGTCTGCTTTGTTTTTCTCCTCAGGAATGCCTGGTCTGGCCCAGATTAACACTGCAATGCAAATTGCTGCTGGGTGCTGTGAACACAACCTTGGGGTATAACCTTGGAGGATTTACCTGAAGAACTTGCTCTTCTAGACCATTTTTATTATCTTAAAGATTAAGGAGTCCACTCAGTCATTCATTCAGGCAGCACATATTTATTGAGCACCTACAATGTGCCGGGCCCATTGCTAGGTCCTAGGGACACAGCTGTGAACAACACAGACTACTGCTCCTCACCCATGCAGCTCACAATCTAATGGAGGAGACAGACTGTATTTGAAGACATTAAAAAGGGATAAATGCTAGGAAAGAGAATGGGGATTGTGAGCAGGTTCAAACATAACCCTGGTAGGGGGGAAAGGAAGCCAAGTGTAGGTAGACCTGAAAGATGCATAAAAAAAGTTAAGCAGACTGAATTGTCAGGCCCTGAACAAAATAATATAACAATCAAGGGGGAAGCCCTGGGGTCTTGGGCATGCCACCTTGCCTTCTCTCATTACTCCCCAGCTCAACAGAACTGATTACAGTAGTTCCCACTTAGCTGCAGTTTTGCTTTCCACAGTTTCAGTTATCCATGGTCAGTCATTGTCTAAAAATATTAAATGGAAAATTCTAGAAATAAACAATTCATAAGTTTTAAATTGTGCACCATTCTGAGTAGTCTGACAAAATCTCACGCCATCCTACTCAGGGCATGAATCCCTTTGTCCAGCATCCCCAGGCTGAGTATGGTTACCGCCCCTTAGTCACTTAGTAGCCAACCTTGCAATGCTTCTGTTCATTTTACTTAATGTTGGCCCCAAAGCGCAAGAATAGTGATGCTGGCAATTCAGATATGTCAGAGAAGCCATAAAATGCTTCCTTCCTTCCTTCCTTCCTTTATTTATTTATTTATTTAAGAATATATTTTATTGATTTTTTACAGAGAGGAAAGGAGACGGATAGAGAGTTAGAAACATCGATGAGAGAGAAACATCAATTCAGCTGCCTCCTGCACACCCCCCACCGGGGATGTGCCCGCAACCAAGGTACATGCCCCCTTGACCAGAATCGAACCTGGGACCCTTCAGTCCGCAGGCTGACCCTCTATCCACTGAGCCAAACTGGTTAGGGCCATAAAATGCTTCCTTTAAGTGAAAAGGTGAAAGTTCTTGACTTAATAAAGAAAGAAAAAAAAATTATAAGCTGAGGTTGCTAAGATCTATGGTAAGAATAAATCAATCATTGAAATTGTGAAGAAGGAAAGAAAAATTTGTGTTAGTTTTGCTATCATACCTCAAACTATAAAAGTTATGGCCACAACCCTGGCCAGGTTTTCTCAGTGGTTAGAGCATTGGCCTGAGGACTGAAGGGTCCCTGGTTTGATTCTGATCAAGGGCAAGTACCATGTATGTTGGTTGTAGGCTTGATCCCTGGCCCTCCGGTCGGGGCATGCAGGATGCAACCAGTGGATGTCTCTCTGTCTTGGTCTCTCTTCCTCCCTTCCATTCTCTCTAAAAAAATCAATGGAAAAAATATCCTTGGGTAAGGATTAACAACAACAAAAAAGTTATGGCCACAGTACATAATAAATGCTTAGTTATTGATGAATAGCTTCGGACAGCATTGAACCCCACCGACATTAAGAGGAAATGATTTTAATGACTTTCTCAAAGCTTTGGTCATTGAACAGGTGGTTTTAAAGGCTGTATAGAGTATCTACAATAATGATAACCCTGCACCCAAACATTGTTTTTCATTAATAAACTCTGTAATACTTGTTCTTGGTAGGGCTATTTAAAATCCTGGAGGCAAATCAAGAAAATAAAGAGCATGGTAGTTGAAAAAAAAAAAAGAAAGAAAGAAAAAGTGTTGATATTGAGGGCAATGTGTTGCACTAGAAAGAAAGAAAGGAAGGAAGGAAGGAAGGAAGGAAGGAAGGAAGGAAGGAAGGAAGGAAGGAAGGAAGAGTGTTGATATTGAGGGCAATGTATTGCACCAGAAAGAAAGAAAGAAAGAAAGAAAGAAAGAAAGAAAGAAAGAAAGAAAGAAAGAAAGAAAGAAAGGAAGAAAGAAAGGAAGGAAGGAAGGAAGGAAGGAAGGAAGAAAGGAAGGAAGAAAGGAAGGAAGGAAGAGTGTTGATATTGAGGGCAATGTGTTGCACCAGAAAGCACTGAGCCTGTATGAAGACTTCAGCAAGGGTTCCCCTGAAACAAGTGACACCAAGCAATTTACTGCAAGTAAAGGCTGGTTACACAGACTCAGGAATAGGTATGGCATTTTATCATCTCACATCATCGCAAGAAGAAGGGTGAGTATAGAACAAGGTATTTTGAGAGAGAGAAAGAGACCACATTCACATAACTTTTATTACAGTATATTACTATAATTGTTCTATTTTGTTCTTAGTGTTACTAAGAATCTCTTATTGTGCCTAATTTATTAATTAAACTTTATCATGGGTGTGTCTAGGAAAAAACATAGTACAATGGGGTTCAGTAGTATTAGAGGTTTCAGGCATCTACTAGGGTCTTGAAATGTATCCCCTGGGAGTAAAGGGGGAGCACTGCTGTAATCACTTTCCAAAGCCCAGCCTGTAAGCAGGGTTATCAGCATGCTGTGTATATGCACTTCCTGAAGCTTTGAGCAAGAGGACCTGCCCAGAAGAGATAAGGGCAGGTCTGCACTAGGGGGTCCATCCCCTCTATTTTATCCCACAACAAAAGAGGAGGCAGAGTCCGGATCCACAGCAAACCCAGGAAGTGGAATCCTTCCTTTCCAGTCCCTCAACAACAATGACAGTAGTTAATATCACTGTATATCAGGCATTGTGTTCAGTTTCCACATGGCTTCTTATCTAACCCTCAGTAAACTTCTGAAGCAGATACTAGTCGGGCCAGGGAATTTGAGTGACCTTTCCAAGGTCACACAGATGTCAGAAACCAATGTCCTAACGTATCATAACAACACAATGAGGAAAACTTTGGGAGCTCCCTTTTAAGGAAGAAATCCAAGCCTTAGAGAAGGTAAGTGCTATAGGTAAGTCCCAAACCTGTGTTCTCTCACTCACCAACAAATATTTATGAGCACCTACTATGAGCTAGGCCCTATTTTAGGTCCCAATGAATAACAGATAGCAGTGGTCAAACATATAAATAAGCTGTCCCTCAAATACCTATTCTAGTCAGGTAGACAATAATAAGTAAGTAAATATTGGACGAAGATATATGGAAGGAGGATGGACGAAGATATATGGAAGGAGGATGGACGAAGATATATGGAAGGAGGATGGAAAGAGCATAAATAAGTGGAACAACAAATTGATATGTCTTTCTCTCTCTCCCTCTCGCTCTCTGTCTCTCTCTTATCAATAAATAGGCCCTGGCCCATGTGGCTCAGTTGGTTAAGCATCGTCCTGTGCACCCAAAGGTTGCCGGTTCATTTCAGGTCAGGGCACATGCCCAGGTTGCAGGTTGGGTCCCGGTTGGGGTCTGGGGGAGAGGCAACTGATAAATTTTTCTGTCTCTCTCTCCCTTCATCTCTCTCTAAAATCATTTTTTTTAAAAAATTCAAATCAATAAATAAAAGTTTTTAAAAATAATGAAGCAGAAAGGAATTCCTTCTAATGGTTAACAGGATGTTCCTGTTGAAAATGAAAGGTGAGAAAAAAAGGAAAAGAAAATGAAAGGTGAGGAACCTACTTTGCAAATGAACATGACCTCTAATGACACTGCAATTAAGACTGAGTACTTTACAATGAGGTTCTTTCACATACTTGGGCTCTGTGAATCCCTCAGTCATTCTGGGAAGTAGGCATTAGGATTATTATTATTATTCCAATTAGATGAGGAGATGACTGAGGTCCAAACTCCTTAGCATAGTACACTCAGAGCTACTCAGAGTAGGGGGGTGGGGCTGGAGCTCGGCGTCTAGTCCCAGCTTTGCCACCAGCTAGCTGTGGCTTCCAGGCAAACGGCCTTCCCTTGCGGAGCCTGTTTCATCGACTATAAAATGGGGCTCATGACTAGACACTGCTTGTAGACCTAGAGGTGAGCTGGGCTTGCTTTAGCAGCTGGGAGCCCGAGAGATTGCGAAGGCAGGGAGAGTACCATCTCCAAACCTGCCAAAAGCTGGGACAGCCGGGAGAGCAGAGCAGCATGTATTCATTATTATTAACAATAATGTATGTTTGTAATTTAACAAGCTCTTTTTTGGTATTTTGCACGTGCCAGGAACTGTTCAAAATGCCTTACATGTATTAACTCATACAATTGTCACAAAAATCCTATGGAGTAAGTACTGCTATTACCTCTTTTACAGATGAAGAAATTGAGGCACAGAAAAATGAAGTCACTTGCTCATAAAAATACCTACCATATATGAAGTATCTATAATGCATCAGGCATTGTGTTAAGCACTTTGCATGTGTTATTAAAAACCTGTACCTGCCCTAGTGAATTTGGCTCAATGGATAGAGCATCGGCCTGCTGACTGAAGAGTCATGAGTTCAATTTTGGTCAAAACTGATTGCACGTGCCTTGATTGCAGGCTCGATTTTTGAGTCAGGGTGCATGTGGGAGGCAACCAATCGATGTGTCTCTCTCTCTCATGGATGTTTCTCTCTCTCTGTCTCTCCCCCTCCCTTCCACTCTCTCTAAAAAAAACCAATGGAAAAATATCCTTGGGTGAGGATTGACAACAACAACAAAACAAACAAAAACCTGTAGCTGCTCTAAGCATTGCAAAGATGATGGCATAATTCAACACAAATATAATATTTAACCACAACATAGGTGTAAGTTCAATGTCTTGACTTACTAGCATGAGAGCTGGTAAAAGAATTCACCTACCTCAAGCAGGCAACTGAGAACAAGTGCTGGGCACTCTAGGAGTTCAACAAGGCCTACCGCTGAACGTTGGCAGGCCAGGAGGCATAGCTTGCACATTGGCACTGCCTCCTCCTCTTCCTGCTAAAAGGACTGCCCCCCCCCCCCCCCCCCGCTGCTGCCAGGGCCATCTTCACTCAAGGGAGTGTGGGGACACTTGCTTAAAATACTGCAGTCATTGAGGCACCCTCTTGGTTTCCCTTCTTCTTCTTCTTAAAGAAAAAAAAATACACACACACACACACACACACATATGTATATACATATATATGTATATATATGTGTATATATATATATATATATATACTTTTTATTTAGATCAGAGAGGAATGGAAGAGAGAGATGGAAACATCAATGATGAGAGAGAATCATCAATCAGCTGCCTCCTGCACACCCTCCACTGGAGATCAAGCCCACAACCCGGGCATGTGCCCTAACCTGGAATTGGGAATCAAACTGTGACCTCCTAGTTCATAGATTGATGCTCAACCACTGAGCAATGTCGGCCAGGCCTGGTTTCCCTTTTTTGTTTACATGATTGAATCTCTTCTGGAAAAGGTAGCAGATTTATATAATTCTATGTACAGCTATTTTAAAAAACATTTTTAGGTATGTATTGATTTTAGAGAAAAAAACATCAATTTGTTGTTCCACTTATTAATGCATTCATTGGCTGATTTTTGTATGTGCCCTGACCAGGGATCAAACCAACAACCTTGGTATATCAGGAAGATGTTCTAGCCAACTGAACTACCTGGCCAGGGCAACATCAATTTGGAGGTTGAGGGGCGGGGGGGGGGAGAATGGGCACCTTTTTACTCAATATAATCTCTAATTTATGGAAGTGTTGTAATACTAGTACTAGTACAAGGAACTCTTAAAATGTCTTTTTAATCAGATTCACCATTTATTTACATTTTGCCCATTTGCTTTATATCTCCCTCTCCCATATATATATGCATCTTATTGTTTCTGAACCATTTAAGGGCAAATTGGTGACATTGTGTCCTTTACTCCTAAATACTTTAGTGTTTATTTCCTAACAGCAAGGACATTCTCTTATTTGTGTGTTTTTGGGTGATGAAACAAATGACCTTTAATCACAGAATTTTTGTTGTTTCCTTTATAAACATTGATTTCCATCACGATTACAATGATTGTGATGTTACAATAAGATTTTAAGTAGCCGAAACCGGTTTGGCTCAGTGGAAAGAGCGTCGGCCTGCGGACTGAAGGGTCCCGGGTTCGATTCCGGTCAAGGGCATGTACCTTGGTTGCGGGCACATCTCCAGCAGGAGGTGTGCAGGAGGCAGCTGATGGATGTTTCTCTCTCATCGATGTTTCTAGCTCTCTATCCCTCTCCCTTCCTCTCTGTAAAATATCAATAAAATATATTTAAAAAAAAAAAAAAAAAAGATTTTAAGTAAATGCTGTTTTATCAGTATGCAACCAGAGGAATATATGAAATCAGTCTAGAAACAAAAGTTTTTTCTAACCTTCCATGTTCTCTGCTGCCTTTGTGTGTATATAGTAATACCGATATATTTTTTATTTTTATTTATTTATTTTTTAAAATATATTTTTTTGACTTTTTACAGAGAGAAAGGGAGAGGGAAAGAGAGTTAGAAACATGGATGAGAGAGAAACATCAATCAGCTGCCTCCTGCACACCCCCTACTGGGGATGTGCCCGCAACCAAGGTACATGCCCTTGGCCAGAATCGAACCTGGGACCCTTGAGTCCCCAGGCCAATGCTCTATCCACTGAGCCAAACCGGTTAGGGCCCGATATATTTTTTAAACATTAAGAAGCAAAATCTTGCTGGCGGGGGAGGGGGGACGGTGAAAATAAAAGCAAAATCTTTCCTTTAAAATTTTTTTTCCAATTACAGACAAACAAAATCTTTCATAGAAATATTTCTGCCCTAGCTGGGTGGCTCAATTAGTTGGAGTGTTGTCCCCTATACCAAAAGGTTGTGGGTTTGATTCCTGGTCATGGCACATACCTAGGTTGTGGGTTCAATACCTGGTCGAGGTGTGTATGAGATGTAATCAATTGATGTTTCTTTCTTTTTTTTTCTCTCTCTCTCTGTTAAAATCAATAAAAATGTGTCCTTGGATAAGGATTAAAAATACAAGGTGTCCCAAAAAAATGCATACACACTTAACAGCTGATAGCTCAATTGATGTTTCTTTCTTTTCAGATTTAACCCATTGGAATTATTAATTGTTCAAAGTGTATATATATTTTTTTGAACACCGTGTGTGTGTGTGTGTGTGTGTGTGTGTGTGTGTGTGTGTGTTTCTTTGGGGGACAGAGCTTTGTCCGCCCAACTGGGTAATCCAGCATCAATGTTTTCATTTAAGTGCATTCCATTGTCCCAGTAGCAATTCTGTGAAGGATTCGTTTTCTATGGCTGAGGAAACTGAGGCTCAGAGAAACAAGGTGATTTATCAGAGTCATGTGATCTTGGAGGTGGGATTCAAACCATGGTCTGATAAAAAGCCTCCCCCACCACCCTCCAGGACATAGAGTCAGTCCCTCTAGGAATGCATGCTGGAGGCGAGGGTGTGGTGTGGGAGATATATATGGCATGTCCTACCACCCAGACAGTAAGAGGAACAGTAGAAATGAGAGGCAGGGGACCGGGGCGTTAGCCCAGCACACAGTGGGTTTGACTCCACATTCACATTTACAGTCACATGGCCAAAGCAGATCTACTGAACTCCCCTCCAAATGCACATTCTGGGAGCCTTCCTCATTTAGTTAATGAACCTCCCTTCCCATGGCTGCTCAGGATAAATCATCCACTCTTCCCTTTACCCCTGGAACCATCAGCACCACTTGACTCAATCTCCACAACCTATCCCAAATCCAGTCACTTTTCCACTTCCTTTGGTCCCACCATGGTCCAGGCCACCAGATTCTCAGTCTTCCTGATCAGGTACCAGCCTCCTCTTCATCTACCTCCCTACTTGGGTCTGTTTAATATATGAGTTGGATCATGGTTCAAATGGTGACATCCAAAGTCCAAAGTCACCAAAACTTATTAGACCCTGCAAAATCTTCTCCCATCCCTAGTTATTTCTCCCTTCCTCACGCCCTCTGCTCTGGCCACACTGGCCTCTAGGCTGTCCTTCCCACATGCCAAGCTGAATCCTGACCTGACTCGGGCTGCATCACTTCAGTCTCCATTTTATCTTCTTCCCAGATGTGTCTATATCTGCCATTTTCTTATTTCTTTATGTTTATTGTTTGACACTCCCCAACCAGCGTATAAGCGCTGGGCCTCCTTGCCTGAATTCATGGTCAGGTACATGCCACACAGCAGGTGCTCAGCCAAGGTCAGGCTGCCTGACAGACTTACTTTGTACAAGTCCCTCTCTTCTCTAGACCTCAGTCTCCTCATCTGAAAAGGGGCCCTTAATTCTCCATGCCCTGACTCCTCCTGGAGTGGCTGTGAAGCTCAAATGAGATGGTGACTATGACCAATTTTTTTTTTTTCAAATTATAAAGTTTTGTGCCCTGGGGAGACATCATGCCTTTTTTCTTTCATGGTTCTCCTGGTGTTCACGCTCCTTTCCAAATGACAGGACTGAGACAGCTTGTTCATTTGGACCCTCTATTTTTTATTTCTTGGAGTTAGGTTATCTACTATTCCCAGAAATGTGGGCCATGTCCCAGAAAACTCAACACTCTGGCACCTTAACTAGGCCTCCCAGGCATTTCTGGTGGGGCACAGACATACTTTACCACACGACTGGTCTTAGCTTATGATCAGAAAACAGAGGCCCGGCAGCCTGCCCGGAGGCCCACCAGCTCATATATGTATTCTTTCCTTTAAAGACATACCTCTTCTTCCTGTACCAACTGACTGGAACCCAATTTTGGATGTCTGTGCCAGAGGTCAAGGAGTTCCTGCTGCCCATTCACATGAGGCTCCAATGGTTGCTGAGCGCGTTCACTTTTGTATCTCCTTAGCCTCTCTTCAGGTTCCTAGGTTGAACAAAAGCCAGTAAGTTTAGAAGCATTTGCAGCTTCCAGAGAATTTGCCATTTACTTATTTGCAAATACCTGGTAAGAGGTGAAGGGAGAAAGCTGTGGTTTTACTCAGAGCTTAGAGCCCAGGAGGCAGGAAACCTGTGCTCATTCATTCATCAAACTTGTATTGAACTCCTGTAGACACTGGAAATAAAGCTTGAAACAAGACAGACAGGTGTTTTCTGCCCTCATGAAGTAGAGTTGATTGTGTGTGTGTGTGTGTGTGTGTGTGTGTGTGTGTGTGTGTGTGTGTAACAAGAAAACAAAGATGTAAACAAGGAATTATGCAAAATTATTCAAACAGCTGTAAGTGCTACAAAGAAAATGAAATAGGAGTGATGGAGAGGTAGACTGTTCTGGTGGCATGGTCAGGAAAAGCCTCTCCAGAAGGAGAGAGAGCTGAATGGTGAGAAGCTGACCATGCAGAGATCTGGGCAAAGAATGTCCATGAACATGCTTAATGTGTTTGAGGGACAGCAAAGAGGTGAGAAGATTACAGTGATGTGAGGGAGGGTGAGGGTAGGAGGTGCTTAGAAAGGCAGGCAGGAGCCAGCTATAAGGCTTTAAAGGCCATCATGTCATCATTCATTTGTTCTTTCATTCATTCAACACATTTATTGAGCACCTACTGTGTGCTAAGACACACTGAGACCCTGCCTTCACAGTCTAATGTGTAGAGATACACATAAGCAGGTAAAAAAAAATACAAAAACAAATACAGGGTAGGGCAAAAGTAGGTTTACAGTTGTTTGTATGGAAAATAATACCATAATTAATAAATAATACAGGAATAAACTTTCATTTACTTAAAACTATAAATCTACTTTTGCTCCACCTGTAAGAAGTATAAATACCGCCCTGACCGGTTTGACTCAGTGGATGGAGCGTCAGCCTGCGGACTCAAGGGTCCCAGGTTCGATTCCGGTCAAGGCCATGTACCTGGGTTTCGGGCACATCCTCAGTAGGGGGCGTGCAGGAGGCGGCTGATCGATGTCTCTCATCGATGTTTCTAACTTTCTATCCCTCTCTCTTCCTCTCTGTAAAAAGTCAATAAAATATATTAAAAAAAGAAGTATAAATACCAAATATGATAAATATTAGGAAGTGCGGTTTTCCAGTAGTTTAGTGCCCCTTTAAGGGTAGAGGAAGTTGAGACCTGCGTACAGAATGGGGCTTCTCCTGTTCTTCATGCAAGCAGATCCAAGAACCCAGGCAGCCAGGGACCTGACCGCCTTTCCTCCCCTGCTCTCCCTCCCCTCCCCTCTAAGATGGCTGATAAAGGCTGAGCCCGGAGGAAGGACTGACTAGTCTGAGAGTCCAGAACGGGTGGCTGGCTGGCAGGGGCACCGCAGCGCCCAGGTGACCTTGCAGTTGGAGGTGGGGGTAAATGGCTGCTGGGGAACGCTTCCTTCTCTGGGCCCCCGTATCCAGACCCAGAACTGTTTCTGTGTCCGGGATCGGGGTAGGGGGCAGAGAGGAGACTCAGAAGGAGTCTCGTGTATTGGGGGACCTCTGCGAACTCCCTATTAAGTCTTGGTATCCCTGTGGGTGATTTAACTGGCCCGAGTACAAGAGGCGGCGCCTGTGCAGGAGGGGCGGAGGGGAGGCTCCGGAGTGATTTCAAATTTCCCTCGTCTCCACCCCTCGCTCCCCCCGGCGCCGGAGGCCGGGCTCTAACTGGCTGCTGCGGGGGCGCCCCAGGGCGGGGGCGGGGCGAGCGCCGGGCCAGGGCTACAAGGGGACTCGGCACCGCCCCCAGTCCACCCTGACCCGCAGCCCCGCCCGGCCCGCGCGGCTTCCTCGCAGCTGCTGCCCCGGCCGCAGCCCGCGTGGAGCTCCGCGAGTCCCGGACCGACACCACCGGCCCACTGGCACGCCGACGAGCGAGAGGCCGCGCCCGGCCGGCAGCGCGGGGGTTAAGTGGCCCAAGTAAACGCAGCTCCGCGATCAGCTCCGGAGATTCGCTAGCCGAGTGCCCTGCACGGCCGCCCGCCGGCCTCCCGCCCGCCTGTCGGGACCTGTGGCTTGACCTCGGAGCCGCGTCCCAGTCGGGCTCTCGGCAGGTGAGCGCCCCGTGGTGCGGAGGGGGCTTGCCAGTCCCGAGGCGCCGGGGCTGGTGGGGGAGGGGGACACCCCAGCAGTGCCGGGTCTGCGAGGAGGAACCCTGTCCTGGGTATCTACCGGGACAGCGGCTCCCATCCGGCTGGAGACCAGGCATGCAAGGGGAGGAGAGGTCCCCTGGCCCTACTTGGGGGAAGCGCGCGAGAAGGGTAAAATATGGGTGGGTGGTGGAGGGCGGAGTATTTGTCTCCCAAGGATTCGAGTGGAAGGGCTACGCTTGCTGTACTCCAAGTCCCCGAGGAGAGAAGTTAATTCCAAGGGAGGAAGACCGGGCGGCCTTCCTGGGGTCTAGAGTCAAGTGGAGGAGGTGTCCCTATGGAGAAAAGGGTAGCTCAGTGGGAGGGGGTGTCCCTACCTAGCCTCGGCTCGTGAGGGATCCTCCTTGGAGAGGGGAAAGCGGAATCGAAGAGAGTTCTGCCCAAGGAGGTGGGCATCCGGCGTCCGTTCTTCTGAGTTCAGCTGAGAGAACTTGTTTTATTTCTCCTACGAGGGGTAGAAAAGAAGTGTTGTGTGTGGGTGCCGGCGAGCAGGTGGGCCGGGGTGTGCGCGCGCCTTCGTGGCCTTGCGCCAGAGGGGCGGCCTCCCGGGGTCCTCCCTAGGTGAACCATGGGGGGTGAGGCTCAGCGGGGCTGCAGGGATGCCGGGGTGGGGGGTGGGGGGTGGGGGGAAGGCTGCCCTCTCCCAGTGCACACCTGGCCGGGAGGAGCGGCCCGGGGGCGGCGCCTCCCTGCCTGGCCACTGCCTGCCCTGGGGGCTCACTTTCCATTTTTTTTTTTTTTTTTTATCTCTCTTCTGGAATGAGGCTGGTTCCACTTCCCAAACCTATAACCTGAGGCCTCAAGACTGCTATCTAGCACCACCTCCTAGAAGACAGGCTTCTTTACCAGGGTGACTGTTTGGCGAGGGAAGGTGGATGTTGAGTCCCACTTCACAGGTGAGAAAGTGGAAGACAGAGGGCGGACTTACAAGTTAGCAACAAGGAGCAGCTCTGGGGCCCAGCTTTTCCTGCTGGAGTTACTCACCTGTGGCAGGGAAAAGCAGCAGGAGTTTTGGGCCCAGCCCCAGGCCTGGGCTTCCAGCCTGCCTCCTTCCTTTACCCCTAGGCTGAGAGGTAGGCGGGGTCTTTGTGCTTCCACCTCCCCCCACCTGCTTTCCCATTCCCCCAAGCCCAAAGGTTCATGAATTAAACAGAATTAAAGACAGTATAAACCTTGAACTGCCTCCTGATTTCAGAATGCTGTGGTTTTTTGGCCAACTGGTGGCAATTGTTTTTGGGAAGCAAATCCCTGCTGGGGCTCTCACTTATAGTGCCCAGGAGGCTGACCTGCCCCTGCCCTCTAGGAGGCCTGCTTTGCTTCTTGAGTGGAGGCCATTGGACTCCCCAGGTGGAGACTTGATTATTTTCTGGAGTTGAGATGGTGGTACCATTTTGATAGGAATTGCATACAGTAATCCCTCAATAAAAGCTTGCCACTGTTGGCATCATTATCTAGCACATGGCTAAGCAGGCTGCCCTGTTTGGGGGGGGATGCATGAATCTTTGGCCAGTGTTTAAATCTGCCCCAATAAGTACATTGTTTTCTATGTCCATGTTATTACTTCTGTGAAATGGGAACTTGCAAAATAACCCCAGATTGTGTAAATGAAGCCAGTTTGAGTGATTTAACCTCTAACCCCCAAAGCTCCTGAGATATCTGATGGGTGGAGTAGTCCCTATCACATACCATATTAGGCTCGGGTGGAGACTCAATGAGATAGTGCTTGACAAAGCAGGTGGTGAATATTGACATCTGTATTAATTAACCAGTAGCTCCTCTTTTAAGGGTAACCATTAATAAGACTTGGGGATGAGGGGAGGCACCCCTACTGGCCCCTCCTTTCCTGTCTCCCTCCACCAAGGTATTATTCCTGTTAACTTATGAAAGCTTTTCCAAATCATCATCCTTGATTTGGGAGTTGGCAGGAAGGAGTGCCTTTGTTCCTTTTTGAAAGGAGCCATGGGTTTTTTTTTCTTTTAATGGGTTGGGGACATTTTAAACTGCCCATCTTCCTCCTCCCCCAGCTTGGGGCCTTGGATTCTTAATTTCAAGCTAAGGAAGGTCCTTTACCTTGCCCCTTTGGGGTGGAGAGGGCTGAGACAAAGGGGCCAGGTTGGGGCTGGCTGCATCCTGCTCCTTAAAGCCATAGGCATAATCTCCACCCCTTGCAAATGTTTGAAGGTGGGGGGGAAGCATCTGGGAGCTGCAGGAGTCTAAGGGGAGGAGCTAGGGAGAAGATGTTGGGGGAGGCTGCTTCCCTTTCTTCCCTTCCTCCAGCCACGTGGGGGGCCTATGACCCAGAAGTGCCTGTTGCCCCTTCTTATTGCAACCCCAGAGACCTGCTTCTGATGTTGGGTTTGGGCAAGTTCTTCTGGGAAAACTTACCTTGAGATTGAGTCCTTTATCTCAGACCAGCTCTCATGTCAGTTGCCACGCCTCCAGGCTCAGACCCCCTTTCCAATTTCATCTGAGATGGTCCTAGCTAAATCTGAAACTCCGGGTCCTACCCTCAAGTGTCCCCTCCCCAGAGCCCTTGGTAGGTACAGGACCTCAGTTCAGACATGCCCTTGTGTTGAGCAAGTTTTTTAAAAATCATGCACTTGGTTTTCAGTTTCTTGGTGGACCAGGGCTGGAGGAGTCCAGAATACCTCCTTTTCCTTGCAGACCACCATCTTTGTAAAGTGATGGATGGACTTGCCTCTCTTCTTGCGGGGGGGGGGGTGGGTGAAGGGGGGGTTTGATCCCACTGGACCCCGTTTGCAGCTGATGGGACTGAGGGCCTGGGATATCCAGTCACTTTCAAAATTTTGTGGTTCTTTTCAGAACGCTTTTACATCTGCCACTATCTCAGGACAGAGTTTGGGAGGGAAAATGCCTGGAAAATGGCAAAGGAAGCCTGCACACAGGGCTGCTGCATCCTGCTCTTTAAAACCATAGGCAAAAACCCCCTCCCTTTCTCGATTTTTGTTTCCATCTGTGTAATGGGTACAAGCACACACCTACCCAGTAGAGTGCCTAGGAGGACTAAATGGAATCCAGGGGCCTTTTAGCTTAGCAAGTTGTAGTTGCTCATTCACAATAAGTTGTGTGTGTGGAGGGGGAGGGGGGAGGAGGTTCTAAATATTGTAAAGATTCTGTTATTTGTTGGTTCATGTTATTTGTCCCAGACAATAGACTAAGGGGGTTTGGGGCTTTGAAATTAACTTTTGATTTATAGTCCTGTTTGCTTCATTTATAAACCAGTGACCTGAGCCTCAGTTGTTCCATCTGAAAAAATAGGGGAATTGTTGTCCAATCCCAGGGGATATTGAAGTTTAAATAAATTGAGTTTTTTTTTTTGTTTTTTTTTTTTTTTTTTTAAATATATTTTATTGATATTCTACAGAGAGGAAGGGAGAGGGATAGAGAGCTAGAAACATCGATGAGAGAGAAACATCGATCAGCTGCCTCCTGCACACCCCCCACTGGGGATGTGCCCGCAACCAAGGTACATGCCCTTGACCGGAATCGAACCCGGGACCCTCCAGTCCGCAGGCCGACGCTCTATCCACTGAGCCAAACCGGTTTTGGCTAAATAAATTGAGTTTTAATTGAGATTAAAAAACGCACATACTGAGGGTTCAATAAATGTTGCATGTTGTGTAGTAAAAACTCAAATATTGGTAAGTGATTATGATTCACTTCCTGAAAGAAATGCAGTCTCAGCATTCATGAGTTTTCCAGGTAATAAAGAATTTGGGGACTGTTTTGTGTAGAGAATTTGAATACTTCAAAAAATGATATTAACTGTATTTCATATAAATGAAAATCAAATTCACCTTCTGATGCTAAAAAGAACAGATCATCACCTGTGAGCTCAGTCCCAAGGTACCTCGTGCTTTGCTTTTGTTTTGGGGCCTCCGTTTCTCCTAAGCATGGAGAAAAGTGTAGTCAGGGCCAGGAGCCCTACCTAAGCGAAGGGACAAGAGCCCCAGGAAAGGACAGATGGGGAAGAAGGGTGAAGTCTTAGATTTAGAAGGCACTGCTGTCACCTTGGGCCTGATGGAAGGCAGTTTTGGGTAACAGTGGGAAGAGATTCCTTGGAATCTACAAAGCTTTGACCAGCTTGCCGGACCAAAGTACTTAAGTCACATCACCCACAGAGATTTCCATTCATTCAGTGTGGTCTATGGCCTCTGCCCTTGCAAACCCCTGCCTGTTCCCCACACCCCAACCACTCTGCTTTTTAGTTTTGCGACATAAGAATTAAACTTAAAATTTCCAGAAAATTGTCTTTTACAGCCTTTGAAATTTGTGGGAGAGCAGTAGCCATTGAAAAGATTATGAGCAGGAAATTAGAAATTGCATTTCCAAAAATGCCTGAGTGGATGGGTGGGAGATGAACAGTTGTCAGTGGGGAAAGGTTCTTAACCAGTAAATTTCCTTTTTGGGACAGGTTGATGCTGATCAGATGTGTGAAAGGAGGGGGTGAGGAGGGAGGAGGGAGAAAGGCCTAACATGGCCGGGGACCCTATTTTAAGGTTGAGGGAATAAATTTTCTTGGATCATCATCTTCCTTGTTTTTTTTCCTGCTCTCATTCTGTAATTCTTATTCAGATGTTGCGTCTCCTGGCCTGGTGGAATTTTCGGTGATCATTTGTTGATTTCAGAGAGGGAGAGTAAGAGAGAAATGGAAACAATGATGAGAGAGAATCATCTGTTGGCTGCTTTCTGCACTCCCCCTACTGGATGGAGCCCGCCACCCCCCAGGCATGTGCCCTGACCAGGAATGGAACCTTGACCTCCTGGTTCATAGGTCCATGCTCAACCACTGAGCCATACTGGCTGAGTGACCATTTGCCCTTACTGTTTTATTTTCTGGGTGATATCCTCAGCTACCAACCCTCTGTTTGAACTTTTGTTCTATGTTTTGAAGAGTTCTTGTTCTACAAATTCCATTTGTAATGGTATCTTCATCTTGTTTTTATCTCCCTGAGAAGATTAATTCTAGTGTTTAATGATCCCTTTAATATTTATTTCTGAATATAGTTGTGTGTGTGTGTGTGTGTGTGTGTTTTTTGTTTGTTTTGTTTTTTTTACTGTTCAAACTTTATCGTTGTATTTGAGAGCAACCAAAATTGTCTGGGACTTGAGTCCTGAAGGATTTATTTGTGAGACAATGCCTTGAACTTGTCTTTTGGTTTCCAAGATCTGAAGGAACTTCTTGGCCGTTGGGTCTGTCTTATTTCCCAGAGCAGAGGAATCTTCTGGTGCCCTGCCTAGGAGGCACAGGCCTGGCTGTAGGGGGAGGGTACTGCAGGGGGTTGGGGGGAAGGTCTCAGTCTGCCCTCAGAATCTTCCGCTGTTGCATGCTGGGTGGAGGACTGGTTGCCTCTAGAACAGGCTGGAGAAGGGGACATGGGGGGTACCTATTTCTTTTCCATTCTTCCCTGCAGCCCCATGTTAGGTTAATTGGGCCTCTGCCTAAGTGGCATTTGTTTCCAGTTGCATTTGCTTCCTGTTGCAAGTAAACATGCTTGGGCCACCACTGGGGCTGGTTCCCAGGCATTCACTGGACTCCGGCTCCTGGAGTAGGGATAATGCCTCTTGGCCAGTTTTTCAAGCAGCCAGCTCAGTGCTGGGCCCCTGGCACCTGGCTCCTTGGCTATGATCTGTAACTTGGCTAAAGCAGCAAAAGCAGGCATTGCTCTGAGTGCCATGTAGCTGCAGCAATGGAACCCACAGGAGACATTGAGTGTGTGGAAGGAAACCAGCTCACCTGGGATGCGGTGAGAAATGGAGTGTTAACTAGGCTGGATGCCTGAACAGGCTGGTGCTGTTGACAGATTTTCAGAGTTGTTCTGGGTTTTCTTGGGTTACTTGGGAGGCAGTGTGCAACTGGATAGTAGGATTTTGGAAAATTCTGAGCAAATGTGTAGAATCTTCTTTTGAGCTCTTGGCAAAAGGGTGTCTGTAGTGTAAGAATAGTGAAGATTTTGGGGTGAACCAACCTTGTTATTATCATAACTGTCTCCTAGCTTTCTTTTCCCTCCATCCGTGGGCAAACTACGGCCCGCGGGCCGGATCCGGCCTGTTCGGCTGTTCTATCCGGCCCGCGGAGCCGAAAGAGCGGAGGGTTCTCTTGTTCTCCCCTCCGCTCCTTTACTTTGAATTTATATTAGTTCACACAAATACTCCATCCATGCTTTTGTTCCGGCCCTCCGGTCCAGTTTAAGAACCCATTGTGGCCCTCGAGTCAAAAAGTTTGCCCACCCCTGCCCTACACTCTCTCTGAACCCACTGGCAGCTGCATGAAGACTGGCTATCTTGCCTTCATCTGCCTTTGATTCTCAGTGCTGAGCATGGTTCCTGAAGCTTAGCAGGAACCTCCTATCTGATGAATGGGTAAGAGTGGCCTTTCCCAGTGTCTTGAACTGTCCTAGGATGTTATGTGTTGAGCTATAAGCACAGTTATTTTAAATATTAACATATTATTGCTCTAATATTAAATACTCACCATTACATAAGGCCACACAGCTAGCGAGGAGTGGAATCTTGATTGAAATACTGTTAAATTTCTTTGAGACCCTAGTCTCCACTGGGCTTGGAGCCACAGAACTGGTAGGATGCACAGATGTGTTGGGTTAAGATGCTTTGTCTGCAGGCCTGCTACATTGCACCACTGCTGAGATGGGTAGACCTGAAACCTGTTACCCTATCATCAGGTAACTTTTTGGTTTTTAAAAAAATATTTTAAGCCTTAGTCAGTTTGGCTCAGTGGATAGAGCATCAGCCTGTGGACTAAAGGGTCTTCACTATTCTTACACTACAGATACCATTCCGGTCAAGGGCACATGCCCAGGTTGTCGGCTTGATTCCCAGTAGGGGGTTGTGCAGGAGGCAGCCAACCATTGATCTCTCTCATCATTGATGTTTCTATCTCTCTCCCTCTCCCCTTCCTCTCTGAAATAAATAAAAATATATTTTAAATTTTAAAAATTGATTTTTAGAGAGAGGAAGGGAGAGGGAGAGAAACATCCATGCAAGAGCAAAGCATCAATTGGCTACCTCCAGCACACCCTTTACTCAGGATCCAGCCTGCAACCCCAGCACGTGCCCTAACCAGGAATAGAACAGTGACCTGGTTCCTAGGTCGATGTTCAGCCACCAAGCTAAACTGGCAGGGCCAGTTACCTCATTCTTTTGTGTTTTTTAAAAAAATATATTTTTATTGATTTCTGAGAAAAAGGGAGAGGGAGAGAGAGAAACATCAATGATGAGAATCATCGATCAGCTGCCTCCTGCACGCCTCTTACTGATGATCGAGCCTGCAACCCGGGCATTGTGCCCTTGGTCGGAATCGAACCTGGGACCCTTCAGTCCGCAGGCCAGACACTCTATCCACTGAGCCAAACCGGCTAAGGCGGGATCAATTCTTTTGATAATTCTGATAAATATTCCAAGGCCTGGTGTTTACTGTACAAAGACCTAGAGGCACTGAGCAATTCTCAAATGCCTTCTGAGTCATCAGGGATGAAGGGATACTTTGCTTTGTGTGAGGCATAGCTGGGAAGTCTGGCAAGATGGCATAGAGAATTCGTTATTTCCATGTCTCAGGATTTTGTCACCTACGTTGGGATACTTGGCACCAATTACCTAGGGCAGTGGTCGGCAAACTCATTAGTCTACAGAGCCAAATATCAACAGTACAACGATTGAAATTTCTTTTGAGAGCCAAATTTTTTTAAACTTCAACTTCTAACGCCACTTCAAAATAGACTCACCCAGGCCGTGGTATTTTGTGGAAGAGCCACACTCAAGGGGCCAAAGAGCCGCATGTTGCTCGCGAGCCACAGTTTGCCGATCACGGACCTAGGGAATTAATTAGGCAGGGTCACTTCATTTTACAGATGATAACACTGGGGTTTGAGAAAAACATTGGAGGCTTTTGCTGTCCTGCGAATCTGTTCTCTTCTGGAATTTAGGGGTTGTTTCTTTATCAGGCAAAGGCAATGAACTGGGACCTTGTGCTCTGCTTCCTGGACCCCTTGCCTTGGTACTTAGCCTCCCCCTGCCTGGTGCCTCCCTGTTTTCTACGCACCTGGGTGGTGTTCTTCCCTGGGCTTAACTTTATAACTATATTTGCCACATTGTTTTAAAGATGTTTTCAAGTTCTGTCCCTTGGATTAGGCCTAAATCTCCATTTTGTTGCTATGTGAGCCTGGACAGGGAGTCTGCTGATCTGCTTCCTCTGAGATTCAGTTTACTCATCTGTAAAGTGGGACAATCAGAAGTAGCTTGTTTTTTGGTGAGGTACATAATGAGTGGTCAATCTCAGCTCTTCTTTTGGAATCTTGGACAGTGGGAACAGCTAAAAAAAACCTGAGCCCTTCAAGGGGAGATTCAGAAGGCTAGATTCCCCTCCTGGAGGTTTTAAAATAGGGGAGGTGGGAATATCTTCCAACCTCTCCCTTTTTATTTCAGAGTCTCACTTCCTAGAAATACCCTCCAGCCTCCCTTTCTGCATTGTGAGTTTAATTAATGCAATTAACATTTACAAGGTGCTGCTGCCAGCCTGCAGGAAATGAATGACATCACTTCTCAGCTTTATAGAAAGTGTGCGGGGAGTTCCTGGGCCTCCTCCCAGGGTCTAATTGGGGGTGCCACTCATCCTTATGTCTGCCACATCTCATTTGGACACATCTGACCTGGTTCAGTTTGAACACAAGCACCGTTCACTAATGAGGCAGGGCCTTGCAGGAAGAACCTTGAGGGTGAGCCCACCTCGCACGGCTGCACACCCCTCAATCACATGCTGGACCCCAGCCTCTGGGAAAGGGTCAGAGTTCACCCTGCCTCAGGAGGTTAGATCACCACCTCCTGTCAAGCTAAACACTCAGTTGGTCTATCATGCCCCTCAGCCAAAAAAACTATAGCCCCTGGGATGGAGGATGCATTGTTAGAACTTTGTAATATATTCTCCACGGCCTTGTTTTCTGTACAGCACTTACAGGCACGTGCCCTGGGCTGCCTGGGCATGAGTCTTGGTGCTGCCACTTTGTTGAGTGACTTAATTATCTGAGCCTGTTGAGAGCAGATTGATAACAGGACCTGCCTCAGGATGGGGTACAGGATAAGAGATGTTTGTACTGCCTTTAGCTCAAGTAGGAACTGGGGAACTGTTACTACAACAGTGGAATGACGAGGTGCAGTTCGAAAGCTGGTATGCCAGCCATTCTGGAAAAATCTCATAGGAAGGTGCCACCTCTTTCAAGGAGGTAACCCAGCCAATTTTTCCTCTAGCCCTGGAACGATCACACTAGATAAAACAGTTGGCTTGTGTTGGGGGAACACATTATCCGGAAAAATGCCAATCTTGAATCACCAGAAGCCCAAACTGAGATACATGGGATGAGGTGAGGGAGGTGTGTATCTGTCCTTTCCCACCAGTCCCTGGTGCTAATTTATTCCTGTTGCCAAGGGCATGTATTTTCTTATTTAACTTCCCTGTACTATTGCACTTCAAGGCACATTGATCAAATATGTCTTATGTTACTCAACCTATCTGTCTCAGTTTGTTCATCTATACAATAGGGATAACAGTATTTACCACATTTAAGGATTAAATGAATTAATACAGGTGAAGCACAGAAGAATGCCTGGCATCTAGTAAACACTGAAAAAGTTAGTCTATTATCAGGTGAGAGGGTTTGTATATTTACTTGAGGAGCAAAGGCCTGTGGGAGAAACCTTCCTGGCTTTTGAGATGTAGTTTCTTAAATCTGAGTAATAAGGAGGTGATAGGGAGATGGAAGGACTTCAGCAGCAGTACACACCTGGAGGCTGGCTTTATCTGTCCCTGTAGAAAGTGGACAGGGAAAGAGGAAATGGGCTGGGTGCAGGTTGTGGCAGAAAGGCAGCCCAGGGTAGTTAATGTTATCGCAACCCTCTGATGAAAACTACAGAGAGCGAATATTTTAGGAAATCACATTGAATTATGCAACTGGAAAGAGTATTTTTACCTGCCCAGCTCACTCCGGGGCACCCAAGTAGCTGGTTGGTTTTCTTCCCTGAATCTTCCTCCAGGTCCCATGGATCTGGTTCTAGGGGCAGATGTTTCCTGAATGTTGAGATCTGGCTATGGGAAGGTGCTCTGCTCACAAGTCCCTCAGGCAGGCCTGCAGCACAAATTGGCAGTGCTGAGCCCTGGGGGGAAGCCTGAGGTGGTTAATCATTGCTGGCTCTGGGCAGCAGGCTCACCTGGGCCTGTCTAGTTAACTGACCCCGTTAGGAGCTGTCTGAGGGAACTCTGGGTCCCCCAGATGAGAGGGAAGTCATGCACTTTGATTCAGCATATGATCTGCTACCAGCTCCTGATTAGAAACCATGTCTACCCCTCCACAGGGCTCCTGGTGTCTTAAACTCAATGGCCCAGCCTCCCACCTTTTGCCAGGTTACTTAGTTCACTGGTTTGGCCTGGAGTGAAATGCAGGGAATTATTACTTTGAACCACACTCCAGCAGTTTTCCTGGGATTCTGCCTGTTTGATCTCACTGGAACTGGCCATAGGTCAGGTAGCCTGTTCTAATTCCAGGTCAGGGCTTGGTAGTGAGAAGCAGCCTATTGGCTGGGTCAGGCATTCCTTTTCACTGGGGCTGGTGAGATTCCTTAACATGTGTTGAAGAACTGTGAACCTGCACAGCCTAGAACCAACGGGTGTGTGTGTGTAAATATTACATTGTACTCTATCAGTATATATATTTAACCAGAACAGTATCTTTTTTTTAATCCTCACCTGAGGATTTTTTATATAGCTATTTAGAGAGAGTGGAAGGACATTTTTTTTTCCATTGATTTTTTTTTTTTTTTTTAGAAAGTGGAAGGGAGGGGTGGGGAAGAGACAGAAAGAGACATATAGATTGGTTGCCTCCCGCACGTGCCCCAACCAGGGCTGGGGATTGAGCCTGCAACCTAGGTATGTGCCCTTGACTGGAATCGAACCTGGGACCCTTCAGTCCGTGGGCCCACTCTCTATCCACTTAGCCATACCGGCTATGGCCAGAACCTTGCCCCGTAAACTTGCATATTAATCATCCATGGATCTTGTGAAAATGTCTGTCCTGATTTAGTAGGTCTGGGATGGTGCCCGAGATTCTTCAGTTCTAACTAGCTCCAGGTGATGCGAAGGGCACTGGTCCTTGGGCCATGTGGAGAATAGCAGAGGTCTAGTTGCCCTACACCCATGCCTGGGGAATGGACAGTTGCAGAGGATGGAATCTGGGACCCTCCCCTCCCTGTGACATTGGGAATCCGCCTGGGGGCGCTATAGGCCCCTCAGACTGAGCCCCACAGCGCCCCCTGGTGGGCACGACACCAGCGTCACCACTGCAGCCCTATATACTGGATGCTTCTAGAAGGAACCCCGGGATGCTAGTGTGAGTCATCTGGCATTTCGTGTCATCTGGCTTCCTGTGTAATCTGTCACTACATGGTAAGTCCCTGAGACAGGGCTCAGGGGCTGAGACAGGGCTCCGGGTCCGTAGTGTCTGTAGGCAGCCATTTGTTAGGGAAGCTTTCCCAGGCCTGGTTCCACGTCATGAAGGTGTACCACATCATGAAGGTGTGCTACCAAATACTTCTGGAAATGTTTTGGGGAAACTAAGAAATGGGAGTCTACCTCTGGCCAGATAGCTCAGTTGGTTAGAAGTCCGTCCCAATAAGCCAAGGTTGTGGGTTTGAATCCTGGTCAGGGCACATAGAAGATTCAACCAATGAATGCATAAATAACTGGAACAACAAATGGATGTTTCTATTTCTCTCTCAAAAAAATCAATAAAGTAAAATAAATTAAAAATATTTTAAGCAAAAAAAAAAAAAGAAAAACATATCAGTCTGAGGACCTCGCCCTGTACTTAGGTTCTAATTTTGCATTGGCCCCACTTCTTAGATGGGATTTTTGACTTAACAGTAGTAAGGTCTGTGTGTCAGTTTTCCTCTTCTATAAAATGGGCCCACAATGACATTAGGAGGAATAAAGGAAAGGTACAGGTTCTTGCTGCCAACATATGTTACAGGTGGTGGGCCAGGTCGAAGGTCACATAGCCCTTGAACCCTTTTGTGAAGACCTGGCCTGAGCTGGTCTTAGCTGAGGAAGTGATGGTGCATTTACCAGGAGGAGCAGCAGTAGGAAGACAGGCCCAGAGTGGGGTAAGGCTGGAGCAGATTGGGGGCATGCCTCCTGTTAACTGTTCCAGTCCTTTGCCTGTGCTTCCTCTTATCCCTTCCCTTCTTGGGAACTTGGGACTCAGCCTCAGCTGGTGAGGGTGGAGAGGAGAGAGCGACAGGCAAGCAGACCAATGGGTCCCTGAGGTTGGGGTGGGGCGGGGCTTGTGCTGCCATGGAGAAAAGAGAAGCTGTTCTGTGGGGGAGGAGGGGGGCGGTGGGAAGAGGACCTGGAGATTGAGGGAAAGGGAGAGAGCAAACAAAGGGGTCAGGAGGGAAAATAATGCACTGGCTTCCTGAGGCCCCACAGAAGCTGGGCAGGGAGAAGGGGCCAGGGGCAGAGGGGACCAAGGCCAGCGGCAGTCAAGGCTGAGGCAGGCGGTTACTAAATGGCATTGTTTGAAGTGGCCAGCTAATTGCACAGAGCAGCCTGAGCCTCAGACCAAGGCCCAGCCTCCTGGGTGCTGGCGTCTGAACCTTCGGGCAGCCTGGTCACATGGAACCAAGTCCTGAGCCTCCGAGTTTGGTGAGGGGGGCAGGCTATGGGGGCAGTCTGGGTGGGGTCCTTGGGAAAGGAGTATCACCCTGAGCTATGTCCTAGGGTTTCTCTTGGCCTGAGGGCATAGAACCATAGGTGGGAAGTTTGGGGGTATGCTGCCCCCTCGAGCCCTTGCTTCACTGCTACCCTATCCATTCTGACCCTCTCACAGGAAACAATGAAGGGAGACACCAGGCCACTCAGCAGAGAGGAGGATGCCAGCGGGAGGGAAGACTCCATCATCACCAATGGGGACTGCAGCAACCAGTCTTCTGACTCGAAGGATGCGCTGTCACCCCCGATCTTGGAGGCCATCAGCACCCCGGAGATCAGAGGTGGCCGGGCCTGTGGGGAGGTGGGGTGGCACAGACACTGGACTGCAGCTGGGACATGAGCCTCCCTTTGAGCAGGCTGCAGGCAGATTGTGGGGAGAGGGTCTGGTCCCCGACTACCTCCCAGGGAAGGGAAGAGGAGGATATAGGCAGAGCCAAGTCCGTTTGTCATCCCTGCCACAGCCCTTGGCCTCCTTCCTCTCCTCACCTCAGTGGAGACTTTGAGGAGGTGACGATCCCTGTTTTTTTTCCCAGTCACAGTGGGGGTGGTTGCAGCATAGCCTAGGGTCTTTGGCTCTTCTGGGACCCTGTTCCGTGGCATCTGGGACTGACTGGGAAGAAAATCACTCAGGCTGGAGGGGCTGAGGCTTCTTTCCACCTTTCCCTTGCCTCGGCAGTTGCCCAGGTCAGATGACCTGGGATCCACCTCACTGAGCTTTTCTAACCCAGATGGTTAAAAAAATCCTGTATTGCCTCGTCCTATTATTGACAGCTCCTCACATTGTACTGTCTGATAGAACTTTGCAAGGGTGAAAGTATTCTATTTCTGTATTATTCACTACAATAGCCAGTAGCCACATATAAGCACTTACAATGTGGCTGATGTGGGAGGCACTGGACTGTTCATTTAAGTGTAGTTAGTGCCATTGAATTGGGCAGCACAGTTCTGGAAGGAATTTGATGCCTTCTCTCATGAGAACCTCTAGTTTTGTTTTGGATCTTATAATGTGCCTGGCCCTGTACACTGTTGCTTTATGAATACATTGAGGTGACTACAGGTCCTGAGTGGATAGGAGTTAACCCTTGAGGATGCCAGCAGCTTGAGTGAGATCCCATCAGCCCAAAGAGGAAGCTACAGAAGGCTGCCATTAGCAAAGGAAGGCATGGCTACTGACCAGCCCCGTGCTGCCCCTTCCACAAAACAGACTGCGTTTCTCTTTCCTCCACAGGCCGCAGATCAAGCTCACGATTGTCCAAGAGAGAGGTCTCCAGCCTGCTAAGTTATACTCAGGTATGGGCTCTACTCTGCCTCTTTCAGGATTCAGGGAATTCCCTTTAGCTTTCATTAAGTGGGGTACACAAGGCCCACCCAAATGGGTGCTCCACAAATCTTTGTTGAATGATAAGTCTGAGGACTGCTAGGCACACAGTACTTTGAACAACCTCACACTTAGAATGGCATGTGCTGCCGTTGTATGCCAAGTTTTTTAAAAAAATCATAAACATTTATTTTACTAAATTATGAAGTTTTTTACTAGCTGCTTCCTGCATAATTTTTGAAATCACTTTTTTCTCAACCTGAATAATCAGTTACTTAAATCAATAAATTCCTAATGAAGCAAATTGTCCTTTTATTCCTAGAATGAGCTCAACTTCAACTTGGGCACATTATGTTTTGAATTTGATTTATGTTTTAGCACCTATTCATGAGTTAGATGTATGATTTTATTTCTCATAATATATCTGTGTCTGGTTTTGATGCACATTGGAAATAACTTACCTGGCTTGTTCTAGGGAATTTTTTCGCAGTCATTGCAATATCAGAGCTCCTACTTGATCATTTTTTTCCCCAAGTTAGTTTTCCTGACATTATGTATGCCTTCTGTCTTGTTAATTCCCTTAGAGTTTTGTCAACTTGGTTAACTTTTTTCAAAGAACCAGTGTCGGGCATAAGGGATAACGTCATGATAAAAGTGCATAAATGAAAGCTCGCCCTTTATTACAGCTTCTATTCTGGTGGGCACCCAGCTGCTGGGGACAGTGTGCTGGATGAGAGGCTCAGGGCAGTTGTTTTGGTCGATAGTTACCAGTAATAGTAATGAAGTCTCCTGCCTGGGCAATTTCTCAGTGTTGGCCTTGGGTGAAATGTGCTATAACCCTGTTGTTTTATAAGGGAAGTACTGTTGCTCCAATTTTATTTTATCCTCACCTGAAGGTATGTTTTTACTGGTGAGAGAGAGAGAGAGAGAGAAACATCAATGTATGAAAGAAACATTGATCAGTTGCCTCCCCATACACATCCCCACTGAGGATGTACCCTGACTGGGAATTGAACCAACAACCTTTTACTGTAGGGGACAACGCTCCAACCAACTGAGCCACACCACCCAGGGCTGTTGTGCCAATTTTAAAGATGAGAATGGACATTGAAGGCCACACAGTTGAGACTGGGGTCAGGTCTCCCTGCTAGGGATAGCCAAATTAGTCTAAGGCGTAGACAAAGAAGTCTTCATGATGTATATTGCCGTCACACAATTTCTTTGGCTTTCTGATTCCACTGGGGTTTTATCTTTCATGACTTGAATTCATGATCCTATGGTTTAAGCTATTGTAAAATTTGTTTGGAACCAAATTAGGTAGTTGAAAATATTTTTAGGTCTCTTGGACCAACATTAAGATTGCTTGTTTTTAATATGATTGACTATTCATTTTTAAGCTATTTTGGTTTTATAACCTGTTCATGATATCCTGAAGCACATGTTTCATTTATAAAGGATCTGACGGGTGATGGAGATGGCGATGAGGAAGATGGAGATGGCTCTGACACTCCAATAATGCCGAAACTCTTCCGGGAAACCAGGACTCGGTCTGAAAGCCCAGCTGTAAGTCCCCACCCCTGAGCCAAGGCACCATCTCAAACCACTCATAGGCCTGTAGTAAAAAAAACATGTTTTGGATCTCCTAGGACAGTGGTCGGCAAACTCCGGCTCGCGAGCCACATGTGGCTAGCGAGCCATGGTTTGCCGCTCTGTTGACTAATGAGTTTGCCGACCACTGCCTTAGGGAACACTTAAAAAACATTTTAATAATGTACTAATGTCTTTAACCTGAAGTCAAAACTTCTGGGTAAGGGTAATGCCTTACGCAGTGGTCGGCAAACTCATTAGTCAACAGAGCGGCAAACCGTGGCTCGTGAGCCGCAGTTTGCCGACCACTGTCCTAGGGGGATTTGAAGAGAAGTAAACAGTTTTGAAAGTAGAAAAATGATAGCAAGGCTTATGAAATATCATTGTTTTCTTTCACATGGTAGTTTTTAAACTCTTAAAACCCTCTTGGATGTGCCCAAGGGTGATAGAGTTGGCTCAGTGCCAGTTACCTATGAGAGTCACTTCTGTGGGTGGATTCTGTGAATGGAAGATACTTATTGCTCTCGGGCAACCCAGTATGTTAGAGAGCCAGCTAACCCTTGGTGACCATTGCAGGTGCAGTTTATAATCACACTGTGCTCTAGGATATGATGTGAATCATCCCCCTTTGTACGGACGAGAGAAGATTCTGGTAACTTACCAATGGTTCAACATTAACTCTTCTGTAGGATTCCAAGACAGGTCTGCAACCCCCAAGTTCATGCCACTTCGAGAAAGAAGCCCAAGGCTTTCCATCCATCTTGAGGATCCAGTACCTTCCTGAAGAATGCAATTATTATTCTAATGCTTTTTGGGGAAAAACATGTTTCGTTGATAGTAAACTTGGATTTTATTTTTCAATCCAATTTACAGGTGCCAGTTTCAGCTGTGACAGGCAGTGAGGTCTGCTGTGGATTGTCTGTCAGCCCTGCTGGCTATCCTAACCCCTTATCGCATGAGCTGGGGAGTGTCTGGGTGGGAAGTTGGCAGTCTAGAGTCTTCTCTACCCCCACTTACATACCTCATGCACTTCTGTTGACCTGAAACTGCCTCTTAAGCCCAGTCCTCTGGGCCCCCTGCGCGACACCACATGCCTACAGTCACCAAAGGCCTCGTGCTTATCCTCTCTTGCTTCTAGGTCCGTACCCGAAATAACATCAGTGCCTCTGGCCGGGAGAGGCACAGGCTCTCCCTCCGTTCCACCCGAGGCCGGCAGGGCCGCAATCACATGGACGAGTCCCCAGTGGAGTTCTCAACTACCAGGGTTGGTTCCCGGATGCTCAGACCCCTGTCCCCACCTCTGATTGGAAGATCACCATGAAAGTACCCAGTGTATAACCCTAACTGGCTTCTGTTCTTCACACTCCTCTGCTTTTCAGGGTCTTACCTTTCCTTTCTCTCCTGGGTGCTGGGTAAGCTTCTCTTAAGCCTGATGACCTCTCTGGCCTGATCCTGGATGGAACTGTGGTGGGAATGCAAGAATTACCTGATGACTGGGTTCTTGCCCCTCCTTGGAAACGAGCTAAAAGCCACTGACTTCCAAAACTCTTGTCTCCCTTGTATCTTCACTGACTGTCTTGAGAACACCCGCAGGGGTTACAGCAACTCTCCGCTCCTGTTGCAAGTTTGGGCACACAGTGTAAGCACTTAGGAAGTCAGTGGTCCTCTCTGAGCGTGGCTCTGAGCCTCTATGTGAGCATCACTCATTCTATGCCTCTGTCCTCAACTGTCTGTTTTGATGGGAGTGGCTTTGCTTTCTCCCACCACTTAAGGGATACTTGGTCACGGAAAACCATTCTTATTGGTCTCTGTACTCTTTAACTTACATCTTTGTCTTCATTTTCTCTGCTTGCCTGGGAAGCAATCGGGGTGCCGCTTATCTCTGGTCATCCACCTGGTTTGCTGTGGCCCAAGCTGTGTGTCTTTCTGTCCACAGTCCCTGAGGCGGCGCACAGCATCGTTGGCAGGCACACCGTGGCCGTCCCCTGAGAGCCCCTACCCCACCATCGACCTCACAGATGACAGTGTGATGCCCCAGAGCAGTAGTACCCCTTACACCCGCCTGGCTCAGGACAGTCAACAGGAGAACTTGGACTCCCCACAGATGTATACAGAGGGCAGAGATACAGACGGCACTGAGTATCAGGTACCACCAGGAAGGGGTGAATTTAGGAGAGAAAAGCATACTGTTACTGGAGGGGACTATTCCTACAATTTTGGGTCACTTTTGGCATAATATTTGAATTGATTCAAGTACATTTCCCACATGTAACATGATCCTTTACCCTACTTATCTCCCAGATATCTCCAGCACATGATTCCTGATTTTCTGAACATTACATATTTACAGCTAGAAATATATATACTTTGTATACATAGTGCATGATTCTATTCATCATTGTATAGTATACATACAAGTGTTAATTGGCTTTTTTCACATATTAGGAAAATGTTGTCTTTCATGTCTATAATCAACGAACTGAACTTGTTTTCACTCAAGCACTGCAGTATAGTTAGTACATATCTATGTACACATATCGTGTGGAAATCCTTTTTTCACCGTACATTACTTCAGAGTAGATTATACCATATATTTTAATAAGTTGCTTATTTTTATGGGCACCTCACATTTTATGGCAAGCTATGTGTAAATGGCCAATTTTTTATTTATTTTTTGTATTTTATTGGCTTTGTGCTACCCCATCTGATGGCCTGTGGTGGAATATTCAGCTGATTGTCATTAGTTTACTCTGATTTATTTCCTGTTAGTTTTCAGTCAACATTCTTGCATGCCTAAATGCTAGGTTCAATGTTACAGATCTAATATAATAAACCCCACATTCCTGTCAAACAACCAATCCTGCCCATCCATTGCCCCTTATATTTTTAAATTTCTTTATTTTAATCTTATTTTTTAAAGATTATTTTAAATTTTAGATTGAGAGAGAGAAGGAAAGATATTGATTTTTTTTTTTTTTTTTTTTTTTTAATTTTAAGAAACTGGTTTCTTCCACTTGTTTATGTATTCATTGGTTGTTTCTTATATGTGCCCTGGGTGGAAATTTGACCAGGAGAATGCTCTAACCCAGTGGTCGGCAAACTCAAACCACGGCTCGCGAGCCGTGGTTTGCCGACCACTGCTCTAACCAATTGAGCTACCTGGAAAGGGCCCACTGCCTCTTGTTTTAAGCCATTCTCACTCATACTTTTCCTACCATGAAGTGGTGGAGGTGGGTAGATAATGTCCTAAGGCGTTCTGGCAGGCACTCCAAGGAAGCCCTGGGGGCTCCCTCAGGCAGTTGCTTGCCATTGGGGTCAGTGGGGCTGCAGGAGTTTCTCTTGGCCCAGGTAGTCTGTCTCATTAGGATTCCTTCATATGGTTTATCTTGCAGGATGGGAAGGAGTTTGGAATAGGGGACCTTGTGTGGGGAAAGATCAAGGGCTTCTCCTGGTGGCCTGCCATGGTAGTGTCTTGGAAAGTCACCTCCAAGCGCCAAGCCATGTCCGGCATGCGGTGGGTCCAGTGGTTTGGCGATGGCAAGTTCTCTGAGGTGAGTCCAGGGAAGGGCAGACTGTCATGGGCCTGTAGACCCACCGCGTCTCTGTCCTTTCTTTTTGCAATTGCCTTTTGAGATAAGGGCCTCTGCCTTGCTATTTCCAGATGGATGAGACTATGTTTGACTCTGTATCCAGAAGTAATAACAAATCTTCCTTGTAAAATGGCTTAAAGAGACACACACAGGGTCTTTTTTTTTTTTAATTAAGGTATTGTATGTGTACATATCTTACCATTGCCCCCACCCCCACCCCACTCCCATACATGCCCTTACCCCCCAATGTTTTGCGTCCGTTGGTTATTCTTATATGCATGCATATAAGTCCTTCGGTTGATCTCTTATTTCCCCCACCTCTCCCTAACCTTCCCGCTGTAATTTGACAGTCTGTTTGATGCTTTACTGCCTCTGTATCTATCTTTTTGTTCATCAGTTTATAATGTTTTTTATTATCTACAAATGAGTGAGATCATGGACACACACAGGGTCTTGTGGGCCAGAGCTCAGGCGACAAATGGATGGGAAGTCCTCTGGGTCCATGGCCACTTGGTCTCTGTTGTTGTTTTTTCCCCACCTCTGGGGCAGAAACAGGAAGGGTGAACCTAATTTAGCCCTGCAGAGGTGGCAGATAGGCGCCTCTAAGTAGCTTGGAGATGGTCTGGAGTTGCCTGGTGATGGTAATCAACTTTGCAGAGTTGGTTATTTCAGGGTTTTGCAATTATTGGGGTTAGTCATTTTAAGTCCATCTTTCTTGAGAGTCTGGCCCATAAGAGTGGTGTTAGAGACAAATGAATTAGGCTGTTGTGATTCTTATATCTATTTTGAAGGCACATTCTGAAATCTCCAGGTGTTTTTTTGTTTTTGTTAATCCTCACCTGAGGATATTCAGTCCACTGATTTTAGAGAGAGTGGAAGGAAGGAGGAGAGATGGAGAGAAACATCGATGTAAGAGACACATCGATTGGTTGCCTCCCACATGAGCCCTCGGGCTGATGCTCTAACCACTGAGCATCCGGCTAGGGCTGAAGTCTCCAGGATTTGAGTAGAATGTTGCGGACAATAGTTTTCCTGGAGTGGTGTCTTTTTGAAATGTTCCTTTAACCTTCAGTATGCCCAGAGATTAGATGAGGATACAGAACAAATTAGATGGAGGCAGATGTGGGAATGAAGGACCTGTAGTACATCTGTGGGATTTGTCCTCAAGTTGAGGTTTTGGTTTCCTAGGAATTGGGCTTCCTTTGGGCCATTTGCTATAAACACATTGAAGTTCCCACAGGACAAGTCTCCCTGCATGCTGATGCCCCCGTTGGCCAGCAGGGGGAGCAGGAAAAGTGTCCTAGTCGCTGCTCTCCTTAAAGCATCTAAAGGCAGGGATGTGGGCAATGAATTCTGTGAAATGAAGAAGCATGGATTATTTGTGATTGCTTTGGCTTGGTGAGACATAAAATGCTCTTTGCAAGACTGAGTCTGATGCTAATAAGATAAAGTGTGGGGCTGTTAGCATTAAGGAAGGGATTACCATGTGAGGTCTGGTGCTAAGCCCTCGTGCTACATTGGAGCAGCTTGGTGTTGGGAACAGCATTTACATTCAGTGTACAACTATGTTGAGCCCCAGTTTCTTCTAGCCCTAGATATGGATGTAGAGTTGCCTCGTGACAGGAACCCCCACCTCGTGGGACCTTGGGCTAGAGGTGTATGTGAGTGCGAGCATGTTCCGTGGAGAATGAAGCATCATGTGTGTCTTTCAGTCTGATCAGCACCCCAAACACCCAGTTTCATCCCTTCCTGATTGGTTCCTGCATGGCCTTGGATCTTGGGGCATGAGATTTTATGGATCTTCAGCCCCAGTGGAAGGAAGATAGCAACAAATAGCAAAACAAACAAACAAACAAAAAAAAAGTTACACTGTGCTAAGCACTGTTCTCTAAACATATACTAAGTTCAATTAACAAATTAATAAAAGGCTAAGTAGTAATCATAGCTATTTGTCACATTTACAAAGAGAGGGAAGAACATGTGCAAAACCCCAATGTTGGAGCATCCACAGAGAATTTCAAGACTCACCTGCAAGGGGCCCACATCAGGGGCCCCCTTAAAATATGTACCAATACATGGTGCTTCTAATTGTATCCACTTGGAGCAGAAACTTTCTCACACTGGGAGCGTCAACCATGCTTCTGGCTATTGGGTGCATCAGGAGTATATATCATTTCTTTTTTCTCTTTTATTCTTTCCCCTTTTTTTGAATCTGAACTTGATCCCCTGGAATAACCCTGTGAGAGATAGGTCACCCCAGATGCAGGGTAGGTGGATGTTGATGATGTCTTTCTCTTTTAGGTCTCTGCAGATAAGCTGGTGGCCTTGGGGCTATTCAGCCAGCACTTTAATCTGGCGACCTTCAATAAGCTGGTCTCTTATAGGAAGGCCATGTACCACGCTCTGGAGGTAACACTGGTGGTGGGTGGTTAGGACCTGGCCCCCAGAGCAGGATTAAGGCAAGAGACATACAGAAAGCCAGCTCAGGCCACAGTGTAACCAAGGATGGCTTGGAAGGGACAGGGCCACCAGGCAGGAGGTGAATGCAAACTTGTTGGCCTAAGGGCCAGACTGGGAAGGGAAAGAAGGGATTTGAGCCTTCCATATGACTCTTGAGTACTAGCTACTTCAGCTTCTCCCTGGTGGTTCTCAGTATTGCTGACTGAATTAAGGAGGAGGAGCACTGGAAAGTGGGGGACAATGTTTACAACAATGAATAATGCTTTTCCAGAGCTAGCAAAACCTCCTTCCTTTATTTATTTAAAAATTTTTTGTTTATTGATGTCAGAAATGAAGGGGGAGAGGGAGAGAGATAGAAAGAAACATCATGATGAGAGAGAATTATTGATCGGCTGCCTCCTGCATGCCCCCCCCATGGGGATCAAGCCCGCAACCCAGCCTGTGTCCTGACTGGGAATCGAACCCTGACCTCCTGATTGACAGCTCGACACTCAATCACTGAGCCACACCAGCTGGGCAAAACCTTTCTTTAAATGGCGTTGTTCAAGGCCAACACAGGGCAGCCACTAAGGACAGCTGCCTTTTTCCCCTTGTCTGTGGGATCCATCAGGCTCTATCTATCTTTCCCTTTCCTTTGGCTTAGAACTGAAAAGATCAGTGGCCTTTGCCCAGCATTTATGAACCAGCCTCTACTTAGGAATCCTAGTGCTTCTTAAATAAGACCTAAAACTTGACACCTCGCCATCTTCATTAGGAAAATAAACCAAGAAATCTGGAGCTTTCTCAGAGTTGGTGATACTTCTATATCTAAAAGTAGCAGTGCTAATTCTGATCCTCTGCTCTCTGAGAGGGAGCTGACCACTCAAGTTCTCTACAGGCAAGAGGTCATATTTGGTGCCTGCATGGCCTCCCGCCTGTCCCCTGCACAGGCCCCTCCCTGTCACATACCATGCCCAGGACAGCTGCCTGGTTATGAAAAGGCCCAGAGTGAAGGGGAATGCAGGCCCCAGCTGGGGGGAATCCCTGGGTGCCACCTGGCGAGCACCCACCCCTGCTGTTCATCACAGACTCGCCTTTATCTCGCCAGAAAGCCAGGGTGCGGGCTGGCAAGACCTTCCCCAGCAGCCCCGGAGACTCATTGGAGGACCAGCTGAAGCCCATGTTGGAGTGGGCCCATGGGGGCTTCAAGCCCACCGGGATCGAGGGCCTCAAACCCAACAACAAGCAAACAGGTGGGAATGGGTCCCTGTGGCAGCCCTGGCTGCCATTGCTAGTGGGAGCACCCTTGGGAGATGTAGCCACCCATCCTGCCCCTTGCCCCACCCAGCTCTCCAGCAACCAGTCAGGTTGGGAGACCTGCTCTGTCAGCCTGTGAACCCCAGGGCTATGGGAAAACAAGCAGCCCAGCCTTTTCTGGCTTCACTGGTCTGTGATGGAATCTGTTCTGTAAACTTGGGTCAACAGGAGTTCAAGATTTAATCTTCACTAGCACCTTTACTTTTAAAAGGAAAAATTAAGCTCTGCTCATTGGTGAAAACTTGGAAAGTATTTAAAAAAACCTCCAAAACCCCAAAACCATGAGCCACCTCCAAAAGAGGCATAACCTTATTCTAACATTCTGACCAATAGCATAATTCCTACATTATAAGATGTATAGTTTCCTATTGTCACTTTCTGGAAACCCAGGATGCCTGAAATCCATGATTTGTCTACTAATTCATACATTTAACATAGTGTTTTCTGTTTTGTTTTGTCTCCCCCATTAAAAGTGGTTAATAAGTCGAAGGTGCGTCGTGCAGGCAGTATGAAATTAGAATCAAGGAAATACGGTATTCCCTTCCCATCCTTTGACTATGCACTGTTTTCTCTGCACTTTCTTTCAATTTCTTTGCCTATACAGTGGTCACTGGAAAAGAAATCTCAACCTGAACTCTCATCCCCCACTTCACTCTCAACCTTCACAAGTCCTCCATCCAGGTTAATCTTGTTGGGTGTGCACATCCTTCCCACTTTTTCTGTACACTAGTTGGATTCCTGCTTTCCCTTTACTTCTTGATATTAATCATATGAGCACTGTCAGATGTCATTAAAGAGTCCTTATGATTTTTAATGACTGCATAATTTTCTTTCCTAGGAACAGAGTCAAACTTAACCATGCCCCTTTTAGATTATACTGTATATATACATATTGGAACTAGGGTATATATAAGTGGAATTTAGAGAAATGTAAAGAATTGCCACATCATATACTTTAAAAAATGTTCTAATAGCCACATTGAAAAGAGTAAGAGAAACAAAGACAGTTAATATTAATTATGCATTTAATTTAGTCCAATATTTCCAACATTTAAGCATTCCGAAAAGTCAGTATGAAAATTAAGTTATTTTACATTTCCTTTTAGTACTGTTTTCAAAATCTCATATTTTATGTGTTTACAACATCTCGATTTGGATATGAAATTTTTGTTAGAAAAACTTGATCTATATTTTCACAAATATATAAGTTCCAAATTTTCACTTGACCAAGTTCCAAATGAACTTACTTAATTGGAGCAATCTTAAAATTTACATTAAAATTAAATGCAAAATGCAATTCCTACATTTTAAGTGCTCAGTAGCTTTTTTTTTTTTTCACATATTTTTATTGATTTCAGAGAGAAAGGGATATATAAAGAGAAAGGCAGAAACATCAATGATGAGAGAGACACCTCAATTGGTTGTCTCCTGCAGGCACTGCAACCAGGGCCAGGGATCAAGCCCGCAACTGAGGCATGTGCCCTTGACCAGAACCGAACCTGGGACCCTTCAGTCCGCAGTCCAATGCCCTATCCACTGAGCCAAACCAGCTAGGGCTCAATAGCTTTAAGTGACCAACAGCCACTGTGTTGGGTATCAGAGATAAATGTTTCAGGGTTTCAGCTATGGGTTAGCCTTTGCCTAATGTTTGTGCTGTGTCTAAAGCTCTTTAAAACCCTATAAACATGCTAGATATGTGAGGGTTTTTGACTTATGTCCCATAGTGGGAGCATATGGCGGACCCAGTGTGGACCCTGTCATGACCCAAAAGCATCTGTCACCCAGGCCCATGTTCTCCCTGCACCTCCTACCAGCCCCAGCTGCTACGTCCTTCCCTTTCACAGAGAACAAGAAGCGCAGACGCACAGCTGATGACTTGTCCACCGTCATGGACTACTGCCCCCAACCGAAGCGCCTCAAGACAAACTATAACAATGGCAAAGATCGAGGAGAGGAGGACCAGACTCGAGGTGATTTATGGGGCAGTGAACACCCATTACTGGGAGGGAACATTGTGAGGACTGCTCAGCAGGGGTTAATTGATCAGTAAGAGGCTCCCTGACCCCATGTCACACCTTCTTTTCTCAACAGAGCAAATGGCTTTGGATGTTGCCAACAACAAGAGTAGTCTGGAAGGTAATGGTAACACTCTCCCTCAAAGTCCTCACTTCCCGTCCTGGGTAGTTTCAGGCCTTTCCTGCTTGTCTATCCTGTCCTGCCTGCTGATAATGAAGGGAAGTCAGGGTAGCCCAATAGTTAACCACCTGGGGTCTGAAACTCTGATTATGGCTGTGTAGAGTCTGGTCATTGGAAAGTCCTTTCATGATGTGACAGTGAGCAAATTAGTGTCACCACGAATTGTCCCGAAGTCCTAGTCCTAGAGTCTCAGAGATTTGTGTGCCAGGCCTTTGCAGGTTGTCCTGGTCTTGGAGGTGCCCTTGCTCAGTGTGTCCCATGTCAGGAGTGGGTCTGTTAGCGTGGAAGAATTGTTGAAAGGAATAAAGCATGAAGAGACCTTGGTATATTGCTAGCATAGAATAAGTGTTCAAGAACCGTAGACCCGAGGCTTTAGCAGCTGTTATTGGTCCTGAGGTGTCACAAGCTGCATGCATGCTTTCTTACAGACAGCTGTTTGTCCTGTGGTAGGAAAAACCCTGTGTCCTTCCACCCTCTCTTTGAGGGGGGACTCTGTCAGACATGTCGGGTAAGTCCTGTCCCCTCCCTGGACTTGATTGCCCCTTTCCTCCATACAACTTCCCTGTCATTCCCCAGAGAAAAGCATCTGCAGGTAGCCATTGGGGAGGTTTTAATGAAGCCCTCCCTGGCCACCATCACCCCATCCTCCCCTCTGAGGGCAGGTGCTGCCACAGAGGAAGCCATCTTCAGTGGCACGCACACCCCAGCCAGTTGGTTGTTCCTGTAACAGGAACCAAGCCACCAGTGACCTGTCCTTCGAGCAAGCGGTCCCAGTGGTCCCTGCTCTCGGTTTTATGAGTGTTTCTCTCTGGCTGCCAGGACCGGTTCCTCGAGCTGTTCTACATGTATGACGATGATGGCTATCAGTCCTACTGCACCGTGTGCTGTGAGGGGCGCGAGCTGCTCTTGTGCAGCAACACAAGCTGCTGCCGGTGAGCTTCAGACCATCCGTGTGGGTGAGACCCAGCAGGGCCCTGAGGCTCCCACGTCATATCTGTGATTCCTACAGCCCAAAAAAACTCAGGCCCAGGGACTGGGTATCAAGTGGACCTGAGGACCGGGGCCCAGAGTTACTACTGCTCTGCAGGGGTTGTGGTTCTCATCTGTTTAAGACAGAAATGTCTGAGGGTGGTGCCTGAGTTGTGGAAGCCTCCCGGGAGAATAGCCACTTTGGGGGGTAGCACTGAGGGTACTGATATCCTAGGAAAAAGAGGTTAGTGTATCCCACATCACACTGTAGGGCCGTTCTGCCCATGGGGAGAGGCAACCGGTTTTTAGACATTGCATTACTATCTACCTGGGAAGGAGGGCTATGGATGTAGGAGAAAGGCCTGATGTCTTCTCTCCACTCCCGGCCGCAGGTGCTTTTGTGTGGAGTGCCTGGATTTGCTGGTGGGCTCGGGCACAGCAGCTGATGCCAAGCTGCAGGAGCCATGGAGCTGCTACATGTGCCTCCCGCAGCGCTGTCACGGGGTCCTGCAGCGCCGGAAGGACTGGAATGTTCGCCTGCAGTCCTTTTTCACCAGTGACCCTGGTCTCGAATACGTAAGCCACAGGCTCCTTCTAGCATCACCTACCTCAGAGAGTCAGGGGACTGCAATGCTCTCGAAGTCTGTTGGCAAGATTTCATAAAGAGGTCCATTATACAAATGACTGGCTGAGTAGCTCATACTTCAGAGACAGGGCTAGTTGATATGTCCTTTGTACAGTCTTCAGGCTTCCCCAGTGGTCTTTCTCTCCTTCGTGGCCTTTCGTGGTTTTTCTAAGGAAAGAAAAGCCCGTGACTTAGTCTTTAATTGTAGTGGGAGTGGATCTTCCTGGGCTCCATTCTACCACGTCTGTGAGGCAGTCCCAGGTCTTCCTGTTTAGGGTGTCGTGTCCTTTCGTGTGTGAGCATCTGTCTCAAAGTCTTTGTGTTCCATGTCTTAAGGGTAGACTAGCCAGTCTGTGCCAAAGCTCTTAAGGGGATCCCTGCTAAGAAATGGCAGAACACAGGGTTTGAGTTCCTCAGAGGAAGGTCAGCTCGCCCCTCGCCCAGAGGTTGAGCCTTTTCCCCTGCACCTTGACCTCCATGACCTTCTTTAACCTGGCAGGAAGCCCCCAAGTTATACCCTGCGATTCCTGCAGCCCGAAGGCGGCCCATTCGAGTCTTGTCCCTGTTTGATGGAATTGCCACAGGTGAGTTTGGAATTCACCTTGGGATGCTCACCTGGTCCAGGTGTCTGTGCTCAATGCCAAGCAAGACCCCTGGGATTATCTGTCTGTCAACAGTTTTGAGAAAACCAATGGCTTCTTGTTTCTCTCCTCAAATCCTCTCCACCACGTAGTTCACCCGCTTTGGTCCTCTTGTTCCTTTTAAAAGTCATATATACATATTTCATATCTTACATTTTATTTGTATTATATGTAGATATCTTTTTTTTAAAAAAATAACTTGTATTCTTTTTTAGTCAGATTTATTGCATTTATTTATTTTTTTATATATTTTATTGATTTTTCTACAGAGAGGAAGGGAGAGGGATAGAGAGTTAGAAACATCGATGAGAGAGAAACATTGATCAGCTGCCTCCTGCACACGCCCTACTGGATGTGTCTGCAACCAAGGCACATGCCCTTGACCGGAATAGAACCTGGGACCTTTCAGTCTGCAGGCCAACGCTCTATCCACTGAGCCAAACCAGTTTCGGCTATATGTAGATATCTTGGAAAATTTTTTTTACTCCATAAACATGGATATATTGGAGATTAATAGACAACTGCTATTAATATCCATTTTTTCTCTCCCTTTCCTCCAGTTTCCACATGTGTAGAGTATGCATAACCAACAAGCATGTCGCCCTTGGGGAGTTTTTCCTAATTTAACACATTTAATACTCAAAATTGCTCTGGAATATAGGAATATCCATTTTACCAGAGCAGGAAGCAGTGGGGATGAGGTGCTATGCATTTAGCATCATTTGTACTTGTGTCTACCAGTGTCCACCTGCCTAAAGTGGACAGTTTTTAATGACTCAGGGTCATGGCTAGCTGTTTGTTTTCCCCACCCTGCTGCATCCTCCACACCTGTGTATGCTGGCACAGGTAACCCACAATAGAAAATGGAGCCTTGGCCATTGTCCCCTGACTTTGAGGTTATTTTCTAAACACGGTGTTGGTGAAGATCCCTGTCCTTGTGTCTGTGCTTGGCTATGCTGGGGCAATGGTTGTAAACATGTCAGGTTTTTTTTGTGTATGTGTGTGCGTTGTTTTGTTAATCCTCACCTAAGGATATTTTTCCATTGATTTTTTTTTTTTTTTTAAATAGAGTGGAAGGGGTGGGGAGGGTGAAAAGAGGGAGAGAGACATGAGAGAGTCACATCCACTAGGGCCTCCTGCCACCCCAATCTGGGCCAGGGATCGAGCCTGCAAACGAGGTACATGTCCTTGACCAGAATTGAACCCCGGACCCTTTAGTCTGCAGGCCTACAACTATCCTCTGAGCCAAACCAGCCAGTGCTAGACATGTCAGTTTTAATAGGTCCTACCAGTGGGCTGTACCAGTTGATATATACCTATTTTCTTCACAAAATTCTCTACTCTGCAGACCCTGCTGTTTCAGCTAGTTTGTGCCATCTGCAGGGTTTCACGTGAGGGCTACAATGTACTTTTTGGGTCTGGTGTGAGTTCTTGGATATGACGTAGAATCACTGGAGGCAAGATGACCCTGAGTGTATTTTATGTCTCCCCAATCCCACACAGGGTACTTGGTCCTCAAAGAATTGGGGATCAAAGTAGAGAAGTATGTCGCCTCTGAAGTGTGTGAAGAGTCCATCGCCGTTGGAACTGTTAAGCACGAAGGCAATATTAAATATGTGAATGACGTCAGGAACATCACAAAGAAAAATGTGAGGACAGCCTGCACCCCTGGGGGCTTTGTAACACCCTCCTCCTCCAGGCCCTGAGCCCCACACAACCTCACAGCCATGCCCAGGGTTGTGGGAAAAGGTAACCTGTGGTCATAGCAGCAAGCTATCTTGACAGGTTACCTGGAACCCAGGCTGTCTGTCCCTCCATTCTTGCTCCTATCCTCCTGTGAGAATACTGTTTTTCTTTCACAGGTTGAAGAATGGGGTCCCTTTGACTTGGTAATTGGTGGGAGCCCATGCAATGATCTCTCAAATGTGAACCCCGCCAGGAAAGGCCTATATGGTGAGTATCCCTTCGTTTGGTAGCCCCAGAAGACCCTATGTCATTGGTCGGCAAACTCATTAGTCAACAGAGCGGCAAAGCGCGGCTCATGAGCCGCAGTTTGCCGACCACTGCCCTATGTCAACTGAGTGTTGGTTCAAGAGTGCGCTGAGAAGGAGCTCTTAGCTTCTTGCCAGCCTTACCTGTCAGCTCTGTCCATGCCACATTGTGAAGCCTCAGTCCCACAAGATACTTAAAAATATTGCACTGCCGATTAAGGGAATGTAGGGCACCAGCCTCAGTTAGGTGATCTCTGGGAACCCATTGGTTGCAATGTGGAGGGGTGGTTTTGACTCCAGCCAGCCATCTTCTTTTATGGGCTTAGAGGGCACAGGCCGACTTTTCTTCGAGTTCTACCACCTGCTGAATTATGCACGGCCCAAGGAAGGTGACGACCGGCCCTTCTTCTGGATGTTTGAGAATGTGGTAGCCATGAAGGTCGGCGACAAGAGGGACATCTGTCGGTTCCTGGAGGTGAGGGGACCTCGGGTCCTGATTGTCAAGATGGCATGAGCGGGGAAGGCCCTGCTGGCAATGAGGGTGGGGATTTCTATGTTGTGAATTATTTTTGGGATTTTGACTGAAGACCTGGCTAGATCCCAGAATCATGGAGTCAAGTTGGTTGAGTCTCTTTTGTTCAATCTCCTTTGGTTCAAATATTTTTGAGGGGAAAAGAAAATGATCTCTTTTTTTTTTTTAATATATTTTATTGGTTTTTTACAGGGAGGAAGGGAGAGGGAGAGTTAGAAACATGGATGAGAGAGAAACATCGATCAGCTGCCTCCTGCACACCCCCTACTGGGGATGTGCCCGCAACCAAGGTACATGCCCTTGACCGGGATCGAACCCAGGACCCTTAAGTGCCCAGGCTGATGCTCTATCCACTGAGCCAAACCGGCCAGGGCAGAAAATGATCTCTAAGTTAATCCCGAACCTATTGAAGTTGGATGATGAAACAAACCATCACTTTTAGAGATCTCATGAGCTTTGACTCCGATTTTTACTCTAGAGAGTTTTTTAATCCTTATTCTGAGAATTGCTTCTTTAGGGCACAGATAGGTTCATTATCCAATCCTTAATATGCATTAAGCCTTGTAGTAAATACTTTTTATACACTCACAACATCATTTAATTTCCCCCAAAGCTTTACAGCTTAAGTTCTGCGAGAATGATTATAGGACTGGCTAGTTAGTTCTCTCATGCTGTGTGAACCTGACGGATGGGTGTCACGGGGCATATGTTGCCAACACTGCATTCCCATACCACGGCCTTGATTTGCCAGATTTTTGTTTTGAGCTGTTTTTGTCACCTGTGCATTCCATAATAATCTGGTACACCCCAGCGCATACCTTCTCAGAACTTGCAGGTCTGATCTGGTCTCTCTTCCCCCCATTAATATGGGGGCACTAGCTATGCCTCCAGCCAGATTCTTGCTGAGAATTGGTCTGTCCCTTGGCTGTCAGGAATCGTGTGTCCTCGATAGCCAGGGAGCAGCCCTGTCATCTGCCCCACTCTGGTTGCTACCTGGATTCTGCTGTGGGCTCCTAGCAGCTAGTTGTTCTTCTGTGTCCCTACAGTGTAATCCAGTGATGATTGATGCCATCAAAGTGTCTGCTGCTCACAGGGCCCGATACTTCTGGGGCAACCTGCCCGGGATGAACAGGTAACACAGGGCTCTGAGTGGGACAGATAACCGCCAAGTGAAATGCATCTAATGGTGTGAGCTCTGACTGGTTTACTCACGTGAGACAGAGCCACCCTGGGCTTCAGACCAATCTCTGGTGTTATAGATTGACATCTGTTAAGACATACAGCTACCTGGAAATCTCAGGCCAAGATTCCTCAATCTGCTCCAACTCGTTTCCTGCTCTGCCCAGGGGCCTGGTTCTCACAGTGCCATGTGCTGGAGCAGACAGGCATCATCTCCCCGCTGGAGAGGCTCATGCTTTGTACCCCATCTCTTCTCCTAGTTGCCTGTCCCGTTGGGAAATGGAGAGTGTTAGACATGCCCTTCTCCCCGATAATGACCAAACAGGTGGCAGAGCTGAGATGACAATGGGGAGCCCAAAGCCTGTCATCCTTGGATTTTCTTAGCCAAGAACTTTACCCAGTTTTTCATTAGTCTATTCATATTACTGAGGATTAGTTATCTTCTATATGTGGTTTCAGGGCTGCGTGGTGTTCTAATTAAGATACAAAACGTGATGGTAATTTGATTTCCTGGACTGGCAAATAAGTTTTAAGCTTAAAAAGATTCTCCTTTAGAAGGAAGTGTTGGAAGCATAAATAACTCTGGCCATTTAGCAAAATGTAGACAGAGGTGAGAAGGTACTGGTATAGCTTGGAGGATTTCTGCTTGGACATCTTGGCATTTAAAACAAAATTTAAAAATATATTTATTGATTTTAGAGAGAAACATCGATAGGTTACTTCCTGCGTGCTTCCCACTGGGGATGGAGCCCAAAACCCAGGCATGTGCCCAACCTGGTACATGGGCCAAATGTTCAACCACTAAGCCACAATGGCCAGGCATCTTGCAGTTTTATTCGGTAGTCACCCAATCAGATAGTGCAATGCCATCTGAATTTGGAGTGAAGTGGGCTCATTCACTGAACTCTCTCCTTCTGTAGCAGTCACTGTTGTACATGCTATCAGTTTACTGGTGAACACATCAGATGTAAGTCTTCTTTCAGAGTTAACATGCTAGTGGGGCATGGGTAGAGAAGACAGTAAATGATTTCAGGGTCATGGCTGGAGGGGGCAGGGCATTGGAAGAGTTGATGGGAAGGCTTCTCATTCCAGCAAGGACCTAAAGTAGGAATGAGGCCATAGTTATTTGAGAGAACATTCTAGGCAAAAGGAAGAGGGTAAGGGGGTGGGGTTGCAGGGCACTGTGTTCCTCATTTGGTGAGGGGCTGTGAGAGGAGGACAGAGAACTCATTAGTATGGGCCAAATTATGTGGGGCCTATGGGTCCACTTAGATCTACTTTTGGAATTCTAAGAAGTTTTAAGCTGACAAGTTATGTCCTAGATTCATGGTCATTTCTGGTAAAATACATGATAGTGGGATGAGGGCAGAAATGAAGAGAAACTTGAGGTGGTCATGGTCCTTTAGAGAGGAGGAGTTGAATTATTATTGAGGGCCCAGGAAGTGCCATTCACACACACATTGCACCTCGGGGCGTTGTAATTCCCTCCAGTTCTGTGAAACTTAGCAGGAGGGATTAAATTCTAGGTAATGTTGATTGTTGGACCTTTAGGATTTGCTGAGGCACTGGATGTGCTGCAATAAAAGATGATAATCAGTTAGCAAAGATGCCACAAAGTTTTTTGCCTGAGCTGTGATAAGAATCAAGCTGTAGTGCTATAGCTGACGCTACAGGGTTCTAGAATGATGACACGAGCATAAAACAGGAATCACAGACCCAAATCCAGCCTGTAGGTGGAAAACCTTAGATGTGCTCTGTCCTTTTCTCCAAGTCCCTCAGCCCCCTTGGATTATAAGGAAAGCTGGGAATGGGAATAGAGTGGCATTGGAAATGTGGAAGGTAAGGTCGAGGAAGATTGATGAATCTAACGGAATGTTTTATGTGATTAATGGCCTCTCTTGTGGGCACTTGTTTCCATTCTTATGTCTGTTTTGTTTGTGACCTTGAAGTTCCTTACACGGGAGCTGCCGAGGTATTGATCGAGTGTGGACACAGCTCTTGATGGTTTCTGCTCTTGAACTGCTCAACCACTTTGGTTCTAAAGCTCTATCCCCCTCTGGGCACCCATTTGCCTTTCTCTGTATTTGCAGGTTTGTTTGATGGTGAAAGGTACAAGGATAATTAGTGTTTTTTGAACCACCTCCTGTCCTTCCTACCTGCATCCACTTTTAGTCCTTAGACCCTCCTGTGGCTGCATCCCTAGCAGTAAGCCACCAAATCATGGCTTTGCAATGATCTTTGTAGCAGGTAGACCCACAAAGATCTAATCCAAGCTCCTGAGACACTAGGTCCTATGTAACTGCTCAGATCATCACTCGGTTAGTAATTGGGCTGGGATCAGACAGGGTCTCCTGACTCTTACCAGTGCTTCCCCATTCCTGCTCTATTCAATGGGAGCCTAATCTGACTAATATTAACATTTGAGGTAGAGGAACATTTATTCCTCGACATTGATCTTGCCCCTTGAAGGGGCTGGTCTGTCCCTGACGTTGGCACACAGCTTTGTGCTTATGCCAGGATCCTTTTCACCATATAATTTATTTATTTGTAACAGTTCGCTGCCAGAGCACATTTTGCAGGCTTAGGCCCTCACTCCCACCTTGGGAGGTGCCTAGCTAAGGCCCATTGGCAGATGGTAGAAAGTAATGGGTTTTGGCTGTTCCCAGGCCCGTGATAGCATCAAAGAATGATAAACTCGAGCTGCAGGACTGCTTGGAGTTCAATAGGACAGCAAAGGTAAGATGTGCTCACACACAGTCTGCGGAAAATGCACTTGGTGACCTCCAAGCGGGACTTGATCTTGGTACCGTTTGTTCCTGTCCCCCCTCCCTCACATGTAACTCCTTGGTGCTGGGACTCTTTCCCTACATAATTGTTCTGTCCTGCCTGTTAAGTACAGAGTAGGAGAGGTACTTGATAAACAATAATCACTGTATGAGAAAAGGCAACTAGTCTTTCTAATTTTGAATGCACATGCCATAGAGACACACATACAATTTCAGCTGGTCCTCCCAAGAAGTGAGTAATTAATATTTTGCCCAAAGGAAAAATTATCTGCTGGCAAGTCATAGATAATTATATTAAGATGTCCATAAACTTAATTCTTAATGTTTACATCAAGCCAAAATCCTGGTTTGGCTAACTATTCCTATAATCTTGGGTGGATTGTTACATTTTGCTTAATGTTGCTTGATCAGTTGTGTTCTCTTGGCACCCATGTGATCTCATTCATGGGCACATTTTTATCTCTTGTTCTGAGGCTGGTCCTTTCTGTGCATTAACTTCTTGGCACTTGTGGGAAGCACAAAATGCCCTTTTCCTTCCAACTCTCCTTTTCTTATTCTCTCTGCGAGCCCAGCACTTCCACCTTCTCTCCCCAACCTGCCTCCATCCCCTATCTTCCCTCGGTGCTTCTGAGTCTTGACTCATCCCCAGAATCCTTCATTCCGTGCTCACTGCATGATATCATTTTGTTCTCCAGTTAAAGAAAGTACAGACAATAACCACCAAGTCGAACTCGATCAGACAGGGGAAAAACCAACTTTTCCCTGTTGTCATGAATGGCAAAGAAGATGTTTTGTGGTGCACTGAGCTAGAAAGGTGAGCGAGACTGCATGTGGAAAGGGAATGATGCAGACAGAGAGGAAGGGGAAGAAATGTGGTCAAGGCCAGCAACACAAATTAGGCTTGCTTGCCTTCATTCTACATGGACCCACTGACCTTCTATGTTAGTGGGGCTTGGAGGAATACCTTTTCAGAGTTAGTCCTTATTTCCTGCCATAAATGGCGGAAGGGTGGTGGTGAGGAGGAATCTGAAACATGAGGTCATTAGACGGCACAATGTGTGTGTTGGCTGTGCTGCCCTGGTGTCTGCCTGCCTCAACATGCTGGGGAACTAGGATGTAAGGAACCAGCTAAAGAGAACCCCACCAACATGCCATTGCTCTTTCTCAGAAGACTTCCTTCTGCCAAGTTGCTCTTCTATAGCTGATTCCCACTGAGCCACAAATCTCTGTGTTTGGCTAAGTTTGGTAGCTTATCTATTTTGATTCAAAAACCAACTTCTAAGTTTCAGTTCTCCTATTCTGGTTTCAATTTGTTTTTCTCATTCCTTTTGTTTTTCTTTATTATCTTATTTTTGTTAAAAATGTAAGGAGGGCTATAGATATTCCCTCTACATTTTTGGCTTTGTCTTGAAGGATTTGATAGGCAGTATTTTCATTCCTGATATATCAGTTCTACAACCACTTTTATTCTTTATATTAAACAGTAGTTTTCTTAGTGCAAAAGTTCTCATTAGTAGAAACAAACTGGTCCTGTGGATTATTCTGTACAGTTGATCCTTGAACAATGTAAGTTTGAACTACGTGGGTCCATTTATATGCAGATTATTTTCAATAAATATTGGAACATTTTCAGAAATTTGTGACAATTTAAAAAAAATCAGATGAATCATGTAGCCTAATAATATTTTAAAAATTAAGAAAAAGTTAAGTATGCCATAAATGAATAAAATATGTAGGTACTTGTGTTATTTTATCACTTTCTACTATAAAATATATACAAATTGACCATGTTATCAGTAAGGCTTCTGGACAACACTTAACTACCAGTAATTATATTCTGGGAGACTCAAAGTTATACTTGGACTTTCAACTGCACAGAGATGGGGCATCAGCATCCCTAACCTCCCCTGTATAGTTCATGGGTCAATTATATTTTAAGGTCCAAGCCTAACATGTTTGGGCCAGACCTGTGATACGAGAATGGATGCAGATGGCTCTCCATTATGTAGACAAATTAAGACAGAAGCCTCTGGAGCTGCAACGTTACATATTTCTTTTGATACCCATTCAGCATTGGCCCATTGATGAGAATTTTAGTGTTTGTTAAAAAGGTAAACCTGGATAAGAATAGGGTCCTCCTTACTAGGCCTGATAAAATCCCATGTGAGGCTTTGGTATATTTGGTTGTTATCTACCATGGGGAAATGCTGGGATGCACATAGCAGGTACCCTCCTGAAGGGCCATGCCCTCATGACTTAACATTTATGTTCTGAAGAAGCCTGCACTTGACCTCTGGGGGTCAAGAGATGCTCATGTGCAAATGAGTAAAGGGGACATATGTATATTCTTTTCCAAAAATTTTAAATTCCAATAAAAATGAAAAAGTAAAAATAATAAAATAGTGTCTTCCTAAAATAAAAAAAAAAAAGAAGGCTCATAGAGCAGGCCTGGACAAAGGGCAGAAAGAGTGGCGCCTGGTGCCATCTTGGCCATGGTGAGGATCTCCCATGGGCACTAAGTAGCTGCAGGTGGCAGTTGTGACTCCTGTCTTTTTACTCTGGTGCCCCCAGGATCTTCGGCTTTCCTGTACACTACACGGATGTGTCCAACATGGGCCGTGTTGCCCGCCAGAAGCTGCTCGGGAGGTCCTGGAGTGTGCCTGTCATCCGACACCTCTTCGCCCCCCTGAAGGACTACTTTGCCTGTGAATAGTCCCCAGCCACTCTGAGGCACTGGGGTGTGTGGGACAGAGCTGGGACCCAGGAGGTACATCCCAGGCTCTGTCCTTCCTTAGCTCAACTGTGTGGGGCCACAGCATGTCTCTTGGGCCACAGCCACCTGACACCCTCCAGGCAGGGGGTGCCCAGGTGCCACCTCCTTGCGCACAATTCATCTTGGCCCTCTTGGAATGGCCAAACACGGTGCTCATATTATCTTTTGAAACTTGAAGTAGTTAGTAAAGATTGCTTTTTTTTCCTCCTCTTGGGTTTACCGCTCAAAAACAATAGCTAATATACCAAAACCACAGTGCTGACTGCTCTTCCATACTCAGGTTAAGGCTGAAAAGTTAACCGAGACAGTTACTGCAATACTTTATTTTTTAAGCGTCTGCAGCAACTTGTTTCCAGGAGTGTACAGTGGTAGACATGTTGTAGCTGAAGGGACATTTTAAGGGACCAGGATGCTTTTTTTAAAGGCAGATTTGGAAATAATGTCTGCCATTCTTGAATTTTACCCAGCATGTTCCCCTCACCTCAGTATAAAGGGCTGGGATGCACTATTGGGGCCCATTGAGAGTATTGTCCACACTGGTGATAATTTCAGGGCTATTTTCCCCTCTAGACCCAAGGGAAGAAAGGGTCACCCTTAGCTAAATCCCTCCCAGTGACTGCAATAGAACCCTTTAGGCAGTTCAGGAAGGAAGGAGTGGGCTGGGTCATATTATGTAGGTAGGTATGGCCTCTCACTATCTCTTCCCCATGTGAGGAGTGAAAGAGGATGCTTGGGTAAGGACTCCCTCCCCTCCCCGCACACACAAATGCACCCTCTTGACATCACAGATACAGTCCCCCAGATTGGAAGTATGACCCTAGCTCCTCAGTCTTTCTCAAAACACAGAAGCAGTGATAGCCAGGGGCAGAAGCACATTCCTCGCATCTAAGAGATTGCAGGGGGAAACCTAATAAAAGCGTGACCCTCCTTCCAGAGATTTTTAAAGTCCTTTTTTATTCCATGATAATTCTTTTGTAGGGATAACATGAGGTGAACAAGCTGCATTTCAGAAATGCTATCGTAATGGTTTTTAACACCTTTTACTCTTCTTACTGGTGCTATGTTGTAGAATAAGGAATAATATTGACAGGTTTTGTGGGTGTTTTTTTTAATACATTTTTTAAAACTCAGACTTCTATTTTTATTTTACCATTTTCATAGAAATTTTTTGTGTGTGACTGGAGTCACATAACAAGAATGGGGGTAAATTGTGCCTTGTTTCAACAGTTTTTTGTTAATTTTTAGGCTGAAAGATAAAGGATGCCTATTGTTTACCTTATGTTGAATTAAAATCAGTATTTCTCTATAACGGTCTGGTGTCCTTTGTGTTCTTTTGCAGGTCAGATGGGTGGGGATGGTGGGCTGCTGAATTAGGTCAGTCATCCAAAGCACAGTGAATACCTCGGTGACTAAGCAGGCAAGCTCTAGGGCCCTGGTCTCCAAACTCCAGTATAGACCCCGACAGGCTTATTCAAGAGATTTCTGGGCCCCACCTTGTTTTCAATGCATTGAACGTGTATAGTGGAGACTGAGAATTCCATGCCTCTGGGTCAGAGATCACACTGGGCTAGTAACTGGGTTTCTAAATCTTGGCTTCAAAAATAAGTGACTGGAATCTTAAAGGCTTGTTGTCTCGCAGTTCTTTATGCCTCTAGCACCTCTTTCCACTGTTCCCGAGTTGTCAGTTCAGCCACATTCAGGGAGGGGACTTGGCCCAGGGAAAGGACTGTTGGGAGTGGCCCCATGATTCTAACATAGCTGTCCATGGCTTTAGCTTTTGGGGAGGAGCATGTGCCTGTTGCTCTTCTAAGTTTAACATTGCAACTCCCTTCAGTAGTTCTGTCTTCAACCACTTAGCCAGGTGTCCCAAGACCAGAGTATGCCATAATCCCCATGTCTCCCTGAGGTAGGATAGTAAGAAGCTAGGAAAATTCCTTGGCAAGTGGAATAGGAAAACAGTTCAATGATCAGACAGTGCATCCACCTAGTAAATCCTATCTTCCTTAAACCAAGAACACAATGGCTTAAAGCCCTGGCCAGATAGCTTAGTTGGTTAGAGAATTGTACTGATACACTAAGGTTGTGGCTTCAATACCTGGTGAGGACACATGCAAGAATCAACCAATGAATGGGTAAGTAGAGGAAAAAATGGATGTTTCTCCCTCTAAAAATAAGTTTTTTGGAAGCTTTTTTAGAAAATATTTTTATTGATTTCAGAGAGGAAGGGAGAGAGAAACATTGATTGGCTGCCTCCTGCACACCCCCTACTGGGGAAGATTGAGCCCTCAACCTAGGCATGTGCCCTTGGCCGGAATTGAACCTGGGACCCTTTAGTCCGCAGACTTTGACTATCCACTGAGCAAAACTGGCGAGGGCATAAATAAATTTTTTAAAATGTAAATTTAAAAAATGTAAAAGTAAAAGGTTTATACACTTCTCCCCAATCAGTAAATAGCTTTAATCTCAGTACTCGGAGATAACAGAAATAACAATCTGCCATTTGTGCCAACCACAACCAAGGACAGATGAAGTTAAGGGAATAAATCTCATTTTAGCATATCAGCATAAGACATGAATATTCTATTGGGAATATGAAAGAGCTTAGCATAGAAGCTAAGCTCCCCTAAGACCTCCCCAAAACTCCCAGCCTTTAAAAACCCTCAAAATGAAGGTCCCAGGTGAGCCTGTGCCTTCCTTTTATCCCTCTTACCCCTCAGGCATGCATCTTCTAAACTTTAAGGGACCCCAGGAGACTCAACCAGGGGAGTAATGGGCAGCGGCTAACCCCCTAAACCAGTCTCCAGAGCCCCCTTTCCTCTGACTTCCCGGTGAGCTAAAGCAGCCCCGCCTCAGCTCCTTTCTTCCCTATAACTTAGAGAACCAAAGCAGCCCAGCTTAGGCTCTCCTATGCTAAGCCTTCCTTGTTTCACTGCCCCTACCTTTAATAAGTGTATCCTCAAAATCACCAAGACTTCCTCTGCCTGGTTTGGCTCAGTGGATAGAGCATCGGCCTGTGGACTGAAGGGTCCCACCGGGGTTCTATTCCGGTCAAGGGCACGTTCCCAGGTTGCAGGCTCGATCCCCAGTGGGGGATGGCAGCCGATCAATGATTCTCATCATTGATGTTTCTATCTCCCTTTCCCTTACTCTCTGAAATCAATACAAATATATATTTTTTAAAAACCAGACTTTTGTTGTGAAATATTTCCTGCATGAATTCAAGAGCCCATACACCACCGGCCAGCCCTAGGCAGACCCCCTCTAAGGGCCAGGCCCCCTTTAGGTAATATCACTACCTCTAGCCTAGTCAGGGAAAAGGAGTCTACAAAGATTTAAGGGAGAAAGGTGTGTAAATGGGTGATGCCCATGTAGTGTATCAGTTGAGCATTACTTGGACTTGGTATCTCCGAGCCTCTGTTACTTCACATGTAAGATAGATTATAATCCTAGCCACCTCCATGATTGTAGTTGTGTGCCTTCAGATTGAGTTCCTAAATGATATGGCTCAGATTTTTAGTAGAGAATGAGAAACCAAATATGTTTTTAAATGCTGCTGGGCTTGAAACAGCCCAGGTGTGAGTCGCTATGGTGAGACAGCAATTAGTGAGCTGGTTGGCACTCCTCTCTGAGGTACTGAGACCCCAGGGACCTTAGCTGCCCTGTTAAGCCATCTTGTGTACAGTGCTGCACTAAATGCCAGGACAGGATGAAGCAGAATAAACAGCCCCGGCCTCGAAACTCCAAGAAAGGAGATGGACGAGCCTTCCAGGTGAGGGGCCTTGTGGGGCAGACTAGGGGAGGCCTGTTCTATGGGGGCAGTTCTTTTTTTAAAAAAATATTTTATTGATTTTTTTGCAGAGAGGAAGGGAGGGGGATAGAGAGCTAGAAACATCGATGAGAGAGAAACATCAATCAGCTGCCTCCTGCACACACCCTACTGGGGATGTGCCCGTAACTGAGGTACATGCCCTTGACTGGAATCGAACCTGGGACCCTTGAGTCCGCAGGCCGACGCTCTATCCACTGAGCCAAACCGGTTAGGGCAGTGGGGCAGTTCTTTATGAGTTTTCTCAAGATGGCGAGAGTTGGTAACAAGTGATCACAGGCTCAGTGGCAAGGGGATGAATGTTCTGCACTTGAGGGCCTTTTATGAAGCAATCTTCCAGGGTCTGGCATGTTTCCAGGAACACTTTGGGCAGGTGACGCTTGGACTTTTTGTTTGGTTTTCTTTTTATCTCTAAAAGGTGGGGATCATAAATCCTATCTACTTCCTAGGGCTACTGTGAGCGTTCTTGGTCATGATCTGGGTAAAGTGTTTTGCCTGGTGCCTGGCATGAGCAAGCTCTCACATGCATTGGATGGTATTGTGATATGGCAAGCCATTAACAGTGTGAATGGGTGCTGTAAGTGATGGTAACATGCAATATTTACTAACATTAATTATTTATTATGTATTAACTAGAGGCCCGGTGCACGAAATTTGGGCAGGGGGGAGGGCCTCAGCCAAGCCAGGAGCCCTCAGGGGATGTCTGACTACATTTTAAAAAAATCACCCTGTACTTAATTTTCTTACTAACTCCTCCTTTTAAACTCCTCTCACGCTCACATTCTGTTTCTTTTTCTTATTCAACTATTTTCCTGGCCTCACCCCATTTTAGCATCCTTCTCTTTCCTGCTTTCTTTCCCTCCCTCCCTTTGAACCTCCCGTGGCCCCTCCCCCTCCCTCCTCCCTTCTCTCCCTTCATTCTCCGTGTCTTGTCTCCTTCTTACTCCTCCCTCCTCCCCCATTCACCTTTCCCTTGTGAGCCTGAACCCTGCCTCCCTCCCTCCTTCCCTATTATTACCCACTCTGCCCACCGCCATGTTCACTGGTTCCTCTTTTAAACCTTCCCCTTTCCTCTCTGGGACCTGCTTCCAGCCCCGCCTGAGCGCACTTTGATATTAAAGCTTCTGTTCGGGGGGGGGGGCATTAACCCCCAGCCCAGGGCCCAGCCCCGGCCAGGCCTTCACCGTCCCCCCTTCCCTGACCTCCCCACCACCATCCTCCTCCCATTCCCTGCCCGGGATGCCCCAACTTCTAGTCAATGAAGTACACTTAACGTGCCACCAACCTAATCCTGGCCAGTGTCTTTGGGGTCCAGCCCTCAGGGACGAAAGTGGAACCCTCCTTAGTGTCCAACTCCGCCCCAGCTAAGCTGCGAGGGTGGCTGAGGCCCGTGCGGCCCGGGCACTGCTGCCACAGAGCAGGAGCACCTCCGCCTGGAAGGCCTTGGACCATCTGTCACAACGGCCCACGCGGGGGCCACTGCCCTCCTCCCATGTCTGGGCGGGGCTCCGCTCCACACTGCCTGTGCCCTGCTCCTCGCCAGGTGCAGCTGCTCTGACCCCCGCGGTCGCCACCCCCTCCCGTGTGCAGCCCTGCATTTTCTTCCCTTCTTCATTCCTGTGTCTTTTTCTTGTTCTTTTTCTGTATTTGTTTCTCCTCTTGGCCTGTCTGCATGCAGGCCTGCCTTCCTCTCCCTCTCCTTTCTTATCCCCTCCTACTGTATCCTATCCTACCTACCCTGGGCCTCACAGCTGCCTGAGTAGGGAGCGGGGATGCAGCCTGCTGAATGGTCGTTATGTGACGGCGTCCTGGACAATTTGCATATTCATCTATTATTAGTATAGATAATAAATGTTAAAAAAAAAAAAAAGGACAGCCCTAACTTGTTTGGCTCAGTGGGTAGAGCGTCGGCCTGCGAACTGAAGGGTCCCAAGTTCGATTCCAGTCGACGTTTCTAACTATCCCTCTCCCTTCTTCTCTGTAAAAAATTAATAAAATATATTTTTAAAAAAAGAAAAAGGAAAGGGTAATAATCCCCCAGATCAGTGGTCGGCAAACTCATTAGTCAACAGAGCGGCAAACCACGGCTCGAGAGCCGCATGTGGCTCGAGAGCCGAGGTTTGCCGACCACTGCCCCAGAGGTTGCAGAGGAGTCTGGTATTGAAGTTGTGTCCATCACCACACCCCACAGGGTTCCCTTGTTCCTTGTTAGGGAGAATATATGGGGTGGACAGGATCTTTCTTGTAGGGACTGGCCTCTGGACAGCACCAAACAAACAGGGTCTGCCACTGGACCTCAGTTCCTAAGGTTTTCTTGCCAACTGCTACTTCTTGAGAGATCCTCTGTTCCCGGCCTGGGTTGGTCCTTGATCCCTCTCTGCAGCCAGGCTGGGTGCCCATTCTAGCTTTATCCCCTCCTGAGTTGTGACCTTAGGTGTTCTTCATAGCCTCTCTGCCTCAGTTTATCCAACTTAAAACAGTGATAAATGATATCAACCTCTAAAGGCTGATGTGTGAATCAAATGATTCAGCATATGTGAAGCGCATAGAAGAGTGCTGAGCAAATGGCACTGCTTTATTGCTATGCTAGGGAACCCTCCTAGCAACCCCGGAGTAAGGCTGTGATCACCATGATTATAGGTAAGAGAACTGAGACTGAGAACTCCCATAATAAATCCAAGCCACCCAGCTAGTGGAAAAGGAGTTGTGAGGTGGAATCTGTTCTGTGAAGCCAACATCTATTACTATTTCTCCTTGGTCTAAGTCACAGAGGTAGAAAAAGTGATTCCTAGAAGAACTGGGCTTAGGAAACAAGTTATAGAGGTAAAGGAAGGGCCCTTGGAGCTTGGGAAGGTAATGGTATCATCACACCTGGGGGTGGGGTGAGGGAAAGGTGCTGGGTCCTCCTTAAGAGTGATCTTAGGGGCAGTCCCAGGGGAAAATCTTAATAGAATATTCAGCAGCTTTCTAGGGGTGTCTTTTCAGGGCCTAGGTCTCCACTGATTGATTGGTGGGCACCAGGGCAGGGGGGCATTATCCAATGCAGCTGGTCCTGAGGTCAGCTGTGGGGTCACTGGTCTGGTTTTGTCGCTCTTCTGGGCTTGGAGCTAAAATACAATGGAGGCCTAGATGCTGTGTCTAGGGAGCAAAGGTTAGGGGTCCAAACCACATGACCAGTGATATGCTAGGGGAGGAAAGGTCACCGTGGGGGCAAGGTCCCACCTTACATTTGTCATTTGCTGGGCACCCAGGACTTTCCACCCTGATGACCTTCTGTACCTAGCCCATCATCCTTGCTCTGCTCATGTCTGTCTATCTGCCTACCACAATTGCAGAAACAAAGCAGAGGTTGGCATTACTAGAATTAGTAACGGCTTACTATGAGTGTTTGCACATGCTGTTCTCTGGCTGGAACAGCCTTCTTCCCTTTGCCTGACTAGTCCTCTGGTTCTAACCTCTCCCAGGAAGCCTTCTTTGCCCCCATTCCAAAGTAGGATTAGGAGCCATTCCCTAATCTAAGTTCTTCTCTGTGGATAGATGGAAGAATCTATCTCAGCACAAAGCTCTCTGCATTATAATTTATTTTTGTAGTTGTGTCCTTTATGAACTAGAGGTCCTCAAAGCAGCTGAGACCTCCTAACACCATTTTTGAGTTCAATAAACTTGTAATACATTTGGAAAACTCAGGCCTTGAATTTTAGTTTTCTGTTTGTTTTTGGAGAGGAGACTCACAATTTGTTTCTGTGATAATGAGATTACATATTAAAACAGTTGCTTAAAGATGCCTATTACAGTCTCTAAAGCTATTTCTCCTTCTGGATGGAAATTCTTTTTTTTCTTTTTAGTCTTTGGCTCTTTGTAGTCAAGGCTTAATCTGATCCAGATGACCTTGGCTAGCTCCCTCTCAGGGACAAGAATGTACTGTGAGCCTATCACATACCCCTGTCTCACCTCTCTGGGAGCTGTCTCCTGGGAGGGTAGATGAGTTTGATTTCAGAGGCCCTTGCTCGGAAACCTCCTGTGATGCTGTGTGTTTCCAGAACCAGGTCCAAACTCCTGGTCTAGCACTCGATGCTCTCCTTGACTTGGCTTTCTCCACTGATTTCATCCACCACACTAATGTCCTGTCCTCCAGCCAAAATAGCCTTCAGGTAATGCTGATAATAACTGACATTAATTGAATATTGACATTAATCAAAAGGGACTCAGAAATCACTAACATTTATTGAGCACATACTAGTGTGCTAGGAGTGTCAAGAACTTTACATATCTCATTTAATTCTAATTCCTAGCAGAGTCAGAATTTGAATCCGGACCTGCTGGCTTTGTTACTTATGACATTCACTTAGCCTGTTGGAAACTTAATGTCCTCATGTATAAAATGAGGACACTTTTCTTTTTAAACATTTTAAAAAAATTGATTTCAGAGAGGGAGAGGGAAAGAGAGATAGAAATATCAATGATGAGAGAGAATCATTGATTGGCTGCCTCCTGAATGCTCCACTTGGGGATCGAGCCCACAACCTGGGCAAATGTCCTGACTGGGAATTGAACTGTGACTTCCTGATTCATAGGTTGACGCTCAACCACTGAGCCATGTTGGCCAGGCAAGGGTAATACCCTTTTTTTTTTTTTTTAAATATATTTTATTGATTTTTTACAGAGGAAGAGAGAGGAATAGAGAGTTAGAAACATTGATGAGAGAGAAACATCCATCAGCTGCCTCCTGCACACCACCTACTGGGGATGTGCCCGCAACCAAGGTACATGCCCTTGACCAGAATCGAACCTGGGACCTTTCAGTTCGCAGGCCAACGCTCTATCCACTGAGCCAAACCAGTCAGGGCAAGGGTAATACCTTTTGATATGAAGCATGAGTGATTGACTAAAGATACTCCTAAATGCATTTGAATATCTTTACTCGATTATCCATGCTTCCTATCAATTCACTATAATGCTAATGTTACTAATATTGCTGTAATCATTTGGGTACAGGGCTCTTGCTATATCCTCTTGCTTGCTCTTTCCTACCCTAATGTTTTTGCCAGGTTACATCTAATCTTTTAGGGCAAAGATCATCTCTGAGAAAAGCCTTCCTATATACTACTCAGGTGAAGTTAGGTCTTCTTGTGATGTACTCTTGGAGTACTACATACCAGACAACCAACAGTACTCATATTTAAATGCCTCCAGACTGATTGGTAAACAGCTCCTGCCACAGCTCCCCACCTCACATTCTGCCCTGAACATCTTTCCAGGAATCTGCAACTAATTGGGTGAGATCTGGCCCAGAAGGGGTCTCCAGGAGCCTATTCCATGCAGTGATGTGCCATCACCCTTGCCACATACGGCTCCTGCATAACACTAAGTCTGGTTTGTAATTAAACAGTGATTTGTGTCATTAGTTATGATTTGTGCTTCCCCTGCCAGACTAGAAACTTGAAGAGCTCAGAGGTTGTGTAGTTTTTGCTCACCACCAAATCCCTAGGACCCGATTGACTAGGGCAGTGGTCGGCAAACTCATTAGTCAACAGAGCGGCAAACCGCAGCTCGCGAGCCGCATGTGGCTCGCAAGCCGCAGTTTGCCGACCACTGGACTAGGGAATATACACTGAGTGGCCAGATTATTATGACCACCTGATGTTGTAGGCAAATTAGCTATAATTTCGCACTGAAGTTGCTAGAGGGCCAGACCATTATAAACAGGGAAGCAGGTTGTTTACCATGACAGTAGAAGTGATTTTTTTTCTGAAGACAGTGCTATTCATCAGGCATGGTGTCAGATTCCTCACATCACCTTTCAACATCTGGAGTCAATGCCAAGAAGAATCACCGCAGTATTGCAGGCAAAAGGTGGCCCAACGAAGTACTGATGGGGTGGTCATAATAATCTGGCCACTCAGTGTATATGTTTGTTGAATACATAAAGAAATGATATCTAGACCAGAAAACTAGCTCGAAACCTGGATCAGCCTCTGATGCCTAGCCAGTCAAGTGACCCACTGAGCCTCAGTTTCCTCTTCTGTAAAGTGGGTGTAATTCATTCCTTCAACAAGTCTCTAAAAACCTATGTATCAGGCACTGGGACCCAGGTGGAACAGGACTGAGAAGATTTCTGCTTCCATGGAACTTAGGAAAAGGCAGACAAAAAGGCATAAACAAACAAGATGACTTTATATTAACAAGAAAATAAATGCATGTCGATAACAGGGTGACAGAATGTGTCCCTGAGGTGACTTTTTACAATTTTTCCTTAAAGTTCCTATCAAGTATCTTTACTTAATAACCTATTTTTGTATTAATTCATTGTAAAACCTAATTTTTTGGGGGGTTGGGAGGGGAGGGAGGCTTACCGGGGCGGAGAATTTGTAGCTGGATCCCGCCTTCCAGGCGGAGTCACACTTCGCTCGAGGAGAGATATCATTGGATGTGGCAGACCATGTGGCTGCGAAGACTCGGCAGTCTTGCCCCGCCCCTTGGGTGCCTCAGCTGTCGATCAAGGGTACTGGGTTCCGCCCCGGGCGCGCGCTGAGTCTCTATAAAAGGAGCCCGCGGACGATGACGAGCTTTTACGTCGATGCGTAACGGGGGGGTGCGTGTGAGGTCATCGCGCGGGCGGGCGGGGTCGGACGGTTTGAACGAGACGAAGACGGAACCGAAGCCGGGCACGGCAGTGGACGTGGTTCCGCCGCGAGCCGGTGAGCCGGCTAGCGGGCACGGGGCATTGGGCACGGGGCGGCAGCCGCGGGGGGGCGGGGGCAGCTGTGTGGGCCTTGGGCTGGGCAGACGCCGGCGAGTCCTGCGGACGGTGTTCGGGCCGCTCCTCGCGGCGGTACGGTTCGGCCGGGTGGGGGGGAAGGGCGGGGCCGTGACCCGGCGCGCGCGGACTGGGGGGCGCGCGCTTCTCTATGCCCAGGGGGCGGGGTTTCGGACCGGAAACGGGGCTGCCCCACGGCGCGTGGGGGCTTCTGGGTCGTGGCGGAGGTGTGGAATCCGGCCCGAGGTGTGGAATCGGGCCCGAGGTGGCGGGAGGTTCCGGGGTGGCCAACTCGGTTAGGGGGTATGTGTTGTTGAAGTGAGGCCTGCTGGGAGCTCTGGGGACCCCCCACTGTAGTAGGCGGTGTTGCCTGATGATTAAAAGTTCGGGTTTTGATTCAGACCTGGTTTCGATTCCCTGCTGTGTAACCTTGGGCAGGTGCTCTAACCTCTCTGGGCTTCAGTTTCCTCATCTGTGAAATGGGGAAAAGGATAATACAGAAAATTGTAATGCAGTGCATAACAGAAACCAAGCCAGCTCAATGGACTCCTTCCTTTCTTAATTGGGTATTTGATGAATGCCTAAAAGGTACTAGGCACTGTGCTAAGCTCTGGCTATACACCAGGAGCAGAGGGCAGAGACCTGAAAGTCTTCTCCAGGAGTCTACATTGTGGTGGGGAGACAGATAGGAAGTAGAAGATGCATACATGGACAAGATAATTTCTTTTAACTACTAGGAAGACAATATATGAACAGCGCTTTTCCAATTCCTGCTTCACAGTTGCCCTAGGGTGCTCCTGAGGCCCATTGAAGGATACACCATGCCTGGCATCCACCTCTAATGGGGTGTCTCATAGAGTAGTAATAATAATAATTATTTGCTAATTGGGCACTTGCTAAGTGTCAGGCATGGTGTTAAGTGCTTGATGGGGCATTATGTCATTTAATATATCACTCTGTCTCTTAGAGATAGCATCTTCATTTTATAAATGAATGGACTTAGATTCTTAGAGGAGGAGAGATTTGCTTTATGCTGTCCAACAAGTGGCTAAACCCACTTCTGCCACTGGCAGTTCCAGGCTCTTGACCTCTATATTACACTGCTTCTCTGAGGTCCGGACCTAGAGAAAGCATGTTTCATACCATTGTGTCCTTTTTTCTGGTTTCTCAGTGACTAGCACAGTTTCTGGTACATAGGAAAGCCTAGGACATGATGTACTTTTCACTGGAATGTTTTCAATTAGATTCTCATTTAATCCCCATTGCAGTGTTTTGCAGAAGATATTGTTCACCTTTTACAGGTGAGCCATTTTAATCCAAAAGGTGAGGTGTTTATTCAGGGTCACATCATTTTTTTTCTGGTGTTATCTCCTTCTCCCTCTTTATATAGCACTTGGTATGGTGCCTTGAAAGTAAGAGGGTGCTCATAGCTAGCATTGGATCAAAATGAGTTTGGGAGCCTTCTAGGAGAACTGGTGAAGGAGGAGAGCTACCTGGGTGAGGCAAGAGGAAGCTTCTTCATGGCAGTCGAAACTTGGTTGAAGGAGGCATTTAAGGGTGAAGTTTGTGGGGTGGTCATGGGGTCCATCCATTGAGACCAAGCAATGGTATCCTTATGGAGGAAGGGGGAGCTGTAGCTCTAAAAACTGTGCTCTGTTTTGACTGCCTGGAAAAGCCAGTTAATTGGTTAAGTCAGTAGATGTTTATGGCACATCCACAGAGTGCCTAACCTCATGTATTTAGTGGCTGCAGAGTTTGCAGAGCACATAGGACCCGGTATTAATGTACTGCTAATGAAGAGTTTAAAATTATATGATGATGAAAGGCCATTAATGTTTTCTGAGCTGGGGTGTGGTCAGCATTCACACGTGGCTTAACCAGCTGCTTACATTTTATGGTTGCATGACACACACAATACCTGATGTATATATGAATGTCACCAAAATAGATTACAAATGCTCAGTCTGGGACCATGTTTTTTGTTTGGATGTGTCCTTTGGTACCTGATAATAGTGTTTTGCACACAACACAGTATTCATGTCATTTATTTGTTCATTCAAGGATTTTAAACAGGGAGACACTTGATCTAATTTGTGATTCAGAAAATTATCTCTGGCTGCTTTGTAAGAATAGATAGAGACTAATTTGAAAGCTGTGGCAGTTGATCCAGATGAGAGATGGTGGTGACAGGTCTTTGATTTTGGCACTGAAGTTAGGATGAATGAGACAAGATCCCTCCCTGCCCTGGACCTAATGTTCTGTGTCAGATTGCATGCCAAGTATTTTATGTACCTATTTCATTTAAACCTCATCCTTCTCAAGTAGGTGGCATTAACTCATAACTGAGGTGCATTTAAGTTAAGTACTTACCCAAGGTCATACAGCTAATGAATGACATCCTCAGGTTCAAATTCAGGTCCTTCTTGCTTGAAATCCTGTTCTTTGCATAGAGCAAATTGCCTTCTGGCCCAAATCTGGTCCTGGAGTGATTCAGAAATGAAGAGATAATGATAGTGCAGTGCAATAATGCCTATCATAGAGGTTTGAATGAAGTGCTGTGGGAATGTGGGGATTAATTTCCCAGTGGAATCAGGAGCTAAATTATGCTGGTTCTTTATTACAGCTTTATCATTTGAGTTTAAGATTGTAAAAGTGTTGTTGGTTTGCTTCTGAAAAAAGTTTACATAGATACATTTTTTTTTCTCTTTGACACTGTCCTGCCAACCTGAAAAAACAAGTAACATTTAATGAGCACCTACTATATGCAAGGCACTCTGCCAAGAGTTGTGTGGGATGTGAGGGCACAAACTTGGCAAGTCATTTACCTCTCCAGACCTCAGTCACCCTGCTCATAAAAAGAGGTTGAATGGGTAGATCTCTATCTCTTCCAGCCTTCACATTCTGTAGCTGTGTCATGAGGCTTGCAGCAGCCTAGTGCAAAAGACAAGGGTGGATGGGAAGAACAACTCATATACTGGTCACTGGGTGGAGGGATTGAAGTGCCACAAGACAGCATGGGATCTTATGGTGGTTCTAATTTTGCTCTGAGCCCCCTACCCTGCTTCCCATTGGTAATATTGGTGTCTCATGAAATGAGGAAATTAGTAAGTGCCAAAGTCACTATGAAATCCAGTGTTTGACAGTGTGTGCCCTCATGGTAATTGCCCCAGGATTTCACTTAGATCTGGATTAGCTCGTCCTTAGCTCACATTGCTTGAGTCATCCCTTCCCACTGTCTGTTTTCTACCAGCAGTTAGGGTGGTCTTTTTCAAACTTAAATGAGAGTTTGATTTTATCCTACAACCCTTAACAGTAAATCCTTACCATGGCCTGCAGAGTCCTAACATGATCTGACTTCTTCGCTTTTCCCACTTCTGTTCTGCTCTGCCTCTTGCCCACTGGGCTATAGCTACACTTCTTCCAGATCTCTACATGGCTGCTTCCTTCTAATTCTTAAGCTCAAACGTCTACTCAGAGAGGCTTTCCCTGCCAACATTCCCACCACCCCCATTGCCTTAGTGGTTGGTATGAAATGACATTTGAGTACTTGCTCTGTAAGACTTCCACTACTAGAATGTGAACTCTGTGGACAAGCCACTTGTCTCTATTGGTTATTTGTTTCCTGGTGCCTAGAACAGTGCTTGGTAAATGTTTGTAATTGAATGAGGATGATGATGGCACTCGCATTTAATAGCGTTTCAAGTTAATTTGTTTTTGCGTGTTGTTTTGAATTTCAAAGCCTGGCAGAACGGTGAGGGGTGGCACTTTCTAGGCTAGGGGAAAGAGTGCCGACGATGGTGCTGGGCAGGCTTGGCACCATCCGCTTCTGTGTGATCGACGCCTGTGGTTTCTATGCTGAAACTCTCTTTCCTCCTCTGTAAAATGAGGAGAATCAAGTGAACCTTGAAGAGAGTTGTCAGGGTTAAAGGACAAGTGTCTGTGAAGCTCCTGGTACTTAGTAGGCTATCAGATGCCCTCCTGTGACCAGGTGGCTCAGCAGAGAATTAGTACCAAGGACTCTTCACTGTAAGGTCATTTGCCACAACCTTTGTAGTACTTAGGTTATTGAAAAGCTTACTTTTGATTTTAAAATAGTATATAGTCCTTTAAAATTTTTGGAAAATATTGAAAACGATAAAGAGGAATTAATAAGCCATTATGGAAAACAGTATTAAATATGGAACTTAAATTAAACTGCTATTTGACCCAGTGTTCCCACTTCTAGGAATATATTCTAAGAAACCCGAAACACCAATCAGAAAGAATATATGTACCCTATGTGCATAGCAGCACAATTTACAATAACTAAGATCTGGAAACAGCCCAAGTGCCCATCAGTAGATGAGTGGAGAAAAACGCAGTGGTACATTTATACCATGGAATACTATGCAGCAGTAAAAAAGAAGAATCTCTTACCCTTTGAGACTGCATGGAGGGACCTGGAGAGTATCATGCTAAGTGAAATAAGTCAGTGAGAGAAAGACAAGTATCACATGATCTCTCTCTTATGTGGAATCTAGGTAACAAAATAAACTGGTGGATCCAGAGACATGGAAGCATGGAACAGAGTGGAATCTCAGAGGGAAGGAGGGGGGAGGGTGGGAGGTAATCAACCAAGGACCTTGTATGCATGTATGCATGGCCCATGGACACAGACAATGGGGCGGTAAGGGCCTGGGGAGGGGCAGGGGTGGGCTGGAGAGGGTCAATGGGGGAAAAAGGGGGACATATGTAACACTTTAACAGTAAAGAATTATTTAAAAAATTTTTTTTAATAAAAGAGGAGTTAATAAAAAGCCCACCATCTGAAGAATACTTCTGTAAACATCTATCTATAATAATAAAAGCATAATATGCAAATCGACTGGATGAAGCTGGGGCTGCAAGGGCCTACTCTTGCATGAATTTCGTGCATCGGGTCTCTAGTATATATATAAAAGCCTAAGCGACCATTACAACCGGTTGACTGAACGACTGGTTGACTGGTTGCTATGATGCACACTGACACCAGGGGGCAGACGCTCAACACAGGAGCTGCCCCCTGGTCAGTGAGCTCCCACAGCCAACCTCCCGCGGCTGGCCAACCTCCCACGGTCCCTCCCCCTGGCTGGCCAGACAACCTCCCTCAGTCCCTCCCCCCAGCCAGCTGGCCCCAATTGGCCCCGATCGGCCCCAATAGCCAGCCAGGCCGAGGGACCCCACCTATGCACGAATTCGTGCACTGGGCCTCTAATTTTAATATGTTAATGGACAAAATTAAACTGATGTTTTCTAAATAGAACGTTCTTGTTTGTACATCAGCCTCCCTTCATAAAACATTTAACCTTCCCTTTACTTAGTGTTCATTGTAGCTTAAAATTTTATGCCAATCACATTAAAATGGGGCCTAAATTTTAGGCTGGCTGTTGGGCAAGTCATTTCAGGTCATGTTTATTTCAGGCTCATGGCTAGAATGCTGGTGTCTCTGATTTGGCCTTTTGGGAAAGAAGGTGAGGCTTAAAAATTTAGAGTTCCCACAAGTCTTGTGTGATGTGTAGGAAGGAAATGCTTGCTCTCCCTTGCGTGCTTAATAATGCAAACCCTTTTCTTTTCCTTACATGCTATAGAAGATGGCAGTGAACGTATATTCAACGTCAGTCACCAGTGATAACCTAAGTCGACATGACATGCTGGCCTGGATCAATGAGTCCCTGCAGTTGAATCTGACAAAGGTTGAACAGTTGTGCTCAGGTAAGAGAAATCCATCAGATCACTTTTCCAGGAAAGCCTGTAGGCCCTTCAGGAATGTGCAAGTCTGTATTTGACTGCAAAAGCCACTGGTTCAGATTTTATGTTAGGGCTGCCCCATTTCTTCTCAGCCCTGCCCCGGTATCACTTCTGAAAGAAATGCGCTTAAAAAGAGCACGCTTCTGGCTGGCCTGTGAGTCCTCCATCTTTGGCCTTAGAAACTGAATTCTGAGGCCTGCAGCTTAGCCCCAAAGTCTCCTTTGTGCTCTTTCACATTTAGATTTGAAATGTTTTGAGGACAGTAATTATAATTGTTCTAATTAGTTTATCAGTGGCATTTCTTTGTTTTTAATTTTATTGATTGATTTTAGGGAAAGAGACAGGTAAGGAGGGAGGGAGTGAGGGAGGGGAAGAAAAGGAACATTGATTTGTTGTTCCACTTATTTATGCATTCATTGGCTGATTCTTGTATGTGCCCTGACGGGATCACACCTGCAACCTTGGCATATCGGGATGACACTCTAACTAACTTAGCCTCTCGGCCAGGGCCTATCTATGGCATTTCTTATTCCAAGTAGCACAAGACAAAAGTCATACAAATGCCATTTCAGCCACAATTTTATTGAACTTCTATTTAATAAAATTTGGCAGAGAGGTAATGATTTAAAAAAAGAAGAAAAACATGTTTTGTTTCTGTCTATATATGAATAATATAACATTTAGAAAACTAGAAGAAGAAAAAAATGCTGGTAGTTTATTATTCAGAGAAAGCCACTGCTCAGATGTTTTACTTTTCTGTGCACTTTTTCTGCTTAGCTTTGTATTGTGGATATTCTTTAGTGTCACTTACTCTCTTTGTATTAGTTATTTTTAATGACTATATGCTATTTCTGTAGCTATGCTGCAGTTGTTTAATATCTTACCAATTTTTGGACATTTTAGGTTATTTCTAATTTTTCCATTGTGACTATGGCTAGGTTAAGAATCCTTTAGCATAAATCTTATCTCTGTTTATTTCCTCAGTGATTCCTATAAATGGAATTACTAGTTAAGAGGGTATGAACTTTAGGTTCTTGGTAATTATTTTTCATAAAGGTCTAATCAGTTTCTACTGTCTCTAAAGACTTCTGTCTCACACACCCCCCTTTTTTTTGTTTGCTTGAAATAGTAGAAATGTATTATTCTGTCACTGTTCTGGAAGCTCAAATTCAAAATCAGGGTATCGACAGGGTTAGTTCCTTCTGACTGTCTCACCTTTTGAGAGTTCTGCTGTCTAATCCTGATTGTCCTGACATAAGGAATGTGTTAGGGTTATCAAAACTGAATTTACTACAGGATAGGAGGTGAAGTCAAGAATATGCCAGAAGAAAGATGAGACATGTATTCTCTGCTACTTAAATTCTTTGATTGTTTGTGGGATAGAGAATTAGAATCCTTAGATTCTCCTAGAAATGAAAACAATCATTTAATTGAACACTTGTGTTCTAGGGTTATGTAAATGCTTTTTAAGTATATTCATTTATTTCTTACTATACCTCCATGAGATAGGGATGTTTATTAATCTTATTTTACAGATGAGGAAATGGGCTTAGGGAAATTGAGTAATAAGTCCAGAGTTACACAGCCAAGAACAAAATTGAGACTTGAACATTCATTCAGGTGAAGAGCCCAGGCTCTTCAACCCCTGTACCCTACTTACTCTAGACTTTTCCTTTACTGACCGATGCCATTTGGATCAATTTAAAATTATTGCTCTCATTTATACGATTTTAAAAAATTAATTCAGCTTTGTACTTCCTTATTTTATAACTGTGTCCTAGTTTTGGTTTCATTAGCTCGTTTTGTTATTTCCCCTGTGAAGCTTAATCTTAGTTTTACAGATGGTCAGAGGAAGCTCCATGTGAAGTTGTTCAGTGAAACACTGGTGCCCCAGAGTCATGCTGATTAAACATGAGTTACTTTGTTAGTCAGAAGCGCAGGTTGTTAGCCTTAAATCTGGACTGCTTTTCCCCCATTTCCTATTAGTTTCCTCAGTTTTATCACCACATTTCTATTTGAGGCTTTTTTTTTTTTTTTAATATATTTTATTGATTTTTTACAGAGAGGAAGGGAGAAGGATAGAGAGTCAGAAACATCGATGAGAGAGAAACATCGATCAGCTGCCTTCTGCACACTCCACACTGGGTATGTGCCTGCAACCAAGGTACATGCCCTTGGCAGGAATCGAACCTGGGACCCTTGAGTCCGCAGGCCGACGCTCTATCCACTGAGCCAAACCGGTTAGGGCTCTATTTGAGGCTTTTAAAGCACTTGCTTGACCCGTGATTTATGACTAATGTGTGGATGAGGTCATCTTAGTTTTCATTGGAGCTGGCCTTTTCACTAATTTCCCCCTAAAATTTACTGCTTTCTGTAAATATACACCAAAGTATATTTCACTTAGTTAATTAGAAAGTTAGCTCTCTTTTCATGTGTAAATAAGTTGTGCATGTGCTGATCCAGATTTATCTCATTCAGACAGGAAGCTGTCATGATAGGACGAGGCTTAGGTCTGCTCTGAGTCTTTTGACTTTGGAGTCCCTTAATGTTCTAGTTCTTCATTTGTAAACTGCGGTAGTAGGACCTTTTGGGCTGTTGTGAGGCTCACCTGTAAAAAGAGCTGTCAGATACGGGTTCTTTACTAGACCCCGGGGGTAAGTGTAGACTTTGTTTTACAGTATGGGGAATGTCCATGGGGCATGGCTGGTTTTGAACCCAGATTTTTTTGACTACACAGCCCACACTCTTTCTGATGTATACACATTATATCTTTTTTTTAAAAAAAAAAGCATTTGAAAGCGTTAAATGTAGATTACATATAATTGCCCTAACCGGTTTGGCTCAGTGGATAGAGCGTCGGCCTGCAGACTGGAGGGTCCCAGGTTTGATTCTGGTCAAGGGCATGTACCTTGGTTGCGGGCACATCCCCAGTGGGGAGTGTGCAGGAGGCAGCTGAATCGATGTTTCTCTCTCATCGATGTTTCTAACTCTCTATCTCTCTCCCTTCTTCCTCTCTGTAAAAAATCAATAAAATATATTTAAAAAAAAGATTACATATAATTAATTACAGCGATATTATCTCATTAAAAATCTGTGACAAGCCTGCCCTGGTGTGTCTCAGTAATTGAGCATTGACCTATGAACCAGGAGGTCACAGTTTGATTCCCCCGTCAGGGCACATGCTCAGGTTGTGGGCTCGATCTCCAGTAAGCGGGCATACAGCCTATCAATGATTCTCTCTCATCATTGATGTTTTTATCTCTCTCTCTTTCCATCTCCCTCTCCCTTTCTTTCTCTGAAATCAATAAAAATATATTTAAAAAATTATGTGAAGAATTTTAACTTGCCTGTTGGTTGTTACTTTTCTTGCTCTAGATAAAATGCTTTTCCCCAGTACAAAGTGGTAAGTGCAGGACACGTAACTGTGATTTGATTTGTAAGCAAACCTTTATTCATTCATACCATTTCTCCTCTTGTCAGCTTCGTAGGGCTTCTCTCAGAGTATGTAGATGGTTGCATTGTGTTTCATGTTAATGCTTAAAAATCCGGGTCTCAGCTTCCAGTCGGAGACCCAACAGGATAAGCTACAGACACTGTTGTGTCCCTGAAGAAGGCCTGCTGCCAGAGAGTTGGAGTCATAGAAAAAGTGAGGCTCCTCAGATCCTTGTGTGTGCTGAGGCCAAAGCAGAATCCCAAGAGTCTTTAACTCTGGTGCCTAGTACCTCCTGTTCTTAGCTCTGATGAGAAGAGGATCAAGCAGATGTAAATTCCCTGCCAAATACCAGCTTTAGAAGGTAGGAATAGGTTTTCCTCTTGAGGGGGCCTATACTATTAATGTGCTGGCTGCCTGTGAAATGGCTGAGTTTGTCAGTATTGTGGACTCCCCTCACCCTCCCCCAATCAGTGAAATGAGCCTTGGCTTGGCTCTTGTCGTGAGATAATGGTGAGGATAACTTTCAGTGACAGAGTTGGTAGGTTGTTCAAGATTCATTACATTCTGTAGTTCCCTGCTTTGGAAAGCTAGACATTAAGAAAACAAACCTGATCACAGAGAAGGATTTTGATGAGGGATTGCTTGTTTCAAAAAGGGATACTGGTTGCCTTTTGTCACCCATTCTCTTTTTCCTCAGGTCTATTCCCATATTCAGGCTCCTCTGGGGCCCAGCATCGTGCTTTGAACATACCAAGTGTCCCTCGCTGAAAGAGTTCTTGGTTCCCCTCTCTTCTGCCTTCTCCTCTCCAGCCTGGCCTCTCCATTGTTCCTGTGCTGCACAGAATAGGAGAGGTGTTCACATGTTCCTAGGCAAATGCTAGATTTCCTTTCTGCTAGCTATAAAACAGCTTGTCAGTCTTGCTCATGAGGGTGTGTTACCACGTTCTTAACCAGGCCTTACCCCACTTTTTCTCCTCAAGTTGACTCCCTTTTTCAGACACTTTAGTTGGGGCCATGATTTCACCATTCTAGTGTCGCAGGCCTGAGAATCATCTGAGTCTAATTCACAAAGTTCTATATGTCTTCTGAAGGGTGTTTCAGATCCAGCCCCTTCTCAGTTTGCCCACTGCCGCCACAGTGGCCCCTGACTGGGCACTAGGTTCCCTCTGAGTTCCCCCACCCTCACTTCTCTCTTGTTCTACCACATTAGTCTGCAGCCTTTCCAAGAGACCCTTTTTTTTTTTTAATCCTCACTGGAAGATATATATATATATATGTGTGTGTGTGTGTGTGTGTGTGTGTGTATATATATGTATATATATATATATATATATATATGTATACATATATATATATATTTAAAAATTTTTTTAATTGACTTTTAGAGAGAGAGGAAGGGAGAGGGGGAGAGAGAAACATCAGTGTGAGAGAGAAACATTGATCAGTTGCCTCCCAAGAAACTTTTCTTCTGATTATAAGTGATTAAGTCTTTGTTATTGAAACATTAAAGAAAATCATAACCATATTCCACTGTAATGCCACAAGTTAGTGACAGTTACTGTTATCTTTTAGCTGCATTTTTTCTTAGTTATGGCTTTATTTATTGAGTGCTTATAGGCCAGGCACTTTCCAAAGTGCTTTACATCTATCACCTGGGAGGTCAGGAATATCCATACCGTTTTACACATAGGTAAGTGAAGCAAAGAGAGGTTAAACAACTTGCCCAAGGTTACTCATTTTAGCTGTACTTTCAGTATTTTCCTATAATTTTTAAATTTAATTGACATAATGTATATATGACTTTTAGTTTTTTGAATAACTGAAAGTCTTAAAATGGTTTAAAATTCAAAAGGAACAAAAAGATAAAACAGTGATAAGTCTCCCTCTTAACTGTGTCTACCAGCTAACCAATTCCCCTCCCAGAGGAAACCAGTGTTATCAGCTGGGTAGCCAGCCTCGAGAGAGAGTCTACAGTCTGTGTGTGTGTTTGTGTGTGTTGTGCACCTATTCCTCCTTTCCTCACAAATGGTAGCATATATATATTTTTTTTTTAAATATATTTTATTGATTTTTTACAGAGAGGAAGGGAGAGGGATAGAGAGTTAGAAACATCGATGAGAGAGAAACATCGATCAGCTGCCTCTTGCACACCCCCTACTGGGGACATGCCCGCAACCAAGGTACATGCCCTTGACCGGAATCGAACCTGGGACCTTTCAGTCCACAGGCCAACGCTCTATCCACTGAGCCAAACCGGTTTCGGCAATGGTAGCATATTTAATCACAGTGTATATTCTGGAAAGTGTGTCATATCCATATGTCATCAGATGCCATGTTACTTTCTTTTATGGCTGGAGTACTGTAATTTTCCTTGGATCAGTTCATGTTAATGGACATTTATTTGTTTCCAGTCTGATGGTATTACAGCTTGTTGCAGTAACATATACAAACATGTGTCGTACAGTTTTGTTTCCTACTTTTAAAATTAAAATAGGATTATTTTCCCCCGTTAATTTTCTTGATGACTTTTAATGTCTGCATTAATGACTCCTCACAGTCCTTTATTTCTACACTAGAGGCCCGGTGCACAAATTCGTGCACAGGTGGGGGTCCCTCTGGGTGGCCTGCAGGGATCGGGCTGAAATCCGCAGTCCAACGCTGCCTGCAGCTCCTACCTGCCACTCCCGTTCATCCTGGGCCCACTGTGCTTGCCACAGCTCGTGCCCAATCAGTCTGGATCAGGAGAGGCTCACGCTGCCACAGTGGTGCTCGCCAGCCATGAACCCTGCGTCTGGTGCCCTCCCGAGGGGAGTGGTCTGTGGGATCGGGCTGAAACCGGCTCTCCGATATCCCCCAAGGGGTCCCGGATTGCGAGAGGGTGCAGGCCAGGCTGAGGGACCCCACTGGTTCACAATCGGGGCATGTCTGGCCCATCTCGCTCAGTCCTGATCGGCCGGACCCCAGCAGCGGGCTAACCTACTAGTTGGAGCATCTGCCCCCTGGTGGTCAGTGCACATCATAGAGACTGGTTGACCAGTTGACTATCTGTCCCCTGGTGGTCAGTGCATGTCATAGCGAATGGTTGAGCAGCTTTAGCATATCATTTGCATATTACGCTTTGATTGGTTGTTCAGTTCTGCTGTTTGGCCTAATTGCATATTACCCTTTTATTATATAGGATTAAAAATATTTGTTTTTATTGATTTCAGAGAGGGAAGGGAGAGGGAGAGAGAGATAGAAACACCAATGATGAGAAAAGAATCATTGATCAGCTGCTTCCTGCACACCCTGCACTGGGGATGGAACCCACAACCCTGACATGTGCCTGACTGGCAATTGAACCGTGACCTCCTGGTTCACAGGTAGAAGCTCAACCACTGAGCCAGGTCGGCTGGACTATTTCCACACTTTATTCATCCTCTAAGATGACTCAAGCCTTATCTACTCCCTTAAGCCGGAATACTCTTACATTTAGTAGTCATCTATTTCCTGCGTGTTTGAGTTAAAACATTGAGAGTTCTTAACCTGGAGTTTTCTGATAGGGGAGCATCTGTTCTGTGTAGAATGTTGGCTGCAGCTTTCATCTACTTCTCCAAGGGACCCTTGACCCAAAAGGGCTGAGAGCCAGTGCCTTTGATAATATTGCAAGCTTTTGGAGAAGGGGCCACACAGTGCCCTCATTTTGTGTTCTCTGGTTGCAGCACAGATCCTGGTAGGGTGAGGCTGTGGAGGTTAATGAGATTTGATAGTTGATGCCGTGACACAGCTAGTCCTACCTATCCTAAGTCTGTCTGCATCCTTAAGCCACAAATTATGTGGGCCTCTTCTGTGGAGCATAGTTGGGACAGCGGCCATTTAAGAGGAGTCCTCTTCTAGCCCTGCTTAGGTTGCCAGCCTTTGTTATTAAGGCAGAGCCTAGAAGGAAAGCCTTTTCTATTGATGAGCACCTAGATTTCTTCCATATATTGGCTTTTGTAAATAATGCTGTAATGAACATAATTACATTTATTTAGAGATGTAAAAAGCTCAGGAAGACAGACATCTTAGAAAAAAATTCTTTTAAACCCCAGAACATGGATCTTTGAAATACTTGGGAAATCCCTCCTCCCGCTCATGAGGATGAGGTTATGTCCTTGGGAAAAATCAGAAAATGTCAACCTCTGTTTCCCTTTTCTCAATTCTATGCATTCATTAAAAAAAAAAAAAAAATATATATATATATATATATATATTTTTTTTTTTTTTTGCAGCGGTCATTTTATTATGTTTCTAATAAAGAGTAGTTTTAAAATTTCATAGAAACATATAATCCTTTTCCCCTCATTGCCTTCCACGTCCCTTCACTGTCTTCTAAGTTGCAAGTGTGTTGAAGAACCAATCAGGCAAAACCACAGTCTTGTTAAAGATTTTAAAAATGACTTGGAAGTCAAGTGGTATTGAAGCTTTTAGGTATTGTAGGTCCACTTTACAACTTTTAAAATTGTACCTGAGTTAAGGGGTTTTGGGGTAAATTTCCCCCTGCTTCTTTAATAATGTTTAATGACTTATTGCATATTTTGTTCTTCATTCAGGGGCTGCCTATTGTCAGTTTATGGACATGCTGTTCCCTGGCTCCATTGCCTTGAAGAAAGTGAAATTTCAAGCTAAGCTAGAACATGAATACATCCAGAACTTCAAAATACTACAAGCAGGTTTTAAGAGGATGGGTGTTGACAAAGTAGGTAAATTTTATTCTTTCATTTAAGGTTGTTTCTTGACTAGTGATTGTTACTAAGGATACAGCTGCTGGCCCATGACTTTGTCATGTTCTTTTCCCAATTTTTTAAAAAAATATATTTTATTGATTTTTTACAGAGAGGAAGGGAGAGGGAGAGAGAGTTAGAAACATCGATGAGAGAGAAACATCAATCAGCTGCCTCCTGCACATCCCCCACTGGGAATGTGCCCGCAACCAAGGTACATGCCCTTGACCGGAATTGAACCCGGGACCCTTGAGTCCGAAGGCCGACGCTCTGTTCACTGAGCCAAACCGGCTAGGGCTCTTTTCCCAATTTATATATTTTCCTTTTCTCCAGTTAACATAGAATTTACTGGGAGCAAAGTTTTCCTCTATCCTCTCCTACCCCAGTTCCCTTGCTATGTTCTTTCTTCATAGTGAAGTTAGCAACCCATCTATAGGAGTCAACCTGTTTAATCTCTATTACTGAGATCTAACTCTTTAATATCTGAATTTAATTCTGTAAAGCATAGAGAAGATTCTAGAAATACTTGCTTTGTAAAAGCAGGATACAGGGACGATGCCTGTGGGTTGGGAAGTTTCCTCTTGCCACCAAGGTTATTTGAAGATACCCTCAACCAGGCTTCATTAGGACAAATATTATCCCTGTTTTAGCAGATAATAGATTAGAGTCATGTGTGACGTAACAGATTTTCAGTCAATGGAGGACCACCTATTGACATGACAAAGCTAGGTGAGAAATCCCTGTCACCTAGTGACATTGCAGCATGCAGCACAGTGCATTAAGTGTTTGTGGTGCTGGTGTAAATAAACCTACTGCTCTGCCAGTTGGATAAAAGTCTAGTATGTAGTACATATAATTATGAACAGTACATAATCCTTGATAATGATAATAAATGACTATGTTACTGGTTTATGTATTTACTATACTATTTAATTGTTATTTTAGAGTGTACATACTCTTTCTACTAAAAAAGTTTGCTGTAAACAGTATGCTGTGTCATGCCTGCAGCAGCTTCATACATCCTGTGTTTACCACATCTCTTGCATCATTCTCTCTTGTGCTTGATTTGATCTTGTGATGTTTTGTATATTTACGTTCTGTGCCGGCTTATAGCCTAGGAGCAATAGGCTATACCATATAGCCAAGGTGTGTAGTCAGCTATATCATTTAGATTTGTGTAAGTGCACACTGTGCTGTTTGCACAATGATGAAATTGTCGAACGATGCATTTCTTTGAGCGTATTTCCATGGTTAAATAATGTATAACTATTGCAAAATTAAGCAATTTCTCTCCTCACCCATTAGAAGGGATTTTCCTTTTAAGCCATTTCTTGGGGAAAATTCATTTTTAGTAAAGCTTGTAACCACCCCCTAATTATTTTGCTTGTGTATCTGGTTTTTGTTTACTTTGAAATCAGTCTTCATTTTAGTTTTGTCTCTGCACTATATAAAATATTCATGTGTATTGTAAGAATATCATTTAGTTACCAGGCATAGTGTAACTAGATGCAGCTTATTATATACAGTAATTTATCTTCTTTTTGAAGAATTTAAATTTTTTTGAATAAGGTAAATTTCTAAAGTAAAAAAGAGTATGGTGCATTGATCCCCATGTACCTCAACAATTATCTACTCATGTCTAGTTTTGTTTCTGCTATACCTCTACCCCGTACAAAGTAATTTTATATTTATTTGCTCAGAGGGATGGATATAGTACAGATTATTACATATATTATTTATAAAAATACCATTGCAACTGGAATCCTTGAACGTAAACTCTGGCTAGTAGTCCAATGACTTGAAGTAATATCTGATAACACAGTATTCTTGTATAATAACAAAACTTATAGAATCCTTAAAGTGTGCTTTAATAGGATTGGAATTACTTGAAAAATATACCATTTTGTAGAAATCTGTCCTAAGACTGATTTTGTGTCTTGACCTACTTTTAAGACAATTTTTTTTAACACAGTTTATTATTGATACCTATGGTTAGTTTATGCTCTGGATTTTATACTTTATGACAGGCACTGTGGCCATGCAAGTTACACAGGAGACTTACTTTTTATAGTGGAATGACATGTTTTAGGATGTGTTTGGAATTGTGTATGGGACTTGTATATACTTGTTCCATTTGCATTTCTGATTCCTTTTGATGGACTTGGAGGGAGCTTGGTAGGTGGAACTATTCTGTGGAAGGCAAACTGGGTAAAATTTGCTCTATAAACATTCAGGGGCTTATTTTATAGTAAGTTCTTGCCTCTAAACTATATTTTTTTTCCTTGGCAGGCAGAGCTTTATACTGACTGATGCATTGACATATTTGACACTTTCCAAAAGCCTCTTGCTTTGCGCTAAACAGTCTTGGTGTTTCTTTGCAGATAATTCCTGTGGACAGATTAGTAAAAGGAAAGTTTCAGGACAATTTTGAATTTGTTCAGTGGTTCAAGAAGTTTTTTGATGCAAACTATGATGGAAAAGACTATGACCCTGTAGCTGCCAGACAAGGTCAAGAAACTGCAGTGGCTCCCTCCCTTGTTGCTCCAGCTATGAACAAACCGAAGAAACCTCTCAGTTCTAGCACTGCAGGTAAAAAACCATACAGAAATATCAATTCCAAATAATAGTTTTGCAGGTATTTATTCATTCATTCAACATTTAACCAGAATTTTTGAGTAACCATAGGCTTAGGGAGCTTAAGGATAAGCCTAGTCACGGCCATGTGGCAAGACCATGGAATGTGGCATCAGGCTGATCTGTGGTTGTTTTTAGGACTCTGTAACCCTGTGTGAGCTACTTGACCTGCCCTATAGTTTCCTTCTATATAAAACAGGAATTTGAATATGTGCCCCAGAGAGTTGCTTTTGAGGCGTGGACGAGTTACTGTATGCAGTTTTGCCAAGGCTCTTTAGTTGTATGGAGTAGAAACTCTTCAGGTTAACTCACATAAAAGAGCTTCGAACACAAGGACATTATACAGAGCCCAATAACAGTAAGACCTGAGTTCCCAGGAAGTGAAGGAGCTTTCTAGGTCTCTCAGGGACTGTTCTTGGCTCTCTGCATCATTATTTTGTCTGCAGATCATCTTCCTGTACATTACTTACAGCTTCCTTGCCCTCCCAAGAACTTTAGCTGTTAAGTGGCTTTGGCTTGCTGTGATGCCAGCAGAATCTGGGAGGCAGGGGTGGGGGTGGGGGGCTGTTTTTCAGAGACCTTCTCTAAAAAGTCTTGGCCTGGAGGTTTCCCAAAATGTGTTTGTAGTAGCATATTTATAGAATACTAGAGGCCCGGTGCATGAAATTTGTGCACATTCATAAAAATTATCTGTCAGTCACCCTGGTCCCCTCAGCCCAGCCTGCACCCTTTCCAATCCAGGACCCCTTGGGGGATGTCTGACTGCTGGTTTAGGCCCGATCCCCTAAACCGGCAGTCGGGATGTTAAACTGGCAGTCGGACATCCCTCTAACAATCCGGGACCACTGGCTCCTAACTGCTCACCTGTCTGCCTGCCTGATCGCCCCTAACCACCTCTGCTTGCCGTACTGATCGCTCCTAACTGCCTCTCTCCCCGCGCCGGCCTGGTCGCCCCTAACTGTCTCTCCCCCCCCCCCCCCCCCCCGGCCTAGTTGCTCCCAACTGCCCTGCTCTGCCAGCCTGTTCGCCCCTAACTCCCCCTCCCCCTCCTGCCGGTCTGGTCACCCCCAACTGCCCCCGCTGCTGGCCTGGTCATCCCCAACTGCCCCCCCCTGCTGGCCTGGTCACCCCTTACTAGCCCCCTCTGCCGGCCTGCTCGCCCCTCACTGCCCCCACTGCCGGCCTGCTCGCCCCACGCAGCCTGCTGTTCAGTCGTTTGGTCGTCCCTCACTAACCCCGCTGCCGGCCTGGTTGCCCCATGCAGCCTGCTGTTCAGTCATTTGGTCATCCCTCACTAACCCCCCTGCCGGCCTTGTCACCCCATGCAGCCTGCTGTTCAGTCGTTACTGTGAGGGCATCCTGACCAATTTGCATATTGCCTTTTTATTAGTATAGACTAGAGGCCCGGTGCATGAAATTCATGCATGGGGGTGTGTGTCCCTCAGTCCAGCCTGCACCCTCTCCAATCTGGGACCCCTCGAGGGATGTCCAACTGCCCATTTAGGCCCGATCCCAGTAGGATCGGGCCTAAACGGGCAGTTGGACATCCCTCTCACAATCCAGGACTGCTGGCTCCCAACTGCTCACCTGATTGCCCCTAACCGCTTCTGCCTGCCAGACTGATCACCCCCTAACCCAGGGGTGGGCAAACTTTTTGACTCAAGGGCCACAGTGGGTTCTTAAACTGGACCAGAGGGCCGGAACAAAAGCATGGATGGAGTGTTTGTGTGAACTAATATAAATTCAAAGTAAAAGAGCGAGGGGAGAGCAAGAGAACCCTCCGCTCTTTTGGCTCCGTGGGCCAGATAGAACAGCCGAACGGGCCGGATCTGGCCCGCGGGCCGTAGTTTGCCCACGGCTGCCCTAACCACTCCCCTGCTAGCCTGATTGATGCCTAACTGCTCCCTGCCAGCCTGTTTGCCCCTAACTGCCCTCCCCTGCAGGCCTGGTCACCCCTAACTGCCCTCCCCTGCAGGCCTGGTCCCCCCTAACTGCCCTTCCCTGCAGGCCCGGTTGCCCCCAACTTCCCTCCTCTGCCGGCCTGGTCACCCCCAACTGCCCTCCCTTGCAGGCTTGATCGCCCCAACTGCCCTCCCTTTTAGGCCTGGTCCCTCCCAACTGCCCTCCCCTGCTGGCCATCTTGGGTCCACATGGGGGCAGCCATCTTGTGTGTTTGAGTGATGGTCAATCTGCATATTACTCTTTTATTAGATAGGATAGATAGGATACCTATACTTTGGGGGCAGGGTGGATGTTCTACAGATGCTAATGCCTCCTTTTCAAGAATATCAGTTAAGGTCCCATTATACCTTGAGAAAGAGGCTGATCCATCTGTCTGATATAAAAGGGATCATAGAATATGTGTCTTTTGTGTCTGGTTTTTTTCATTTAGCATGTTTTCAACATTTATCCATTTTGTAGCATGTATCAGTTCTTTATCCCTTTTTATGGGTGAATAGTATTCCATTGTATGACTAGACCACATTTTTATTTATTCATCAGTTGATTATTTGTGTTATTTCCACTAGCTATTATGAATAATGCTGCTGTGAACATTCCTATACAAGTTTCTTTGTAGACATGTGTTTTCATTTCTCTTGGGTATAGATCTGGGAGTATATACTCTTAGAGCATAATTATTGGGTCATATGGTAACTCTGTTTAACGTTTTGCAGAAATAACCTGTTTTTCAAAGTGGCTGAGCCATTTTGCATTACCATCAGCAGAGTATATGAAAGTTCTGATTTCTCCAAGTACTTTTATTTCTTAGCTACTTAGAATGGGGAACTGCATAGATAAACCTGCGCATTTCATATTTCAGATGTGGCTAACAGGCAAGTGGAGACTTGCATTAAGCATTTAGTCTTTGGGATAAACTTATTAGTGATAAACATACTTGAGATGATACTAGAGATCATCCAGAGGAAATGCCTATTGAATAATTGGGGGTGTTAGGAAAATCAGATATTTCTAAGTCTGGCATAATGTACAAGCTTTCCAGAATGATTGCTGAATGAATGAATAAAATCATGAACAATACATTTGCCGTAAGGTAGCCCAGTCTTTACTACTTTCTCCTTATCTGCTTTCGGCTACTACCACTGAGAGAAATTTGTAAATCCTGGTCACTGTGCTCCTTTTCTCTCCTAACCACCTTCTAAAAGGTGAGCAAGATATGGGCTTTGAAGTAATTACTTGTAAGAGCAGTCTCTACCACCCCGCTCTTCCAATACAAGGAGTCTGAAGTTCTGAGTTAGGAGGCATCTTACTTTCCAGGTGGGGAACTGTGAGTGCAGAGCAACAGCTGGAACTGTGAGCTCACTACTGGTATGAAGTTTGCTTTTGTGCCATGAAGCTGCCCTGCTGGTGGATTTGGTTGGAATTGGATTAAGGTACATCAACTGTGTGTGCCTCTTTCAGATGATCTATTCACCACAGCAACAAAAAGACCTCATAGGAGGACTTACTCCCAGCACAAAAGATTGTGGCTAAAATTGGTACTTTGCTACAAGGATAAAAAACCACTTTGGGCAAACTTAGGGGTATTGTCATACATGCCGGGCTCTCCACATTGGGTCCCTGCATTACTGTGAAGGGAAGTTGGTCACAGCCTCCTCTTGTCATCTGGTGTTTTTTTTTGTTGTTTTTTTTTTAATCCTTACTCGAGGATATGTTTATTGATTTTAGAGAGAGGGAGAAAGGGAGGGAGAGCCCTGATCGGTTTGGCTCAGTGGGTACAGCGTCGGCCTGCGGACTCAAGGGTCCCGGGTTCGATTCCGGTCAAGGGCATGTACCTTGGTTGTGGGCACATCCCCAGTAGGGAGTGTGCAGGAGGCAGCTGATCGATGTTTCTGGCTCTCTATCCCTCTCCCTTCCTCTATGTAAAAAATTAATAAAAATATATTAAAAAAAAAAAAAAAAAAAAAGAAAGGGAGGGAGAGAGAAACATTGATTGGTTGCCTCCCATATGTGCCTCAACTGGGAATGAAACTGGAAACCTTTTGGTGTACAGCTGATGCTCTGGCCAACTGAACCTCCTGGCCAGGGCTGGCAGGTTCTTTTTGGTTTTGAAATTTCTGCTCTAAAAAAAACCTGATCTTCTCTCAGCTCCACAGAGGCCCATTGCGACACACAGAACTACTGCAACTCCTAAGGCTGGCCCAGGTGTGGTGCGAAAGAATCCTGGTGTGGGCAATGGGGACGATGAAGCAGCTGAACTGATGCAGCAGGTAGGTCCCTCCTGTTATCCCAGACTGGAGTCCTGTCGGTGGAAAGGATACTTGCTGCACTAGCCAGAAAAGGCTTGTTCGTGTTCTTGTAGCAAGACCCACTTGGTCTGCTTGCTGAAACAGTCATCGTGCTGACATGTGTGAGCCTGTCAGGTGCTATGTGGGGAGCAGTGTGAGTGTGGAGGTAGAAGAGGGGTGTCAGGCATTTCTGAGATCTGTTGGTGTGACAGAAACCTATGTCTTAGTTTCGAAACCCACCTATACAGTAGAATCCTGTTGCTGGAATGCTGTTAGGATTCCGTGGGATTCAGAGTATCTTGAGTTTTTTGCTCTGAGAAAGATAAAGGAGATTTTTCTTTCTGAGTAATATTTAAAAAAGGATTTTACAGTTTCTCTGCTGAAATCCAAGTTGAGAGTGGAACTGATAATGAAAAGCCTATTCTTCTGTTCTTAATAGGTCAGTGGTTTGAAATGTCTTCTTTAGGATTAATTAATATCCTGAAGATACATGTCAGGTCTATGGATCAGAACAAATTTTAGATTTTTAAACATTTTCTCACTAATCCTGGTAGTTAGTTTGTTTGCTTTTGAATGATTCTCTTGATTAACCCCAGTTTTAAAATTGTGATGCTTTGTCATCTTAGTGAATTTGAGGTTGGACTCTTTTACTTTCCCAAAAGCCACATCCTAAAACCTGGGGGTCACAACTTCATGTTAATCCTGACCCAGTCCCTGCACCTTGGAAACCAGGATAGAAAAGCCTGCCCAAAGATCATGTTTTTTAATTTATTCCCTAATTTGCATGTGGCTCATGGTCCTAGGTGCCTGAGGAGTGTCAAGGTGACTGGGTCACCAGCCCCATTAGTGTGGCTGCTTTGAGCATCCCCTCTGGGTGCTGTCACTGAAGTGTAGAAGTTCTGGAGACTAAGGAGACTTCCCTGTAACTGTTGGTTTTCAGGCCTGGATGTACACAGGAAGCAGTCTCAGAAAAACAGAGTGAGGGTTATTAGTGGTGAGACTGGGTGACCAGCACAAGGCTGATCTCAAACCCTCAGGAGAAGAGGCAGAGGCGCAGCTGGTGTCCTGTATGAGGGAGCACAGGCTTTGGGATGCATAGATTTGAGGACTATCCTGGCTCTGCCACTTGGAGCAAGGAGGGTAATCTCTCTGAACTTACTGCCTCCTGTGAAGTGGGCTCATCATACTTTGCTCACGATAGTTGAGTGGATTCCATGAGCTGATGTTATGTCAGGTGCCTGGAATGGTGTTGGGATAAATAGAGTAATGGCAGTTGTGGTTATTATGGTTCCTGTTCCTTGTCTTGATACAGTGAGATAGGTCTTGAAGTGTTTTTTAAAAGTTCACAGAAATAAAATATTTTGCGTATGAAATAAGTACACCAGTGTTAATACGCTGTATGGAATACTCGAACGTTAATAGCAAAACCAAAAATAGTTCACACTTTTAGAGTGCACATGCCATTATGTTATTAAGCACTTTAATTTCACTTTTACATTAGCCCTATAAGGTTTTACAGATAAGGATAGTGTGGCTCGGAGAGGTTAAGTAACCTGAGCTGGGATTTGAACCCAGCTCATACTCAGCTGGTTCAGCCCTGTCTCAGAAATATTTTCGTCTGCACAGGATTGGTTTTTTTTTTTTTTAATACATATTTTTTTATTGATTTCAGAGAGGAAAGGAGAGGGAGAGAGAGATAGAAATATCAGTGATGAGAGAGAATCATTGATTGGCCATCTCCTGCACGATCCCCACTGGGGATAGAGCCCATAGCCCAGGCATGTATGTGCCCTTGACTGGAATTGAACCTGGGACCCTTCAGTCCAAGGCCAATGCTTATCCACTGAGCCAAACCAGCTAGGGCTGCACAGGGTTTTATTTTATTTTTTTTTAAATATATTTTATTGATTTTTTTTACAGAGAGGAAGGAAGAAGGATAGATAGTCAGAAACATCGATGAGAGAGAAACATCGATCAGCTGCCTCTTGCACACCTCCCACTGGGGATGTGCCCGCAACCAAGTTACATGCCCCCGACCGGAATCGAACCCGGGACCTTTCAGTCTGCAGGCTGACGCTCTATCCACTGAGCCAAACCGGTTTTGGCGGGCTGCACAGGGTTTTAATTAAAAAAATTTTTTTTTAATATAAAGGATTTTAGCTTCTCTCTAGGTTGCCAAAGGCTTTCCCACACCCTGTTACTCCCTTGGTTCATTACATGAACTTTCTGGCCCCTGAAAATATTTGAATTTGTGGCCCTAACAAAGGTGTGGAGGTCTGGGGTTATGACCAATAGGAGAAATAGAGCCAGATGAGTTTGTTAGGATAAGAGAAGAGTCTATTCTATACAAATTACCTTGTAGTGTTCATATCATTGGGAGATTTGCAGCAATTCCACATTCTTAAGTCATTCTGGAGAAATTTACCTTTATTTGATTTTATTCTAGAGCAACACTGTTCAGTAGAAACAGAATGTGAACCAGAAATGTGAGGCACATACATAATTTGAAATTTTCTGATAGCCACATTAAAAAAGGTAAAAAAGAAACAAGGTTAAATTAACTCTAATAACACATTACCCCATATATCCAAAATATCATTCTGACATAATCAATATAAATAATTATGAATGAGATGTTTTACATTTGGAAGCCCACATTTCAAGGGCTTAGATAGCCACGTGTGGCTCATAGCTGCCAAATTGGCCAGTGCAAGTCCTAAGCATTCTTCTTGGGGCTTCTTAGATTATAGCTATTACTTTACACTTGATCTTAGCCAAAAAGCCAAGAAGTGATTAGCTATTACTTTACTACAAGAGAATGTTCTAAGAGTAACATTGATTAGTAGCCACAGATTTTTAATAACCTCATAAAGAAGCATTTAGAGGAGTGTCAAGTGACATAGTGTGTACTTCTGAGTGTTTCTTGTGGAATCGTAGTTACTGAGTGATAGTGAGGAGGAACGCTGCTTTGGTCTTATAGGTGGGGCCCAGAAGGCTGGGTTCCGGTGCCCTGGATGATGTGTAGGCCAGCGAAGGTTTTTTAAAAAATATATTTTATTGATTTTTTACAAAGAGGAAGGGAGAGGGATAGAGAGTTAGAAACATCAGTGAGAGAGAAACATTGATCAGCTGCCTCCTGCACACCTCCCACTGGGGATGTGCCTGCAACCAAGGTACGTGCCCTTGACCAGAATCGAACCTGGGACCTTTCAGTCCGCAGGCCAACGCTCTATCCACTGAGCCAAACCGGTTTCGGTGGCTAGAGAAGGTTTTAATGATTTGTGAGGGAGGCACTAGTGAAACATGAGCCAGCATACCTTTTTAAAGTCTTTTGGTTTCCCTTTCCTTCTTGGTCAGTAATGTGATTAGAAGGCCTCTTCCCAGGCTTTTGGGTCTTGCAGCTGAAGATCCAAGGCAGCTTCCTATTGCTGGGGTTGGTCAACTCTTGCCCTTCTCTCCCTTTTTGTATTGCACTTTGGGGCTTACTGATAGTTTAAGGAAAGGCAACCGGCAGCAGTTAAAAGCAGGGGTGGGGAGAATTGGGGGAAATGGACAATTTAGTTTTTTTTTTTGTTTTTGTTTATCTTGTTTTTGAACAGTTTAGTGTAATCTGGCTATGGGTAATGGTAGTACTTTATTGAAACTTTCACTTATTTTAAAAAGTGATTTTTGTGGTTGATAAAGGTATTTCTTGATTTTTCTGATGTGGTCTGTTCAGGCCTTTTATGATGAACATTAACATTAAATCTTTGATAGCCCTAGCCAGTTTGACTCAGTGGATAGAGCGTCGGCCTGCAGACTGAAGGGTCCCAGGTTCGATTTCAGTCAAGGGCATATGCCCGGGTTGTGGGCTCGATCCCCAGTGGGGGTGTGCAGGAGGCAGCTAATCAATGATTCTCTCTCATCATTGATGTTTCTATCTATCTCTCTCTCCCTCTCCCTTCCTCTCTGAAATTAAAAAGAAGTCTTTGATAGAATGGTCTTGCTGGTTCTAGTCACCTGCTCCACAACTCTGGATGATTCTTGACTGCAGGTTATGAAGGGGGAACTAGATAGGGGCAGTACTGATCCCTTTGGTTTTGTCATGCTTCTTCATCAGGCTGTAGGGAAGCTAGATCAGCTGTTCACTTCAGTTTTTGCAGCTGTGAGTTCAGACTAGATTTCTGTAGTGCCTTCTGGCTCTCAGATTCCCTGCTACCCAAATTGTTCCCATCTGCTTTACCTTTGATTTCTTGGCTTGGTTTTCCATGTGCCCCTATCCTGTAAGTTCCATGAGGATTTTATGCTGCACGGTAAGCCTTGTAATTTACATTTAGTGAGAGTTAAAGTGAATTCACATGTCATAGATTTAAATATACTGGAATGAAGCTGCACCATGCTTAAAATACATAAAGGACCGGGAGAATTGTTATGACTTTTATTACTCTTGGCTAGTTAAGAGTCTGGCCTAAGCACTGAGATTGATTTCTTTATTGTCCCTTTGTGGAAATGAGAGCCCCTCAGTGGAGCTCCTAGAAGCTCCTGCTGCATGTGTGGTGAGCAGATGAAATGCTCAAAGGAGGGAGCTAGCAGTGGAATGTGGTGGGGTTTGTTCCCTACCTCCGCTATCTTCTCTCCTTTTTCAGACTCTTCAGAGAGAGACAGGTGCCAGGACACTCCACAGATGTTTTTCTTTTGAGTTAAGGATCCCCCTCCCCCAAATAGACAGGAGGGTTGGAAGGGAAAAACCATTGAGTTTTCTGTGCCCAGGCCTCCCTAAGTCCTAGCTGTCTTTGGCTAGTATTAGTCATCTTTAACTAGTCTTCCCCTCCTGGCTTGCCATTTCTACCCTGTCCCCTGGACCAGACCCTCTGTTTCCATTGACCTCCACATGCAAAAATATATGAACTTGATTGACCAATGGAAAGGACTCAATTTATGATTGAGTCCTGGTGGGGTGGATTTTGCTTCTATATTTGTCTCAGGCTCCCATAGTTTCTTCTCCTAGATCTTTTCTCAATCCCTAAGAAGTTCCTGAATGTTCATGGAGGTATCTGCCATTTTGTGAGAATTATTATATTTAAGGTGGCCATGAACAAGCCCATGTTATTTATCTGGGGCTGGAGAAATTGATACTAAACTGAAATGGGCTTTTGTCCATATTAGAGAATTTTATGAAAGACACATCTCCTTTTGGGTTAGATGTTTGCCTGATATGTTACTGGTACATGAATGCCAAGTTTCTCACCCTTCTTAATGTCTTGTGCAGGTCAACGTATTGAAACTTACTGTCGAAGACTTGGAGAAAGAAAGAGATTTCTACTTTGGAAAGCTAAGGAACATTGAATTGATTTGCCAGGAGAACGAGGGGGAAAACAACCCTGTATTGCAGAGGATTGTGGACATTCTCTATGCCACAGATGTACGTTTTGACATGAGGATATTTGCCATTTTGCCACCTATGAGAAAGTGAATTTTATCTGGTTGGTTTTGGCAAACTCAGTGCTGATGCTTGTCAAGTTCCAGCATAGCATTCACAAAGGACTTCATCTTTGACTCTTCAAAGTCAGCCAGAGGGCACTTCTGCCAGCTTCAGCCTTTGCCGTGAGGTCTGTGAGCCCTTGAGGCAGGAATAGGAAGAAATAGGTGGCTGGTTTGCCCTGCTTCTATAGTTTGTGGCTACTGATAGGTGATGAGTGCCACCAAATGATCATGCTGCACCATCCCCTCCACACCCTGCAGCTTAGAACTCTCAGCCTGAGTTGCTGCCTCCATTTTATCAGGGCCCCTTGCATGCTCTGGAGAACCAGGCGCATGGCTCCTTTTTTGTGTGTGCTGCCCACAGCTGTCAGTGTACCTTTGTTCCTCCCTCCCAAGATTGTGTCTGATTCCATTTCCTCAAAGTGCTTTGTGGTCAGGTTTATTGGGAATCTATGTGTTTACACAGCCAAATCTGCTGATACATACATATACATAAACACACACACACACACACACACACGTATATATATATATATATGTATATATACGTGTGTGTGTGTGTATATATATATATTTTTTAATATATTTTTATTGATTTCAGAGGGGAAGGGAGAGGGAAAGAGAGATAGGAACATCAATGATGAGAATCATTGCTCAACTGCCTCCTGTATGGCCCCCACTGGGGATTGAGCCCACAACCCAGGCATGTGCCTGGACTGGGAATCAAACCATGACCTGCAGGTTCATAGGTCTACACTCAACCTCTGAGTCATGTTGGCTGGCTGAATCTGCTGATATTATATTAGCTGACCAGGGAAGACTGATGTTTCTTCGATTTAGTGATGTATCCACTGTTTAGTGGCTATATTATAATTTTTTGCATTCCTAGCAAGTTCTATAGTATATGTCTAAGTACTTTGTAGTATATATGAGGCATACTAGTACAGATATAAGGTACATGCTGTTATCAATACTGTTCTCCAAACATGTCAAGTGAATTTGAGGGATTAAAATGACTGAAAAGTGAATAATTTGTTAAATAAATTCTTATTTCAGGTTTGCTCTGTGCCAGATAATGAAGACAAAGATGAGGATAGGGGTTCTTGTTCTAGTCTGAGTATTAATTTAATTTTATTTTTTGAGTATTATTTTACTTGAGTCATATCTTAAGTAAATTTGGCCATAGAGATTTGTTAAAAAAAAAAATAAGATGATGGTTGAAGGGAAGTCTAATTTTTAAAAAAATATATTTTATTGATTTTAGATAGGAAGGGAGAGAGAGAGAGAGATAGAAACATCAATGATGAGAGAGAATCATTGATTGGCTGCCTCCAGTATGACCCCTACTGGGGATTGAGCCCACAACCCAGGCATGTGCCCTTGGCCAGAATCGAACCTGGGACCCTTCAGTCCGCAGGCTGATGCTCTATCCATTGAGCCAAACCAGCTAGGGTGGGAAGTCTAATTTTTATGTTACTGTAGCCATTAGTATATGCCAGAATGCCCTAGAGCTGGTGTGAAGTGGGAGCCCCAAATCTGATTTCCCATGATACTAGTGTTGGGTCAGTCTTGCAGCTATTTTTGTACAGACATGTTTGTGTGTAAACACTTAAAACACCCACAACACTCCTACATAGCAGGCATGGTTTCTAAATGCAGTCGAAGGAATGTATAAAGGAAAAGCTGCCTATAGACAGTTTATTGAGTGGTGATGGTAGTACTGAAATTTATGATGACCTTAGGGATTATTGAGGGTAACTTTTTTTCATGGTTTTTTTTTTTTTTTTTTTTTTAATTTCAAAAAGAGGAAGGGAGAGGGGGAGAGAGAGGGGTAGAAGCATCAATCATGAGAGAGAATCACGGATTGGCTGCCTCCTGCACACCCCCTACCGGGGATCAAGCCCACAACCCAGGCATGTGCCCTGACCAGGAATCAACCATGACCTGGGTTGACACTCAACCACTGAGCCATACCAGCCAGGCTAACTTTTTTTTAAAAACAGTCTTATTGAAGTAGAATTGACATAATGAACTGTACATATTTAAGTACAACTTGACGTGAAATCATCATCATAATCAAGCCAATGTATACACGTCCATCACCATTTGATTGTGCTCAGTGTTTGTATTTTGTCAGATGTGATTCCTCTGCCTAAGGAGTAAAATAGAGGTCCCCTGGCCTTATGCCATTAAATGCCAAGTGTGGGTAGAGGCAGGACTTTAAATTTGAGGAAAGTGAACCCACATTAGAAGCTGATCATTTACTGTTGAGTAATAGCTTTCCCTCTCATTTTCCTATTTTAGGAAGGCTTTGTGATACCTGATGAAGGGGGCCCACAAGAGGAACAAGAAGAGTATTAACAGCTTGGACCAGCAGAGCAACATCCGAATTCTTCACTCCAAATCATGTGCTTAACTGTAAAATACTCCCTTTTATTATTTTTAGAGGACTCACTGGTTTCTTTTCATAAGCAAAAAGTACCTCTTCTTAAAGTGCACTTTGCAGAAGTTTCACTCTTTTTTCAATAAGTTTGAGTTAGGAGCTTTTACCTTGTAGCAGAGCAGTATTAACATCTAGTTGGTTCACTTAGGGAACAAAGAGGCTGACCATGGGCTCACCATATGGATGCTGGTAACACTGATTGCTGGAGAAGGTGTTTTTATGTTATACACTGAGGTGGATACCTCAGTAGTGAAATGTAAAGACTGATTTTAATTTTAAGCTAATGTGAAATCTTGGCAGAGAACGTTTTAATAAATGAATGCCTTAAGAGTATTTAAATTACGTTTGCATATTTTAAAATATAAATTTTAACCTGACAGGAGAGTTTGTGTGTTGCCCTTGTGTCTGGGAAGGAAGGGCCAGACCTTGGGACCTTTGGAACTTGCTGTTCACAGGCCTTGCAGGGCTGCTTGAATCTTCATAGGCCTAACCTTGGACCAGAAGGAAAATTTAAAATGTTGCTCTCTAAAGCCATTTGGTGTCCTTGACAAATTGCATCTCTGCTAAGAAGCAAGAGGCATTGTTGGCTGAATGAATAGAGGGTATGTTTCAGCCCTGAGATATTTGAGTTGAATAGCTTGATATTCATTGAGCATTTCTCTGATGATTTTTCCAGTTACCCCTGAAATTTGTGTATTGTGTTTTTGGGAAATGAGGTGTGTTCAGTTTTAAAATCTAACAACTACTTTTGGGAACTTGCCCACATTTCTGGGATTTGAATGGGGGTTTGTGTCCCATTTTGCTGTCTTTTAAGTTTACATTTAACATGTTTTTCTGCATCCCTTGCCCACTGGGGACTCCTCTTTGGCTCCTTAAAGTTTGCTGCTTAGAGTGAAAGTTCAGCAGGCAGGTGATCATGCTGCAAGTTCCTTTTGGACTTCTAACAAAGGGAGTGATCAGTGAAGGCCATTGCTACCTTGAGATCTGCAAGGCTGGGTGTTTTTGGTACCTGCTGTCCACAGCCCTCCACTGTTATCAGAATACTTTGCCAGTGCACTAATCTCTTTGGAGATAAAATTTGTTAGCGTGTTACTAAATGTTAAGTTTCTTTTGCAGAAAATACAGTACCATGTCTGAATTAATTATTAATATTTAAACTATTTCATTCCTTAACACCCCTAATTTGCTTTGCTTACAGCCTATTCAGTTCCTTTGTTTGGCAGAATTCTGCAAAATGTGTGTCACCCACTACTGAGCTTGTTCAGCCCCTGATGTAATTGTATTGATTTGTTGGTGGTAGTTTGTCTAAAATGTGTGTAGAAAGCAGGTATTTTATAATAAATTGTTGTGTAGTGCATGCTCTGTGTGAAATTCAGAGAGAAACCCAGATTCAGTGATTAACAATGCCAAAAATGCAAGTAACTAGCCATTGTTCAAATAACAGTGGTGCTATTTCTCTTTTGTGGCCTTTAGACTTTTGTTGCCCTAAAATTCCATTTTATTGGGAACCTATTTTCCACCTGGTCTTTCTTGACAGGGTTTTTTTTTTTTTTTCCTACTTTAAGCAGTTTCTAAATAAAATTCTGTATTTCAAGAGTGTCATGTCTTCTGAAATTTGTCTTGCCCTGGTATGTGTTCTTTTAGGTTCAAATGATAAGGTACTGATACTTCTTTCTTAAATTAGTATTGATCTTTTAAAAATCTTTTACTGTTTTTCAAATGTGCTTATTTCTCAGCCTATTCCTTTCTTCCCCTCTATTCTTCACATTATATTTTTCAGCCTCCTGCTGTTGTAAATTATAATACTGTGAGAGGTCTTTCAGAAGTCAAGGATTGGCCAAGCTCCTGTGAAAATAGTCTTTTTAGTTTATTTCCTCCTGAGATATACAGCAGGACCATGAGGAGATACTTTTTTTTTTTCTTTTTCTTGAAAGTATATTTCAGAGGCCGGGAGCACAATCTTAATCTATAAAATAAACATGAAAAATTTCACCATTTTTTTCTCCTTATTAAAATTCTCTCCTGTAAGAAATGAATTCAAAAGAAGACTTCCTCCCATTTTCAATATGAAATAAGTTAAATGGGTAGAGGGCAATTTTTTGTATGATCCTTAGAGTACCTACCACAATTTGGATGCTATGTAAACCCAACTTGATGATTTTGACTAGGGTTACACCCACATTACTTCCTCTAGAAGCTAATGGTGTTATGTATGCATTTTCAGAAGGAATTTGACACGTTATGTGTTGGTAATCTAGAAGAAGATACCTCCAGGAGTGCATGGAGTTTGTGAAGATACTGTTGGGTAATGTCAACTGAGAAGTTAACTTGGAAAGAGTGAAGCTGAAACTGTGTACCTCTGACCTAAGTCCATTGACCTGAATCTTTAGGCTGAGGCACATAAAGTCTTTTGCTGTGACTAAGGTTAGGTCACTGGTACAATAAATTTGAATAAGCTGCTTGGTTTGCTTGGCAAGTTCTGTGGTGCATGGAGGATAGGTAAACAAATGGTTTTCTGGCTTGGATTTAGGATTCATTCATGCTGGTGGTCCTCAAACTGATGGTCTTCAGGATCACCTGGGGAACTTGATTGACAACATATTTCTGCAGTCCATACCCAGAAATTTCAAGTCAGGACATTAAAAATCTGCCTTTTACTATGTACCTCAGGTGACCTGGGCTTGATGTAGTTCTCAGACCTGTACTTTGCCCTTACATATATACCTGCAAGTTAAAGTCTAATTCTGGCAGGGGTGGGCAGGCAAGTGGATTAGTCCTTCTATGTTGCTCCCTAGCTTTGTGACTTTTGAGCTGATTGACCTCTCTTCTTGTTCTGACCTGCAAACAGGGATGATGATGTTGAAGTGCTTCTCTCACCGGGTGCTTTTTGGTATCAGAATGAGCTGACAGAGCAACTATGACATTAGATGGTCCTGCATGGGTTCTTCAGATCCAATCTGAAATTCTGTTTCTAGATCAGAAAAGCTTAGGGCAGGCTTTTGTATCCTGAAAAATCAGGATTCCTTAAGATAGGCTTTGAGTATTTGTAAAATAAGTAATACGACCTTTCAATGTTTCTTTTTCAGCTTGGTGGTATTGATGAGCCTCGATCCTTTCACTTTTCAGACTATGATTTTCATCATTTTTCCAAGTGAGATCAAGGTCTAAACACACTCATCTGTTTTCTTTTAAATGAAGATTCATGGATTTAAAAATTATATTTTCCTTAAGAATATAATACCATGTTTGAAAGGAAGCATTTTCTTTTGCTACAACCAAAGAGAATAGAGAAGTTTTTCTTTAAGGATTGTTTTTAAGATTTGGAATGAGGAACTCCTTTTGTGATGTTTACCATAGTTTACTGTAGTCCACAAATAAAACCTAGGAATTAAGCCTGGTCAATTTTTATCAAATTAGCTTGCAAGTATGTGGGTGACCTAAATCTGACTACTGTTAACAGAGAGTGGGAGTAATTGCTTTGAAGCAAGCTGAACCAGAGCCTGTGGTCAGTATTTGTGAATGACCAGTCATTTTGCTGGTCTGACTCTGTTGCTATTGATTTCAAGTGAATAGGTCATACTTTTTTTTTTAAACATTTATTTAAAAAAAATATTTGTATTGATTTCAGAGGGGAAGGAAGAGAGAAACATCAATGATGAAAAAGAATCATTGATTGGCTGCCTCCTGCATGCCTCCTACTGGGGATCGAGCCTGCAACCCAGGCATGTGCCCTTGACCGGAATTGAACTGGGTTCCCTTCAGTCTGCAGGCCGACGCTCTATCCACTGAGCAACACTGGCTAGGGCAGTATGTCATACTTTTGAATTCATACTTTCCAGTTATAAAATTTTAAAACCAAATGAGTTCATATTTATTTCTGATGCTTGGTATTTTTTCGCATAGTTTTCACCTGTGAGGATATACCTGAGAACGCAGAGTCCTTGTCTGAAAGAAAGCCCAGGGAGGGTTTCTGTACTTTCACATCGAACTTAACTATAGTTAGAACCATTAACCCAAAGAAGACTTAAGCCAGATTGTTACACAGTTATAACTTGTGAAGGTCTGTTTCCCTTTTGGCTTAATCTGAATTGGAAAGTAATGTTACCTTAGTTCTTGGAGCATAGAAACTTTCTGCTGAGGTTGTAGTCAGATAGCTTTATTATTTTGGTTATCTAGGTAAACAGGTCTAGTGTAGAGTCGGATTTCTAGGCCCCTCAATCCAGGATTTTAAGTGTGTGTGTGTGTGTGTGTGTGTGTGTGTGTGTGTGTGTGTGTATAAAAATTTAAATAATCTGTATTTTCTTTTTTTTTGGAGGCTCTGAGGTTCTGAAATGTAAAATGAAAATAGCCTTCACAGTCATAGCTAGTTTGGCTCAGTGGATAGAACGTTGGCCTGCGGACTGAAGGGAACCCGGTTCAATTCCGGTCAAGGGCATATGCCTGGGTTGCAGGCTCGATCCCCAGTATGAGGCATGCAGAAGGCAGCCGATCGATGATTCTCTCTCATCCCTGATGTTTCTCTCTCCCTCTCCCTTTCTCTCTGAAATCAATAAAAATATATTTTCAAAAAAGAAGATAGCCTCCACAGACATATTTTTGCAGATGAAGAGAGGCAAATCTTTGTCCTGTGACCATTTGAAAGCAAATCAGGTTAGCCACCAAAGTCTAGAGAACGTTGTATCAAGAGAGAGATTTAAAATTGCAAAGTGATCTGTCAGCAGTTTGGAATTCTATGTCTTACCTCAAAAAAAAAAAAAAAAAAATTAACCCCTTAACTCTTTCCTGGTTTACTTTGGTTTTCACAGTCTGCAGGAATTACTACTGGTGGGGATAGGATGGACATGGATATGAGGAAGAGGAGGAAGAGTAATTTATTCTATTTACTGATGTCTTTAACTTTCAGTTTTGGTGGTAGAATGAGATTTGGGAAGCTGGTAGGTGAGATTCAGTCCATCAGGGAAAGTCTTAACAAAGCTGGCTTTATGGCTTTTACTAGTTTCCACTGGGACCAGAGTTGTGTTTCTAAGATTCAGTCTTAAGGAATGATTCACAACTTGTAGTGTAGACAAGTCAAGTCCAAGGTTAAATAAGCATACAAGTGGGTAGACAGAATATATAACGGGAGCGTGTGGCTAGAGCCCTTCTCTGACCTTTACCAAAATGAATGAGGGAGACTTTTATGGTCAGGAGGCCAAGGACCAGGAGTTGAAACAGTGTCCTCTTCCAGGTCCTGTATCCCTGGTCTGCAGAACACAGCTTTTCATTGACTCAGTGAGAAGGTTCCTCTTTCCTCCCTTCTGAGCCAGAAAAAATTACTTCTGTCTATAAAATCCAATAGGATACTGGACCAGTAAAGAGTCGGGGAGTGCCTAGTTCTGGCAATTGTTGCCTCTGGTGACCAGTTTTCATCAGTTGAAGGACAATTAGGTTCAAAGGCCAGTGTTTCTCAGGATCAGCTACATACATTTTACATTAGAAATTTTGAAAAAATTCTCATTGACAATGAAATTGCAAAGTGTATAGCTTTTGTGTTTTAATAAAAGTTTTGACTCTGAAAGAAGAGGCTTTGACAGGAGAAGTAACAAGTGGTTCAACAAATATGTTTGGCTTTCCTTCTGCAGGCTGCAGCAAACTGCAGGGAGAGCTTTGCCAATACATCCATCTCTAATCGTCGTTTAGTGCAAGAATCTAGATGTATTGTACCCAGGTCTGTCATGGTTCATCCTAGTTTAAGCTTGAGTAACCTTCAGATTTCTTTTTTCTCTTGCTTGCTTCACAGTTGTTTTATCATGTTGCTATTTATATTTCTTCTAAAAGGGCCCATTTATATATTTTGATTGTAAGCATACCTCAAGGTCCTCTGGATTTTAGCATTCTAAAGGTTTCTAACCTGATACTGCCATTTTGGGGGGGGGGTATTTTATATGTTTTTCTACAAAATAGTGTGAGAATTAACCATGTGTAATTATATATGACTGTTGTTTTTACTTTGATATTTTAAATGCTGCTTGAAAAAATGGAATAAACTATTTGTGTGTTTTACTACAGGTAGTTTTAGGCTGTCCCAGTTTGTCCCTGTGTGTGCACCTCCCTGCCAATTAATTTTTAATGGATAAGAAATGAAATAATAATTCAATGTCGAATGAAATAATTATTTTTAAAAATTTCCCAAGAATTTTTAACTCTCTGCCCTCTTTACCTCCATCTTTAAGAAGTACTTTTCTTTCTTTTTTGGGGGGAGGAGATAGGTAAGTAGCCACATTGAGAATCTGCCTTTTTTCTTGAATTACAGCATTTTGAAATCTATCTCGTTTGTGTTTGAAAAAGGAAAAAGCCTCTGTTCTTGGCTAACATGTTTGCCTGAGATCGAAGTCTGAACAGGAGAGTATCTCCTACCCATTTCTAGGACAGTTTTACCTGCCTTTGGCCTTAAGTCATCTGCCCCTACAAATTCTTACAAACTATTCAGCAAACCAAGTTGTATATTACAAATTTTGAAAAATTCTATAAAAGTTGAGGATATAAGTTTGTTTTTTAAACTTTATTGAGGAATAATTAACATATAATTGTATATTAGAATACAGGTATTAATGTTTTAAAAACCACAGTGGTAAAGTTGGAGAGGACAATATTGGTATTGCTGCTGAGGGGAGTGGAGGTGCCTTCCCTGGAGCAGGTAACTGTCTCTGCCTCCCTGCAGCCCTCGCACCACACGCTGGGGATGGAAGGAGAATAATTGGTTTGCTGGATAATTACTTTGTAAGAATCTGTAGGGGCAGATGACTTAAGGCAGGTACAGCTGTCCCTCTGGCAGCATCCCATCTCCACTCTTAGGGATCGGAATCTCCTTGGGATTGGCAGTTGATGCCTGAACTAATCTCAAGTGGGACTTGGAACTTTTTTTTCAGGATTACTTTTGTGCAGAGGTTTATCTGGGAGACATTTTTCTTCCAAATGCCCTCCCCTCCTATTTTTTAAATTTTATTTAAATTTACATTCTTTTTAGGTGGGAGTGTTCTGAACTTTTCCTTACCTAAAAGAATGCATCTTAATATTTCTCCTCTTTTTCTCATGTTTCGTGCCAGGGAAGGAAAAGTGTATTTATTATGACAGAATTTAGCATGGTTAGCCTGTATGAAAATATTGATAAATGCAGGAACTGCTGTAAGTAGAAATGATAACATTGAATTGGAAATGAAAGCACTGAGCCAAAACACACACCACACTGGTGAACAGTCAAATGTCGGACCATCAGCCTTGTTTTTAAAAAATAAACACTCCTCGCTTATTAAGACCTCGTTTAGTAAAACTGATTTAAAAGACCTGTATTTTTTATGACATTTCATTGAACCACTCTACTTTTAGTGTTCTACAATGTGACAAAATCTTTTCTTAATTGATGAAATGGAAGCAGAAATTTTTCCTGTATGTTGGTGTTCTTCTTTGTGGTATAGGTCTGGGGAGTGTCTTGTGTGGTGATCAGTTACATGTCAGTAACATGTAGGCCACTATGAAATGCGAGTTAGCTGGATATCTTTAAATCCAGACTCCATGTCTCTGGTTGAAATTCCCTGAAATTCCCCAAGAGATTTACCTTTGGCCAACCTATCCTGCTGTATTGTGCCATGGACCGAGTGAATAATGCTGTACCAAGTCCAGGCCTGCTCTAAAGTCTGCATTTGTAGGACCCCCATCTCACATACAATGCTCTTGTAGCCTTCTTTCCAAAGAATTGGCACTCACGCAGAGGACATGTTAAGTAAGAGAGCTGCTGTGCCTTTCCTGTCCCAACTATGGGGACCAGTTGGCCTTTTGGTTTTGGTGAACCCTGCTATCACAAGGCTCCCTGGCATTTCCACATTTTCCAAGAGAGTGGGCATTCTGTGCTGTATTTATCCTATGGGACATTTTGTACTCATACTTGCCCTGGCTATGTGTGCTGTAGCTCCTGTCACTGTCTGTTGTAAGTTCAACTTCATTAATAAAAAGAATGTCTCAAATTGGATGAAAAACGGCTGCGTTGTTATGGTTTGTGGGATGGATTCTGTTGTTCCATTTTGTGTTCTGCACATGGAATTCTGTCTCCTTTCCTGGTTCTCAGCGTGGCCAGCTGACTCTGCAGTTAGGTGGAAGCCCCCGGAGTTCCACGGCAACTTCAGAGAGGAGCTGCTTTGGATACAGGGACAGCTGCCAAGATGTCTTACTCGAGATGGAAGGGGAAGACCAGTAAACTTCTGTCAGATGTGTCCTTCAACATTAACTGGGGAGATCATATTGGTTTAGGGTGAGTGAGGGTTTGGGGATAAAGTAATTTCTAAAAGATTGGACACCTGGGCCCTAACATACGTTTGCCTGAGATCAGAAGCTGACAGGAGAGCATTTCTTACCCATTTCCAGGACAGCTTTACCTGTCTTTGGCCTTAAGTCAACTGCCTCTACAGATTCTTAAAAACTAATTATTCAGCAACCCAGTTATTCTCCTTCCATCCCTAGTGTGTGGTGCTAGTGGCTGTTCAAGCTCCACTCCTGTGTCCAGGTTTGTACAGTTCCTGGCTCCTGCCCCAGAGCAGGTAAACTTTAGGGAATAGATTTAGGCCAATGGGTTTGGCTTTCCTGATCTTACTCGTTCTCTATTCTAAAGAGAAATTTAATTCTACATCTGAAGTTTCCTTCTCGCCAGTATTGGAGGACTACTTCTCTCTGCTGCTTACTCTTTTCCTTATTATCTCTTGAGTATCTCTGTTGCCCTCCACCAATATGTTTTTCCACTTGTTGCCTCAGTCCATGAACATAGAGTTCTCTTCTGATTAAACACATTTTTCTAAAAAATATTTAGTTTTGAAATAATTAGCATTTTCTAAATAGTGTAAGAATGGTGTAAAGAACTCTTTGCCCATTTTGGCTAATTGTGAACATTTTGCCATGCTTGCTTTGTCATATATGTTTGTTGAACCATTGGGAATAAATTAGACGCTGCCCCTTTACCCTGAAATGCTCAAGTATATTATTTCCTAACAGCAGGGACATTCCCTTATAACCACAGCACAACAGTCAAAAGCAGGGAATGTTAATTCAGTAATATCTGAGAATGTAGAGCTCACTTCCAGCTGTCAACAATGGTCCTAATGGCCCTTAGAGGTTTTTTTGTTGTTGTTTTGTTTTATTGTTGAAACTATTACATATGTCCCCTTTTTATCCCCATTGACCCCTCTAGCCTTTAGAGTCCCCCCTTCCACCTCCTCCCTCAGTCTGGGATCCAATTTGGGTCATTGCCTTTAGTTGTTGGCTCTCTTTAGTCACCTTTAATCTGGAACAGTTCCTTAGCCTTTCTTTGTTTTTCATGACACTGACATTTTTAGAGTAAAACCCAGTTATTTGGTAGAATGGCCTGCAGTTTCAGTTTGTCTCATTTCTCCAGACTTGATTCAGGTTACACGTGTTTGTCAGTAATACCACCTGTCAGTGATGGGTCCTGAGTGCGGCACACCAGGAGGCATGCAGTGGCGTTTTGCTCCCTTGTTGGTGATGTTACTTTAACTGTCAAGACTTTAAAGCAAAACAAAACATGCTTATTTCCTTCAAACTTACCCATGCTTCCCTGCTTTTTTTTTTTTTTTTAAATATATTTTATTGATTTTTTACAGAGAGGAAGAGAGAGGGATAGAAAGTTAGAAACATCGATGAGAGAGAGACATCGATCAGCTGCCTCCTGCACGCCCCCTACTGGGGATGTGCCCGCAACCCAGGTACATGCCCTTGACTGGAATCGAACCTGGGACCCTTCAGTCTGCAGGCCGACGCTCTATCCACTGAGCCAAACCGGTTAGGGCTCCCTGCTTTATATAAATGTGATGATACATGTGCCTTTCGTTAGTGCAGACTTTTTTGTATTCCTTTATTCTTTGCCCACCTTTTGCCACATTAGCCCCCAACTCCCCATAACCCATATCAACACCTAGTGTGTGTCCTTTGGTGCTTTTTTCTTGTACGCATGACTTCGAACATATTGACAGTACAATCCCTCTCTTAGACCCAGACAAGAAGGCTGTGGGTTGCCACATCCCTCTCCACCTGTTAAAGAGCCCAGGGGGCCAAGAGGATATGGCCATCCAGAGGCTCCCCTCCCCCACTGCTCTACGTACTGGTATTTTCTACCCAAATGTCTTTGAACTTGATTCATGGGTCTGTGGGTGCCTGCTTCCTAGTGCATCCGTTTTGAGGCAGCTCGCCTTAGGCTTGAGGTGGCTGTGGAGCAGTGTAGGTGACGGGGAGGTCAGCCTGGGTGTGTGGGTTGGGGTGTCCATGTACATGCCACCATCCATAAGCCCCTTGAGCAGGACAGAGAGGGCATGGGGGGGCAGGGGGCTTAGTGGCTGGCTTTCCCCACACTGCCAAATTCTGGCACTGAGCTGAGGAGTTTCAAGAATTCTAAATTTGAAACTGGTGGTCCAGGTTGTTTTGAAAGTGTATTTATCAAGGTAGGAGAATAGAATATTTTATTCAATAGTATATTAACTTGACATTTAAAGTGTTGAGACTTGCTATGTGGACCTATATTCTCTGGCCTTAGTCCCATAATTATTAAGGGTATTCCTATTTACAAATGTAGTGTGCATAATGTGTGTGTGCACAATGTGTGTGTGCACAATGTCCTTATTTGTATAAACATACCTCTTTTTCTTGTATAAAAATTGGTATCATACGTGCACTCTTTAGCATCTTTTCTTAGTTGTTTGTATCTCATGGAAATCCCTCCTAGTTGTCTGCTGGAGGTTAGGCTCCTCCTCTGAGTGCTTGGGTAAGGATCGGAGTACAGGTGTACTGATTTTTCAGACATCCCTCTTCTGATAGCCATTCACTTTATTTTTTATTTTTATTTTTTAAATATATTTTATTGATATTTTACAGAGAGAGGAAGGGAGAGGGATAGAGAGCTAGAAACATCGATGAGAGAGAAACATCGATCAGCTGCCTCCTGCACACCTCCCACTGGGGATGTGCCCGCAACCAAGGTACATGCCCTTGACCGGAATCGAACCTGGGACCCTCCAGTCCGCAGGCCGACGCTCTATCCACTGAGCCAAACCGGTTTTGGCCATTCACTTTATTTTTTGCCACTGTGATCAATGCTGCAGCAATTACTCTTGTACAGTGGTCTTTCACAGGTTAGTAAAGTAAATCGCCACCCACCATTGAAATAAATTTTAAAGATTGCCATGGACCTTTTCTGAATTAAAAAATAGAGATTTAGAAATCCTTTGTAATCTCACCTGCCAGAAATAATTGCCATTACACATAGAGCATAATTCCCCAGGCGCTCTCTGTGCTTGTGCTAGCACACACATGCTTAACAGCAGTGGGCGTAGACGTCCACTTCTGCAGCCTTTTTTTACTAGGGACCTTTAATGGCCATGCTCCGTGGCCTTTTCATTTTCTTATCTTGGCCCACTTTGAAGCATCCCATGCTCCTCGCTGACTCATCCTGTTTTGTCTGTGTTTCTCCTCTTTCTATCTCCTACATGTAGCCGCTCCTCAAGTGTTAGTCCCATATTTCCAGGTATTTGTTTTTTTTCATTTCTAATTGGACAGTTCAGCATAACATGCATTAGGCTACTTTCCTTCTTTGCTCCCTTTTCTAGAAATGTTTCAGTTACCCTGAGATTTGGCTTCCAAATCTCCTTTCCTTTGGCTCATCTTTCTCCGTTGGTCCTTACATCCGAGCTGCTGCCAAGACACTGTTAGGTTAGGACTCTGTTGGCCAGTCTTCAGCCCCCCCCCCTTTTTTTCTCTCTCTCACTGATGAATGTTCATAATTGCCCTTCATCCTATTTAGCCTCCCTGGCAAGGTCATTTAAAATGCTACATTCTACTTTTTACTCTTCCTCCCCTCTCCTCCCCCAGGAGCCCTTTGCCAAGCCAAGCTGGCTCATTTGCTCTACTGAGTATGTGTGGGGCTTCACTCCTTCCTGGCCATTCCCCCTGCCATCCTAGAGTACCCTCTCTGTTCCTGCTGGTGGGACTTGCTAAAGAGGTGAACTCACTGGCTCCCATCTTCCATGGAGGTGCCACTGGTCCAGTGGAAACATGTCATTTATATTCTCAGATCTGAGCTCCAAGGAACAGACCTTTACACATTCTCCCCTGACCCTTTGCTTCTGTAAGGAGGGTTCTGTCACCTCTCTCAAAGAAGTCCTGTCTCTGAGGACATCAGAGGGCAGTGTCGGGGGAGGTGTAGGAAGTGGACAGTTGGGCCCTCCTGCTTCCCTTCTGGTGCATGTCTTTGACCCTTTGGACACAGGTCTGTTCCTGGGCCTTATTTTCCTAATCTATGAATTGTAGTTGGGTCACCTCATGGCCTCCTAATTCTGTAAAAAGGGTGACCCCTTTAGGGTACCCCTGGCTGTAATCCAGGAGTATAGTAACTTGAGAAGCCCCAGGGCTTCAGAAGGGACAACTTTCTATCAGGGGGAAGAAAACTCAGGTGTAAGCTTGGAAAAGCTTCCTACTGGAGAAGCCCCTATGGGAAAAGGGATGCTCATCAAATGCGTGCTGGGGTGTCCATTGGCACGGCTCAGCCACCCCCTGCCTTAACCCTGACTACTTTCCCCCCTTCCTTTGACCCAGCTAGGTCAGCCTCCCACAGGGCCCTTACAAAGACTGGACTTAAAGTGACTATGATTCCCTATTCTAGGTCAAAATCAGAATCTTCCGAGGACTTAAGAGAGAGTCCTCAACCTGAAGAGGTAAGAAAACCAGAGTTGGTGACGGGAGGGGGTATTCTAGCGCCACCCAGACATCACTCATAGGCATAGAATAGAAGTCTATATTGGTTATCAGCTTCTCACCAGGGGTTGCAAACTCATATATTTACAAGGCCAGATAGGAAACTGAAGTGTGTGCTAAGGCAGGCTGGTTCTTCCTTTTTAAAGCACTGCATGGGCCAAATGCAGCAAATCTTTGGCTACCCAGTGGCAGCTTCTTCATGGACTAGACTTAATTTTCTTCAGCCCAGTTATGATAATGGTGTGATGGGCTGTACAAATTACCATCAAGCCAGATAAGTATTTAGTGTCTACTGTGAACTTGGGGCTAGGGAATTATAGAGATAATTAGTATAAATTAAATTAAGATTAAATTAAGATCAGGCCCTAGCTGGTTTGGCTCAGTGGATAGAGTGTCGGCCTGCGGACTGAAGGGTCCCAGGTTCGATTCCGGCCAAGGGCACATGCCTGGGGTTGCGGGCTCGATCCTCAGTAGGGGGCGTGCAGGAGGCAGCCGATCAATGATTCTCTCTCATTATTGATGTTTCTAACTCTCTTTCCCTCTCCCTTTCTCTCTAAAATCAATAAAAATATATTAAAAAAAAAAAGATCAATATGCCCTTGCTCACTATGAGAGGAGTAATAACAGGAGCCATCATTTATTGTGTGACTGCAGTTTGCTGGGCCTTTGCATGTGTTCAGATGTGCTTAAATTTTACCACAACTGGGTGGGGGGGGGGGCAATGGTAAGATATGTACACATATAATACCTTAATTAAAAAAAAAAATAAAAAAAATAAATTTTACCACAACCCTGCAAAGTGGATATTGTGGATCTCTTTTGCCGATGAAGACACTTGTGGCTCATAGAAGAGATGTAATATGCTCAAGATAATTTGCTCTTAAGTAGGGAGCCAAGCAGAATTCTAGCCCATGCTGTCTACATGTATGGACACATGCACTAGTATAACACATGCATGGCAGATATGAACAAAGAGTTTAGGAGTACAAAGGTGGCAGTGGTGACTCCTTGGAGGAGGTGCCATTTGAGCCAGACTGTGAAGAATGGGTAGGAGTTCACCTCTGGGCGAGATGGTCAGTAATACATATAGGGAACAGTGTAAGTAAAAGTGGAATGCTTGCTGTGTCGGGATGTTGGGAGAGCCCTTGGTGTGCCTGGACCATGGTGTGTGCATTGAAACTAGAAAGATAGGTCAGGGCTGCATTGCAAAGGGTTTTGAATGCCACACTCAGTAGTTGGAGGTGGTGGGAGTACCCTGGAAATGTCAGAGCTGATCAGATTTGCCTTCCAGAAAGATGATTAGTGCCAGTGTTGGGAGGCGGATTGCTAGGGAAAGCCAAATTCTGGTCCCAGTTAGTGAAGGCCACTGTCCTTGTTCCAGCAAAAGGCCAGGATTCAGGGTGGAGTAGGGATATCATGAAAGGAGGGTTTAGATGTAGGAGATGGATCACAGTAGGAACTAATAGAAGGAGCAGTAAGAATGTGTAGGAGGAAAAGGGAAGAGCCAAAGATGGTGCTCAGATTTCTAATCTGCGGGCCTGCATGGCTGGTGAGAGATTAACTAGTTTATCTGCCTGGCCCCATGAAGGCAGGTCTCCACTCTGTTCACTTATGTGTCCACAGTGCCTGGCACTCAACAAATGTGTGTGGATATTGAGGGAATGGATGAAAGTTTACAGGAGATGAGCATTTTGCCTGGTTGGTGGGTTGGGATTGGGAGAGTGAATAGTCTACCTCCACTAAAGTTTTCTTGTCTGAAAAAGCCCAAAAAGCAGCACGTCTCAGTGAGCAGCACTTAGTGGTTATCATGTCATAGTCCACACCTGCAGTCTTTTGGGGGCGGCAGACTTTGAGAACCTGAGCCTTTAGTAACGTGAAGCATTGTGCCAAGTATCAGAATGAGTAGGGGCTAAAGAGAGGAAGCATTGTTGATTGTTGAGGGATGGAGGGGTGGAGAAGGCTTTTAGTGGGATGTGGGAGGTGAGTAGGAGGAAGCTGTGAGTCCCTGATGGAGGGAGGGGACTCACATGAGCTTCCAAGTGTGTGCAAATGAATTGTCGGGGCTAGTCAGAACCACATCAAATTGTCTGGGGAACATAGAGCTGGATTTCTTGGGGGCTTGAATTCTGACAACTGAAGATTTGAAACAATGTAGTTACTGAACTGAAGCACCTTAGAAATTAGAGCCCTGTTATGTGTAAAGTGGGACCTTGGCACATCTGCTAAACTTGCTGAGCCTCAGTAGGGGAATCTGTAAAAGAGGAATTTGCCAAAGTCAGGAGAAGCAGGCTAGATCTTTCTTGGTCTTCCTAAGTCTGAAAGTGGTCAGTTAGTAACATACCATAACACTGCATGCTCTGTCCTTTCCCAAAGGCTCTTTCTCTCTCTCTCTTTTTTTGTTTGTTGCTAACCCTCACCCGAGGATATTTTTCCATTGATTTTTAGGGAGACTGGGAGAGAGAGAGAAAGACAGAAACATCGATGTGAGAGAAACACATCGATTGGTTGCCTCCTGTATGAGCCCTAATCAGGGCCTGGGCCAGGGAGGAGCCTGCAACCAAGGTATGTGCCCTTGACTGGAATTGAACCTGGGACCCTTTGGTCCAGAGGCTGAGGCTCTATCTATTGAGCCAAACTGGCTAGGGCAAGGCTTTCTCTTTTAATCAGATGTGCTTAAAAATGTTCAGAGCAGAAAATCAACCTTCTCAGTCTTGTAGTCATATTTGTTCCAGTCACCCACCCTAGGTAGATCCCCGTCATCATCCGTCACCTTTAGCCAGACGTCCACTGTCCAAGATGAGTCTCAGCCGTTTACAGAGCTACACCTGGCCAAGATTAAGAAAATATTTGAGGACGGCATAAACTCGACTAGAGGTAAAGCTGCACTGTGGGCTTAGTCTCTTGGCTTTTGCACAATGGGGACCCAGTACCTGTAGTGTTTGGACAAACATTTTTGCATCCAGTGTCTCCTTTATTGTTAAACTAGTGGCCCGATACACAAAATTTGTGCACAGGTTGGCGGGGCGGTGGGGGGGGGGGAGGGGGAGGTGTTCCCTCAGCCCAGCCTGCATCCTCTCCAATTGGGGACCCCTTGGGGGATGTCTGACCACCGGTTTAGGGATCGGGCCTAAACCGGTGGTCGGACATCCCTCTCGCAATCTGGGACTACTGGCTCCTAACCACTCACCTGCCTGCCTGCCTGATTGCCCCTAACTGCCTCTGCCTGCCTGCCTGATTGCCCCTAACCCCTCTGCCTGCCTGCCTGCCTGATTGCCCCTAACTGCCCTCCCCTGAAAGCCTGATCTCACCCTCAACTGCTCTCCCCTGCCGGCCTGATCTTACCCCCAACTGTCTCTGCCTGCCTGATCACCCCTAACTGCCCTCCCTTGCCGGCTTGATCTCGCCCCCAACTGCCCTCCCCTGCTGGCCTGATCACCCCTAACGGCCTCTGCCTTGGCCCCCACCACCATGGCTTTGTCCGGAAGGAAGTCGGACATTCAGAAGATGGCCGGTCGACCCTGTCTAATTAGCATATTGCCCTTTTAGTAGTATAGATAGATTATATAGGATAGGATTGCTTAAATGGGGAGAGGGGAAGCCTTTTTCATCAGCAGGAGATGCTCTTGGTAGACAAAAATACATAATCTCTATATCTGGACTGATAGCCAGCCATATGCATTATACTGCCAAACTGGTCATTAAAAAATTGAACCACTTTCTTACACCTTACACCAAATAGCTGTTGCCCTTAAAACCCTTCCTCGGCCCCCACCTTAGGTTCTCCCTTCGCACTTCACCCAGATTTGGTTCTGATTGGTTGGTTTCTATGCCAGTCAGTGTCAAAAGCTCCACCTCCTAGGCAGCCATTGACTCCTCACACTTCACACAGATTTGGTTCTGATTGGTTGGTTTCTATGCCAGTCAGCGTCAAAAGCTCCGCTTCCTAGGCAGCCATTGGCTCCTCACACTTCACCCAGATTTGGTTCTGATTGGTCAGTTTCTGTGCCAGTCAGCGTCTCCGGGCCTATCAACAGGCCTGATCAGAGGTGTGGGGCTGATCAGCAGCCCCAGCAGAGGCCTGAGAGAAAGAGAGGCACGGCTGCTGGCCAGTCCCTGAGAGAAAAAAAGAGGCAAGGGCTGATCAACAGCTGCCATGGAGGCTATGGATCAGACCCTGCTTCTCTCTCCAGGCCTCTCTTTGGGCCTGATCCGCACCCCCCTCGTCAGTCAGTGCTGGGTTGCCCAGCACTGACTTCCAGTCGGTCGAGCCTTTGGTCGTTTTGGATGTTACGGACCCTAGGTTTTTATATATTAGGATAAGTATTGTAAGCATATTGGAAGCTACTTGGGATGTGGGAAAAAAAATATCCCTAATCCAAATACCTAAATGTAACCACTGTCAGCATTTTGGTATATATTTTTTCAAATAATTTTATATGTATGGCTTATTACCTATTGCTGTGTAACAGATTCCCACAAACTTACTGACTTAAATGACCACATTTATTATCTCACACTTTTAGTGGTTAAGAGTCTAGGCATAGCTTAGCTAGATCCTCTGCTCAAGGTCTCACTACCATGCAATGAAGGTGTTAGCTGGGGTTGTGGTGTCATCTGGAGTTTGACTGGGCAAGAATCCACTTCTGAGCTCATTCAGGTTGTTGGCAGAATCCAGTTCCTTGCAGCTGCAGGACTGAGGGCTTCTGTTTCTTGGCTGGAAGCTGCCTTCAACTTCTAAAGCTGCCTACAGTTCCTGGCCATGTGGGATTCTCCAACATGGCTGATTTCAAGACTTAAGCCAGCTAGGGAGATAGAAACTCCACCAAGATGGGTGCTACAGTCTTATCACATAGTAATGTAATCATGTACATGTGGTCCTGTACATCCCATCACCTTTGCCATATTGGTTAGAAGTGAGCCACAGGTCCCACCACCCTCAAGGGGAGGGGATCGCAGGGAGGCATGAACACTAGGAGGCGGACCTCATCGGGCCTCTTACACATATGGCTATGTGTGTTCTTACATGTCTATAATTATACTATATATGTAATTCCAGACCTGTTCTCTTAATGTTGATACCCTTTAAGGGTGTTTTCATACTGCTATGTGGTCTTCCAAGCCATCATTACCAATAAACGCCAGTGTTCTACTGGTTGACCAATCCCTTCCTTTATATTTGGACATTTAGGTTTATTGAGTTTAATAACATTGTGAAGAACATCCTTTGTGTATCAAATGTTTTCTCTTTACACCTTGATTTTTCCCTTTGGGATGATACATATAAAATTAAATAGTAGGAATACTTAAAGGCATTTATATCCACTAAACTGTGAACATCAATGCTAGGGCCCTGTCTACTCAACCCATCAGTTTCTTTTGAGTTTTACAGCCACCCTGTAATGTGGGCAGGAAAGGATAGCAAATCTTGTTTACAATAAGGAACGTGAGTCTGGAGAGGGACCATTTGTGTCTGACCTGAAGATGAGATGATTCCTAATTGGAGTTCTTTCATTTTGTGCTTGGCAGCCAGGAGTTGCCACCTGTGTCTTGAAGGACCCCAACAGCGCCAATTTTGGCCACGATTTTGATTGTGTTTGTTTTGAATAGGTAATATAGTCATGCAGTTCAAAATTCAAAATGTCCCTTCCTGTGATCCTTTTTTGTTATAGAGAAAAATGTCTCCCTCTGCTGGACAAGCACAGAAGTGGGTATAGTTGCTTCCCCCTTTTTAAAATGTGCAGTGGGAGCCTACTCCCCATAATTCTACTTGTTATTTTTTTCAGCTTTATTGAGGTACTAGAGGCCCGGTACACAAAATTTGTGCACGGGGGGGGGGGGGGGGGGCGGTGTCCCTCAGCCCAGCCTGCACCCTCTCCAATCTGGGACCCCTCGAGGGATGTCCAGCTGCCTGTTTAGGATCGGGCCTAAATGGGCAGTCTGACATCCCTCTCACAATCCAGGACTGTTGGCTCCTAACTGCTCGCCTGCCTGCCTTCCTGATTGCCCCTAACCGCTTTTGCCTGCCAGCCTGATCACCCCCTAACCACTCCCCTGCCAGCCTGATTGATGCCTAACTGCTCCCCTGCCAGCCTGTTTGCCCCTAACTGCCCTCCCCTGCAGGCCTGGTCACCCCTAACTGCCCTCCCCTGCAGCCCTGGTCCCCCCCACAACTGCTCTCCCCTGCAGGCCTGGGTCCCTCCCAACTGCCTTTCCCTGCAGTTCTGGTTGCCCCCAACTTCCCTCCTCTGCCAGTCGGGTCACCCCTAACTGCCCTCCCCTGCTGGCCTAATCGCCCACAACTGCCCTCCCTTGGAGACCTGGTCCCTCCCAACTGCCCTCCCCTGCTGGCCATCTTGTGTCCAAATGGAAGCAGGATCTTTGACCACATGGGAACAGCCATCTTGTGTGTTGGAGTGATGGTCAATCTTCATATTACTCTTTTATTAGATAGGATAGAGGCCTCGTGCATGGGTGGGGGCCAGCTGGTTTGCCCTGAAGGGTGTCCCGGATCAGGGTGGGGGTTCCCTTGGGGCGTGGGGCGGCCTGGGCGAGGGGCCTGTGGTGGTTTGCAGGCTGGCCACGCCCCCTGGCAACCCAAGCGGAGGCCCTGGTATCTGGGGTTTATTTATCTTCTACAATTGAAACTTTGTAGCCTGGAGTGGAGCCAAGCCTTCTGCTTGCTCCGTGGCGGCAGCCATTTCTATTGGCATTTATGTATCTTCTATAATTGAAACTTTGTAGCCTTAAGCGGAGGCCTGGGCAGGCCAAGGCTGCAGAAGCTTGGCTTCCTCCATCGCCGTGGGCAACCCCAGCCTCCTGCTCTTTCCAGCTCTGTGGCTGCCGCAATTTCTCTTTGGCTTTATGTACCTTCTATTCATTGAAACTTTGTAGCCTTGAGTGGAGGCCTAGGCCAGCAAGGGCAGGCAGAAAGCTTGGCTTCCTCCATTGCCGGGGAAACCCATGCCTCCCTCCTGCTCTCTGTGGCTGTAGCCATCTTTGTTGGGTTTATTTGCATATTCACTCCTGATTGGATGGTGGGCGTGGCTAGTGGGTGTAGCGGAGTGATGGTTAATTTGCATATTACTCTTTTATTAGATAGGATAGAGGCCTGGTGCACGGGTGGGGACCAGCTGGTTTGTCCTGAAGAGTGTCCCGGATCAGGGTGGGGGTTCCCTTGGGGCATGGGGTGGCCTGGGCGAGGGGCCTGTGGTGGTTTGCAGGCCGGCCACGCCCCCCGGTGACCCAAGCGGAGGCCCTGGGATCTGGGATTTATTTATCTTCTATAATTGAAACTTTGTAGCCTTGAGCGGAGCCAAGCCTCCTGCTTGCTCCGTGGCTGCTGCAATTTTTGTTGGGATTTATTTATCTTCTATAATTGAAACTTTGTAGCCTTGAGTGGAGGCATGGGCCAGCCAGGGTGTGCAGGAAGCTTGGCTTCCTCCATTGCCGGGGAAACCCAAGCCTCCTGCTTGCTCTGTGGCTGCAGCCATCTTGGTTGGGTTAATTTGCATACTCGCTCCTGATTGGCTGGTGGGTGTAGCGGAGTGATGGTTAATTTGCATATTACTCTTTTATTAGATAGGATAATTGACAAATAAAATTATAACACATTTAAAGTGTACACTGCGATGATTTGATACTGGTATACATTATAAAAGGATCCCCACAATTGCCTGTTCCTTGCCTTTTCAAAAAATAATTTTTACCAAAGTTTCCCCTCTTGCTTTTTACTTACTATGTCTTGGTAATCTTTTCATATCAATGTAAAAGAGAGGCTCTTCATTTTTAAAAAACTGGTAATGGTTTTAAATGGGAGAGAGGAAAATTCACCTTTAGCTGATGTATAGGGTAAAGGAAAATAGGATAGTTTTCCTCCGTTAAAAGTCTTTAAAACAGATGGATTCTGGCAGGACCTGACGGGATTAAGGCGGTCCTATCTTCCAACTCGGAAGCAGCCGCTGCCTCCAGACGCTCTCAAGATGGCGACTTCTCTGGGTTCCAACACCTACAACAGGCAGAACTGGGAGGATGTGGACTTCCCCATTCTGTGCCAGACGTGTCTTGGAGAAAACCCATATAGCCGAATGACCAAAGAAAAGTACGGGAAGGAATGCAAAATCTGTGCCAGGGCATTCACAGTGTTTCGCTGGTGCCCCAGAGTCCGCATGGGTTTCAAGAAGACTGAAGTGTGCCAAACCTGTAGTAAATTGAAGAATGTTTGTCAGACTTGCCTCTTGGATCATGGCCTGCCCATCCAGGTTCGTGATACAGGGTTGTCTTTTAAGGATGACATGCCAAAATCAGATGTCAACAAAGAGTACTACACACAGAATATGGAGAGGGAGATTTCTAACTCTGATGGAACACGGCCAGTTGGCATGCTGGGGAAAGCCACATCCACCAGTGACATGCTGCTCAAACTGGCCCGGACCACACCCTACTACAAAAGGATTCGACCCCACATTTGCTCCTTCTGGGTGAAAGGAGAATGTAAGAGAGGAGAGGAATGTCCATACAGACATGAGAAGCCTGCAGATCCAGATGACCCCCTTGCTGATCAGAACATTAAAGACCGATATTATGGAATCAATGACCCTGTGGCAGATAAGCTTCTAAAGCGGGCCTCAACAATGCCTCGTTTGGACCCGCCAGAGGACAAGACTATCACCACACTATATGTTGGTGGTCTGGGCGATACCATTACTGAGACAGATCTAAGAAATCATTACCAGTTTGGAGAGATTCGGACGATCACCGTGGTGCAGAGACAGCAATGTGCTTTCATCCAGTTTGCCACAAGGCAGGCTGCTGAAGTGGCTGCGGAGAAGTCCTTTAATAAGCTAATTGTCAATGGCCATCGACTTAATGTGAAATGGGGAAGGTCCCAAGCAGCCCGAGGAAAAGAAAAAGAGAAAGATGGAACCACAGACTCTGGCATCAAGCTGGAGCCCGTTCCAGGCCTGCCAGGAGTTCTTCCTCCTCCTCCTGTAGCAGAGGAAGAAGCCTCTGCCAACTACTTCAACCTGCCCCCGAGTGGCCCTCCAGCTGTGGTGAACATCGCTCTGCCGCCACCGCCTGGAATTGCCCCACCCCCACCTCCAGGTTTTGGGCCACATGTTCCACCCAATGGGACCACCTCCTCCTTTCATGAGGGCTCCAGGACCAATCCACTATCTTTCTCAGGACCCTCAGAGAATGGGAGCTCATGCTGGGAAACACAGCAGTCCCTAGCACATTATCACCATTCTGGGGCTCTACAGAAGACAGAGCGCTTAAAAATCCCAGTAAACGAATCTTGGAATAAATATATTTTTCCTTCCTTTGTAGTTTCCATAGTAGCTGAATGTGTTCAGATGTGGGCAGTCAGAAAACAATAGCCATGCTTTGATTGATGGACCTCAAATAAGCTGCCATTGACACATCTGGTTACTACTATAAGGTTACTAATAAAACTTAATGCCTGTTCCCCTTCTTTGGGGAACAAGCAATGGGGTGAATTGGAATATCCAATGGAGTTACCATCCCAATTATATGTTCATTTTGTATTAATTTTTTGGAGGGGGGTGCATTAACCTGCGGAAAGAATCTTTTGACCATTTTTATGTCCATTAGGTATTTTCCTTTTTATCATCTAAAAAAGATTACTAGTACTAATCATTGTAGTGGCATAAGTGTGATTTAACACTTCTGAAGTCACACCCTCAGAAAGACAAGTGGAATCCAATAGGCAGCTCTGCCCAGTTCTCTTCTTAACCTCTCCTTCCCTCATTGATTACTAAAGGAATCTGGCTGATAGTTTTACTTCTCTACGCTACCAAAAGAGACAAAAATAAAAATTACTTTGCATTCCTTTTGGATGGAAACAAATGTCATGAAGCTGTGTATCATTGAAGAAACCTGGTGTCTGGGATGAAATTATTTTAAAGAACTTCCTATAAAACACTTTAACAGACTGAAACGAAAAGCTTTGGAGTGTGTTTGAATGGAAGACTTGTGACTTCGGCTGGAACTTTGATCTTCAGCATTCACTTTTGTGTGTCTCATTTTAATTCCCCGCTCTGGGCAGGGAATTCTGTTTGGTCTTAGAATGTTTGGATATAACTGAATTGTAGATGGTAAAACATAATTTGATGTTGTGTTTTTTTGTTTTTAAAAAATTAAAACGGGTCAATTAAAAACAAAACAAAACAAAACACACAAATGGATTCTGGCATGGGCTCAATGCCTTTGCTCGGGAACCCTGACCAACTCTGCCTGCCTCGGTGAAAGGGAGAGAGGACAGGGCTCTCCTCCCTGTTCTGCAAGTTCCCTTCCCAGCCTTAGTTTTTCTGTTGGTTGAACCGAGGTCTCTGAGGTAGGTGGGTCTGTGCTTCTTTAAGGGGAGTGCTAACCCATCTTTGGGAGGTTTTGAAAGTATCCATGTACCCACAGCCCCAGCACCCTCTGCCTGGGGAGCCTGCAGGCTGCTCAGGGGTTGAGGGATTAGCACTGAGCGGCAGCCTGCCGCTCCCTGCCTGGACCCCATGTGGACCTTACCTTTTGTGCAGGTGCTCCTGGGTGGATGTCAGTGGCACAGGGTCCCCAGCAGACATTTTGCCAGGCATGATAAAAATCAGGGTTGGGACAGTCTTCTGGGTTGTAAAGCCCTGTCAGATTTTATTCAGTTCTCATGAGGGCTCTGCAGAGCTGGCGGTAGTGTCCTGGCTGTCTATGTGAGGAGTCTGCGCCTTTCTTTGCTCACATGCCCAAATGGAGTGGCCCGGAGCCTCTGACACCAAAGCCTGTGCTTTTGTGGGCGCCCCACACCATGCATAGCACCCCAGATGCCAGAGTGAGTGAAGGAAGAGTGGATCAGGCAGTGCAGGGGCCAGTCTGTGATTGCAATGGAGGACTGTCTGTGACATGTGCTTATTTCCCCCAGAGGGCAGAGGGGAGGTTAGGAAACAACATTTTTTCCTTAAATAGTTTTCATATAGCGCTTAAAAATATTTTTATTGATTTCAGAGAGGAAGGAGGAGGGAGAGAGAGAACCATCTATGTTGAGAGAGAATCATCGATTGGCTGCCTCCTGCGTGCCCCACACTGGGGATCGAGCCTGCAACCCGGGCATGTGTCCTGACCAGGAATCGAACCATGACCTTCTGGTTCATAGGTCAATGCTCAACCACTGAGCCACGCCGGCTGGGCATATAGCATTTATTTTTAAAAATACTTATAAGTATATAAAAATAGTCATTACAAAGAAAGGAAGAGAAAGGGGTGGAGGTGGGATGGGGTGTTGGGAGGCACTTGGGAATAGAAGTGTGTATGGTTAGAAACCTGCCTGGGAAGGTGAAGTAGAAGTTTCCCAGGTCATGGGGAGGAGGGCAGTTCCAGGAAGGCAAAGGCAGAAGAGAGTTGCAGGGGGGGGGGGCTGCTGTGCTAGAGGGAGAAGGGATGTCCTGGGGCAAGGTGGGGAGGAAGGGGGTCATGGCAGGGTGACTCAAGTCAGGAGGGGCCCTGGACCCCAGCAGTGGGGCTGACGGGGAGGTGACACATGTAGACCTGTTTGAGGAGGTTGGGTGGATATGGGAGGGCTTGGCTGTAAGAGGCCCAGTCCTACAGAGGGGAGTGGAGATTATGACAGAGAGGAGGGAAGGCTTCGTTTTCAATCCCTGCTGGGCCACTGTGTGTCCTCAGGCAGGTCCCTGAGCTGCTCCGTGCCCTCACCTGTGTGATGGGAGAAAGACAGTGCCTCCATTCTAGGGTCATAGGATTCTTATGAGGATTTAGGAGGGAGGACATTGAAAACCCCCCTCAGGTGTTCAGCCTCGGTGACTTGGGGGAAGTGGCACCACTAGCAAAGGAGGCAAACACAGGAAAGGGGAGCACATTTTGTGATAAAGATAAGTTGGATGTGAAACATTGAGTTGGAGGGACCAGGGGGACTTGGAAATGGAGTTAGGGACATGGGAGAGAAATCCTCTCCTGAGATGGAGAGATGGGTGAATAGATGAGGTCACTCAGAGCTTCAAGTGGCAAAGCAAAGGACAGTGATGAGAAGAGTCAGACACAGGGTGACAGGGCAGGGCAGGCAACAGAGCCCGGAGGAGGCGGAGCTGCCCAGGGAGGCAGGAGGCACTGTCAGGTGTGGTTGGTTAGAGGTCACTGGTGGCTCACTGGCGTGGGCTGGCAGAAGTCAGGGACCCCCCCTGCCCCCCGCCCCGCCAACGCAGAGTTCCTGCCTGCCTGATCCTAGTAGTGACCCCTCCCCAGGGAAGTGATATTGTTACATTTAAGCTTTGAGAGCTTTTAATTAACCATTTGGGACAAGATGGTGAGTGCTTCCTTTCAGAGGTGATGAGCCGGGGTCTTGCCTGCCCCCACAGTGTCCATTTCCTTTCTAGAATACCTCTGTGTCTACTCTCTTGTTTTCTCAAAAATTTGGTAGACTGTTTATGAGAAGAAGTATATTAAAATAATATGGCCGTGAACAGTGTCTATGGTTTCTGAAACACTGTGAAAAGACTCGATCCCTGGGGCACTGTCACGAGGAGTGTTTTCATTAAACACGGCACAAAGGCGCACTGACTCCAGCTCTGTCCGCAGGGGAAGGCTGCTGCTCGCAGACCGTCATCTGATGTCCATGTTGTACACGGAAGGACTGGGAAGTGCCACTCAAAACGCGTGAGCCTCTTGGCTCTAGCTTCAGATAAATACAGTGGATCTTTCTTTAGGCAGGGCATGTTTTGTTCAAGCTTTCATTTGTTCCTCAATGCAGCAATAAGCAATAACAATCATGGCTGTAGCAGGATTGCTGAGGGGCATAGAGTGGGGTGAAACAGGGCCTCTGGAGCCAGATTGCTGGGCTCAGTCTCGGGCTCCACCCCTTCGCAGCTGTGTGCCCTTGGGCATGGGACCTCACCTCTCTGTGCTGTAGTTTCCTCACAGGCCCCTCTCATTAGGTGGTCAGTAGGCATAAACACAGGTGAGACTGGCACCCAGTGTCATTGCCATCACATCCTAGTGCTGGCAGAAACCCTCAGGGGACACAGTCATGGAGGGACAGGCTCAGCCCTGTTCTCCTGGAGCTCACGGGCTAGAGTGGTGATGAGGAATGTCAGGAGGACAGTAGAGTTGGGTGAGGGGGTCAGAGGCCTCCTTAGTCTCAGGAAGGCTTCCCTGGGTGGGGGAACCAGACGGTGCAAAGGCCCTCAAGTGGGAATGTGCTCAGTGGTTTTAGAAATAGTGTGGGGACTTCATGGCTGGACCAGAGAATGCAAGGGGACTCCGGGGGGAGGTGCGGATGAGAGGAGCAGGATGATGCACGGCATTCCGGCCATGGCAAGGACTCCAAATACTTGGAGGGCTTTTATTATTTATTTATTTAAAAAAATCTTCATCTGAGGTTATGCATATTGATTTTAGAGAGAGGGGAAAGAAGGGGGGGGGAGAGAGAGAGAGAGAGAAAGAGAGAAGAGAAAAAGATATATTGATCTGAGAGAACATTGATTGGTTGTCTTCTGTACATGTCCTGACCCAGGATCCAACCCACAACCCAGGTATATGCCTGGACCGGGAATTAAACCCACAACTTTTTGGTGCACAGGACGATGCTCCAACCAGCTGAGCCACACCGGCCAGGGCTGGAGAAGGTTTTAGAAGCACATTATAAATACTGTGCTTGTTTTTTAAAATCTAGACAGAGGTTATCGACTTACTTGTAGACAGAGAACCTTAGAACCACAAGACCTAGCACAGGAGATATTTCATCCCTTCTCTCTCCTCCTCACCTCTCCCCATCTTTCCCTCCAGCCAAGTTTATATTTTAATTGCCTTTAAAAGATGCACTTCACCTCTCCCTCTATATTTTTAAATTTATGTCTCATTGTTGCAATTCTTTTTTTTTTTTAGTTTTTATCAGTTTTCTTTGTCTTGATGCCTGGTCAGTCTTATTTGTTGAGTAATGATATCTGATCTTTTTTAGTACCCGCCCCCCCCCCCCCGCCCCCCCAACAGTGGGGCCAACATAATGCTATTGCGTGGAAGGTGTGCAGCCAGTATTTGTGGGGTGGTTGAATGTTGAACAGGCGATGCAACAGATAACCCGGAAAATGTGATCCTCTCTGTGTCACCCCTCAGCACCCAGACACCCAAAAACGCTGTGGTCAGTGGTGGGTTGTGGTAAAGTAGACAATATTCTTTCCTCTCTCTTTTGAAGCCCTGGACAAGATGGCCTTCATTAAAGCCATGAGGAATAATCTGAGCAATGTGTCAGATGATGTGCTAGAGGCGCTGTTTTTGAAGATGGACATAGACGGCACTGGCTTCATCACCTGGGTGAGGAGGGCAGCCCTGCTGCCTCGGTAGTTGGAGGGAGGCTGGGGGGCACAGGGCTTGGCGGGTCAGTGAAGCACATGGAGGGTTGAAGATGGGGGCAGTCACAACATTAGAAAGCCTCCTGTGGATTCTGGGATACATGCTGGGTGGAGGGAACCCTCAGAGTCCTCAAGGAGGCCCTCCTGAGACTTTTGGGGGCTTATCACAGCTCACTTCCCTCCTGGGATTCAGGAGAGTGTATGACGAATGTCAGTGGTCTCTGCCTGAGATGAACTGCGTGCACAGCAGTGAGCAGCTCACCAGCCCCGTGTTCAGCTCAGGGGCTTTCAGCCAGTGCTACAACCATCTCATGGCCCTTTACGCTCACTCAGGAACAGGCAAACCTGTGGCTGTTAAATCCAAAAATGTCAGGGTTTTAGAGCATGCTATTACTCATGCTTGTGTTTTTTTCTGATTCTATCTCTTCTACAATGAGCAAATACTGTACAGCATTAAGAATACAGAATACAGAAAAGTACAAAAAAAAAAGTCTGTCATTGATGTCATGATGATGACAATGATAACTAGCATTTACACCAGGCATTGTGCTAAGCACTTTATGCATTGTTTTCCTTAAACCTCACAGGAATCCCATGGGGTAGGTGCTATTGTTGACCTGCACATGACAGGCTGGGAAACTGAGGCACAGAGAAGTTAAGAACCTTGCTCAGGGTTATAGAGCTAGTTAGCAGGTAAACCTGTCTCAGGCCCAGGGAGTTTGTCTCAAGAGCCCATCCATTAACTGCTCTATCATACCCTCCCTCCCTGGCTTAGGGGTACATTCTGGGTCTCTTTTTTTTCTTTTGGCTTTCATTTCTTTTAATATCCTATATAATAAAGAGGTAATATGCAAATTAACCCTCACACCCTCACAAGATGGCTGCCTACCACCAGGCTGGCAGGGGGGTTAGTGAGGGAAGACCAAATGACTGAACAAGCGTGGGGCGACCAGGCTGGCAGGGGGTTAGTGAGGGATGACCAAATGACTGAACAAGCAGGCTGCGTGGAGCGACTAGACCGGCAGGAAGGGCAGTTGAGGGTGACCAGGCCAGCAGGGGGGCAGTTAGGGGCAACCAGGCCGGCAGAGGGGGGCAGGCAGTTGGGGGAGACCAGGCTGGTGGAGTAGATAGTTAGGGGCAACCAGGCTGGCAGGGGGGGTACAGTTTGGGTTGACCAGGCCGGCAGGGGGGGGCACAGTTAGGAGCGACCAGGCTGACAGGTAGGGGGCAGTTGGGAGTGACCTGGCCAGCAAGGGGGGGACAGTTAGGGGCAACCAGGTCGGCAAGGGGGGCAGTTAGGGGCCATCAGGTCAGCACACAGAGGCAGTGAGGGGCGTTGAGGTCAGCAGGGGGGGGGGCAGTTAGGGGCGACCAGGCAAGCAGGCAGGTAAGCAATTAGGAGCCAGCAGTCCAGGATTGTGAGAGGGACGACTGCCGGTTTAGGCCCGATCCCCGGGATTGGGCCTAAACTGGCAGTCAGACATCCCCCAAAGGGTCCTGGATTGGAGAGGGTGCAAGCTGGGCTGAGGGGACCCCCCTTGCACAAATTTCATGCACCAGGCCTCTAGTTCTGCAATAAACATGTTTCCAGCATTCTCTGCTATCGACATAATGATATTTCTTTTTTTTATTGTTTAAAGTACGTATGTCTTCTTTTCCCCCATCGACCTCCCCCCAGGCTCCCCTACCCCTAGGCACATGCCCTCATCCCGTTCCCCCCCACCCTGCCCCCAGTGTCTGTGTCCATTGGTTATGCTTATATGCATGCATACAAGTCCTTCGGTTGATCTCTTACCCCCTCCCCTCCCCCTCCCCTGCTTTCCCGCTGTAGTTTGACAATCTATTCGATGCTTCTTTGTCTCTATCTATTTTTGTTCATCAGTTTATGATGTTCTTTATATTCCACAAATGAGTGAGATCATGTGATATTTATCTTTCTCTGACTGGCTTAATTTTGCTTAGCATAATGCTCTCCAGTTCCATCCATGCTGTTGCAAATGGTAAGAATTCCTTCCTTTTCACAGCAGTGTAGTATTCCATTGTGTAGATGTACCACAGTTTTTTTAATCCACTCATCTGCTGGTGGGCACTTAGGCTGTTTCCAAATCTTAGCTATTGTAAATTGTGCTGCTATGAACATAGAGGTGCATATATCCTTTCTGATTGGTGTTTCTGGTTTCTTGGGATATATTCCTAGAAGTGGTATTACTGGGTCAAATGGCAGTTCCATTTTTAATTTTTTGAGGAAACACTATACTGTTTTCTACAGTGGCTGCACCAGTCTGCATTCCCATCAGCAGTGCACGAGGGTTCCTTTTTCTCCGCATCCTCGTGAGCACTTGTCATTTGTTGATTTGTTGGCTGAACAGTAGAGTCTAGAGTTGCCAATGAGATGGTACCTCATTGTTGTTTTGATTTGAATCTCTCGGATGATTAGTGACTTTGAGCATGTTTTCATATGTCTCTCGGCCTTCCGTATGTCCTCTTTCAAAAAGTGTCTATTTAGGTCCTTTGCCCATTTTTTGATCAGCGTTTATCTTCCTTTTGTTAAATTGTATGAGCTCCCTGTAAATGTTGGAGATTAAACCCTTATCGGAGATAACATTGGCAAATATGTTCTCCCATGCAGTGGGCTTTCTTGTTTTGATGGTTTCCTTTGCCGTGCAGAAGCTTTTTATTTTGATGTAGTCCCATTTGTTTACTTTCTCCTTATTTTCCATTTCCCTAGGAGCTGTATCGGTAAAGATATTGCTACGACAAATGTCTGCTATTTTGGTGCCTATGGCTTCTTTTAAGATTTTTATGGTTTCCCATCTTATGTTTAAGTCCTTTATCCATTTTGAGTTTATTTTTGTGTATGGTGTAAGCTGGTGGTCTAGTTTCATTTTTTTGCATCTATCTGTCCAATTTCCCAACACCATTTATTGAAGAGACTGTCTTCACTCCATGGTATGCTCTTGCCTCCTTTGTCAAATATTATAATGATATTTCTTAATAACTCCCTATTTCTTGTCATAGATTCAGCTGGGGCCCGTTTTGGCCTTGGCCATATTTTCATGGGGCTGAACAGTCGAGTCTAGAGTTGCCCTAGTGGCCTGGCTTATGGGCCCTCCCCTGCTGTTAATGTGATAGATGATCTGGGGCAACTCATCTATACTTACCTGGGCACAGTCTTATTGTCCGTAAAGTAGGGTGAATAAGACTCAGATGAGATGCCAGGTGTGGAAGTGATGTGAAGATGTATATAGCACAGTGATTTCCACCAGTGTGTCACAAGAATTTAAACCAGATGCAATACCTGACTATTAGTCAGGGGCACTGCCTTTTTTCCCTTGGATTGTAAAAAACAACAACAGCCAACACAACAATAACCATCCAGTGTGGATGAATCAAAATTATACCTATTTTTCTTGTCAGATTGGCAAAAAATACATATTTTTAGTGTGCTGCAGAATTTTAGTAATTAGTTTATGTGTGCCATGAGATGGTAAAGTTGAAACTTGGTGATCGAGCCTTAAGAAAAAGCTTTAAGGAGAGAGGCACTGCTATGCTGTCTTCACAAATACTTGCCAATAAGCCCTTCACCCAATTCAGATGCAATAGCAGCACTGCTGCTAGGCTGCTTCCCTTTGCCAGCCTGGGTGGGGGTGGGGCTCCCAGAGCCCCTTGGAAGGGGCTGGGAGAGTTGGGGGAGAATACTGGAAGCTGAGCTTGGGTTCCCAAAGCCCAGTGCTCAGACCATTGGGCCAACACCCTCTCTGCCTCGTCTTTCCTCTCGGGGCAGTCGAACTGTGTGGATTATATGATGCACGAGTTCCGGGGAAAGGAGTTGATGAGGAAGAGCCAGTACCACCTGCGCTTCCACCTGCCCATGAAGATCATCCCCCTGTAAGGAGCCTCTCCCTGGGCCGAAAGGGTGGGTCTGCACAAGGCCGTGCCGGCCACGCAGCTAGTGCCCTTCCTAAATCCCTGAGCCACCCTTGGTGGGGCCACCAAAGGTCGGGCACTGGGCCTGGTGCTTCATGTCCTTTAGCTCCTATCAGCATGAGCATTAGGTGGGCATGAGCATTAGGTAAGTGATTTGTCCCCATTTTATAGATGAGGAAATTGAGGTTCAGAGAGGTCAAATGGAAGTAGTGGGTGGTTCTGTTTGCCCCTCTCAGCCTTTAGCTTCCCCAACATGGCTCCTCCTGCTTCTTCCTGGGGCTGGGGCTGAATACACCTGGCAGTTTCATCCACAGGACACAGATGCCTCACACAGTGGGGACAGGGATTAAGAGGCACAGCAGGAAACTGTTTCTTCTGCCTGCCCAGGCCTGGAGGCGGGCAGCCCCTCTGTCACTCCTGGAGCATTCAGCTGTCCCTGCCTTGACTTCAGCTTGACCCTGCCTGCTGGATGCTCCTGCGGCTCCTCCCCTGCTGTGCCCTCTGGCACTTCTCATCCTCTCTCTTTGCTGTGGCCTGTTAGCCCCTACCCTTCAAAACACCCTAAGAGTGAGGAGTGCTGGGCCGCTGGCTCCCTTCCCAGAGCGCACCTTGTGTGGGAGCAACAGCTGCCTGGTGCAGGTGGCTGGGGCCAGGAGCCAGGTCCTGTGATACATGCATTTGTGGCCTGGTCAGGAAGGGCCATGGTGGGTCTGTCCTCAGGGGACCATCCCCAGAGCAGGCCATGGGGAGCACCACGAACTAGAAGGCAGCCCCTGCCCTCAGCAACCTGGAGTTTAATAGAGAAGATGGTTTAAGTGAAAAGCACGGAAGGGTACATTAAACAAATTTTGGTCAAGGTTTAATTGAGGAATAGCCCATGCACATGAATGATGAAAGATTTTATAATTTTAAATTTTGACCTGGAAACTTCGCTTGATGTAGCCAAGCCTCCACCAGTCTGTTTCCTTGGACATTTGAATTCCCGAGGGTGCTTAAAAGGGCTGGACCAAAAATGCCAAGAAGCTTGCCCCTGTGTTCTCCTGTTTATACGCTCAACCCACAATCCCGGAGGACATTTCCAGATTGTTGGAGAAAATAGCCAAATAATGTTTAATTACCTTCATGAAAGGGTAGCCTGGGCCAAGATCACCAAATACACCATCTTGTTCCCACTGCAGTCCTAGGAGGTGGAGGTGCTGCCATTGTGGAGATGGGGAGACCAAGACTCCATGATGGGGTGACACTTCCCAGGGTGCTCCTCACTTCGTAGCTCTCACCTATTGTGTCTGTTCCTCACACTCTCGGGCCTGACAGATGAGGCAGAATGGGAGGTGACAGCTGGAGTGGTGACTGAGAATATTCATGAGGATCTGGACAGAGCTATGAACTGATAGCAGGAGGGAGAGGACAGCACCTCCCTCTCTCTTCTGCAGAAGCAGTAGAATTTCATGGTGACTGGGTTATTTTTAGGCCATGGGTCACATCATTTGGAAAGGGCTGTGGCTGGAGTGGGGGTGAAGGTCCCAGCTCTGTTGGTAACCAGGACATAATCCAAACACCAGGTGAGATAACATCACCTGCCTTGCTGGGCCCAGAAGTGAGGGTACATCAAATGGGAGAGTATGTGCTGTGTTGGAAAGTCAAAATGTTAGTGCCCTTTAATTGCCAGATCTCCTGGCTTAGCCAGCTTTGCGGCAGGAAAGAAGCCATTGGAAGGCAGCTTTGAGGCTTGCTGGGAAGACTGAGCGAGGCCTGGCCTGCCCCAGAAGCTGTTTTCTGGGCTCAGGGCAGGTCCTTGGAGAGGAAGAGCTGTGCAAAGGGGCCCTGATGTCTCATAGCACCCTCGCCCACGTTCCCCCTCTCCATCCTGGAGCACTAGGGCAGTTGCTGGAATCAATGTTATAAAGTTTCCAGTCAAGTCCTACTCTACTCGCCTTCTGTGGGCCATTTTCCCAATAAAAGGTCTGCAAAAGCTGCTGCTCTCTGTCTCATCTCCCCATCCATGATGGAGGTTGACTGGCTATTTCACAGGACAGGCTTCCTGTTTTGGGAGCCCCGTCTCATACCAGCATCATACGTGGTATCTTCCTTTTGGACACTGTTGATAATGGAGGCAATCTGTGTGGAGGGGCAGGGTCCCACGTCTCATGGAGCCTGCTGGAGTTTCTCAGTAGTGGGCCTGGTGCCTGCGTGCGTGCGTGTGAGTGAAGCCCTCCTGCTTGCTTTCCCTTCCTCCTCTGAGTCTGTTCTGTGTTTGGTTGGGCTCTTCTCTATCTCATTACCTCCCACAGGAATCACGGGTGTGAGGTTGTGAAAGTGGTGTTTTTAATACAGCGGTTCAAGAAGATTGGGCATTTTCTGACTGTCACTAAGGACGGGAACCTGCAGTTCTGGTCAGAGTCCTTCTCTCTGATCAACTCCTATAAGGTGAGTGGGGCCCACATGTGGAGCACAGATGGGGTGGTCAGAGAGCCTCTGCCTTCCCACTCTGGTTCAGGGTGGTTCCTTCTCAGGGTTTGTGGACTAGGCAGTCTGCACTCGCAGTCACAGTCCTGGCTCCAAGTTCTGGCTTCACCGTGGCACCATGAGCCTCATAGTCCTCCTCTGTAAGCAAGATTCCACCTGATGGCCATTCTACGTGATGTCCAACAGATACCTCAAACCCAGTTTGTCCAAACTAAATGTCACTGTGGCCCTCCCTGCCCACCAGGCTTCTCCTGTGCCCTCACCTCAGTAAGAGTTTTCTGTGTTGGAGATCAGCCCCCTTTCCTTTCTTTGTTACACCCACTCCATCACCAAATCCTGCAGATTCAACCCTTTGCCTGGCCTAGGCAGGAAATCACAGTGGTTGTGAGCCTGGCCGCTGGAGCCTGACTACTCGGCTTAGAACCCTAGTGCACCACCTTCTAGCTCTGTGACCTCGGACCAGTTACTATAGAGCTCTCCATGCCTCATTTTCCTCATCTGTCAATGGAGTAGTAATCCCTCAAGGGCAGTGCGAGGGTTTAATGACATGATACACGCATGGTGCTTGGAGCAGGGCAAGCCACACAGCAAGTGCCTAATGAACATAAGCTGACCTCGTCATTGTCTTTGTGCCGTCAGTTTCTGGCCAAGTGCAGTGAGTGACAAAACACTCAGGCCAACCCACTGTGTGTGTGTGTTGCCAGGCCCGTCTAGCAAATGAGGAAGGCACAGCCCTCTGGAGAATAAAGCCTTACTGAGATGCTGCCAGCAGCATGAGGGCTGTTATCAGCTCTGTGTGACAGCAGTGTTTCCAGTTGCATCAGGGGTTATGCCTTGGGCAGGAGGGTTCTGGGTGGTCTCCCCAACTGCCTCCCAGTTGCCAAAGGTGGGAACTAAAGTCTGGGGATGTCCAGTGACTCCCCTGGGTGCTCTTGGTAGCCCAGGACCAAAGGGGATCTGTACTGTGTTCCTGAGGCTGGAGTTTCGGGCACACTCCACACACTTTTCCTCTGGGTGTTTATTGGGCGAGGGGGCACATTATAGCCAGAGCTCCTGGTTGTGGCTGCTACATGGTCACCTTAGTGTCCTTCCAGGGCCAAAGCCTGGGGGGGCCAAGGAGGACAGAGTGGGGCTCCTCTGGAAGGTCCAACAGACCTGGGCATTCATTCTTCCCTGAGGGGCTGCTTTCAAGTAGATGATGTCAAGAGTGAGTCACCATCCATGACCATCAGCTGCACACCCATGGTCACGCAAATGGAAGGCTCCGGATGTGGGACCAGGTCTGGGCTTCACCTATGAGTTGTGCAACCTCAGGCAGGCCACTGAGATTCCCTAGGGCTCTTGCTCTCTCATCTAAACACAGGGTGATGGATGTTACCGTCACCTCCCTTGTGTGAAGGTTAGATCCCAGCCCTGGGCAAGAGAGGGGCCTCAGGGGGCCCTGGTCCATTGTCCTCACTGCCCAGCCAGTAGTGCAGGCCTCTGCTTTTCGTGCTCTGAGTTTTGTTGGAACATGGCGCTTCCCGCCTCCGCCTTTGCCATCCCTTCTGGATATCCACCTACGGGAGTGGCCTTAAAATGTCCCCTCCCTTCTTTTCCAGATGGGACCCCTCTCTTTTTTCAGTTCAGAGCCTGTGTTATTTAGGGAATAAAATACAAGTTTCTCAGCTGGCTACCCCTAAAGTCATCTCCCATCTCCTCCTACCCAAGCCTGTCGGGCCGGCCTCCTCTTCCCTAGACATAGCAGTTCATTTCTGCCGACATGCCTTTGCTCGTGGTGTCCCCTGCCTGGAGTGCCAGCTCAAATCTGCCTGCATGTGTGAAGTGAGGCTGGCACCAGAGCATGGAAGGGCTCCCAAGCCTGCCAAGCTCCTACTAAGGGCACTCTAGATAGTTTAGCTTTTATGATCTCATTATTTCCTCACAGCCTGACAGGATGATTTCTCCTTAATAAGCCACGGTGATCAGATGACACCAGCAGGTGGTAAACAAGGTTCAGACAAAACAAAACGAATACACTGTTATATGTCAATTATATCTCAATAAAACTGGGGAGGGGGGGGGGAAGGAAGATTCAGGCATCCAGAGGGACAGATAGTGGAAAGTCGGTCTTCCTCCCCCAGACCCTAATTCCTCTCCTAGGAGGCAACTGCTGTGACTAGTTTTGGGTGCTCTTCCATGGATAGCCTATACATATACCACTCCCTTTCTTTTTAAATATGCAATGGTAGCACATTATATTGGTGCTTTTCACCTTGCTTTTTCACTTAGTAATATATCTTGGCAACTAATCTTTATTGGTATGTACACAGCTCCCTCACAGTTAATGTCTGGGTGGTGTCCCTTACATATACGTCTCAGTGAATACATGTGAACATGTCCATAGCTGTGTCCTGGAAATGGATCCCAGGATCACAAACTGCACATTTAAAACTTTGATGAGCTTGTCAAACTACTCTAAAAAGGGGTTGTAAAGATACCAGTTTTTTAAAGCCCATTTTATAGACATGGAAACTGAGACTCAGCAAGGATAGGGCATTTATTTAAAGCTTCATTGTTAGTAGTTGGTGGTCACACTGGGCCCCATGACCAGGTCTCTGCCTGGTCCCTGGGCCTCGGCTGTCAGGGTGGGTTCTCTGGGGGCAGCCTCCCCAGCCCAGGTCTCTGCTCTTCCTCTGACCAGCTTAACCAGATACAGCCGCTCCACAACCAGCAGATGTGGGTCATCGACATGGTATGTCTCCACAACATGAACCTAGTTGCGGTTGCGTCCACTGACCAGAAGATAGGTGAGTCCCTGGTGGCTGCCCCTCCTGCTCTTGGCCATTGGGAGTCATGTGTCTGCACTTGGGGAGATCTGTCACTGAGCCAACTTTGAGCACGGATTCAAGCTTGTGGGTATTGTTGGGTGGTGAGCAGTGACTGCTCATTGTCACCAGAGACCCCGAGGCCTGGGATATGGCTTCGGGTTCTATGCATGCCTCTCCTCTGTCTTTCCCCAGAGTTCTTTGATATTACTAATCGTAACTGTTCCCGGGCCTTCACCTTCATCGATCTGGACAGCTGCCCTCTGGTTATGGACTACTGGTGAGTCTCCTGGGAGATCGGTGCAGGGTCTTGGCAGCAGCCACAGCACTCAGTGGGGTTGGAACCCACAGAAAGCCTTGCTGGAAACAGTCCTGGAGAGATTCCCATCCTGTGTGCCTGTGTCCTCTTTCCCCCGAGCTGCTTCTCTCCCAGCGTCACCTTTCACCGTCAATCAAACCACGGCGTCATCGTCAGCTCTCTTCCTCTCCCTCTCCCACCAAGTCAGAGGCTTGTCCCACTGCGGGTGAGGACTCTGGAAGCATCACATCTACCGCTAGGGGCGACTTGACAAAGAGCAGCTGGAGGACCAGGGACTCATTTATTTTGGTTTTTAAAAAATGCAGATTTCTTTTGGATCTGGTTCATTGATGTTTTGGATCTGGGTAGCTGGGCCCATGTTCAACAGCTGCTGAGAGCAAGAACTGCCTCAGTCCCTGGATGGACATAAGCATGGAGCACGGGGAGGGGGTGAGGACTGCGGCTGGGTGCGCCCAGCTGGCTCCATGGCTTCTCTGTCTCCATCTTTCCCAGGTCTGACTATCACAGAGGTGTGTTCTGCTTCGGAGATACCAAAGGCAACGTCATCGTCTTCACCTCCGACAATGTGGCCAATGGGCTGTTCAATCCCCGAATCCTCCCCAGGACCTCCAAGTGGGGTAGCTAACACATTGGGGAATGGCTCTGCCCTGGGGAGTTCTTCCCTCCCCACCTCCCTGCTCAAGGGCCCCTGGCTCCTTCAGAAGCTCAGGCGACAGTGCACTACATGCTCAGCTCAGAGCAGCCTGTGGGAACCGAGGAGATGGGGTGACAGCAGGAGATTGGGGGGTGGGGCTGAGGAGATAGGCAATCACTCTGAAGGTGGGAGGTTGTACAGGTAAGGGCCAGGGGAGTGGGGCTTCAGGACCCTCCTCATCCCAGGAAGAATGTACCCATGCCAGCTGTGTGACCTTGGAAAAGTCACTCACCTGCTCTGGGCCCTGGGCTGATGGTGCTAACTTCCTCCATCATTGTGAGGAGGGTTCTGCTCTCTTTGGCTGTGAGCTGCCTTTGGGTGGTTAGGGGTGGGTGGAGCAGCTGCCCTGAAAGTGAGCACATCACCTCCTATAATTGCTCACCCACTGCCTGGAGGGAGCTGCTGTTGCCACAGCCCTTGAAGAGAGGAGGAGCAGAGGTTTACAGGGTGGAGCTTTTGCACAGGCCCCACAGGGCTAAGTGGTGGCTGAGATCGGAGTAGGCGGTCTACTCCGGAGTCTGCACTTGAACCACTTGCTAAGCTGCACACCAAACTCACCAGATATTGAAGGATGCTGTTTGGGATGCTCTGCCAAGGGGCACTAGATCCTGAGGCCCTGGGGCCTGGGACATTTGGGGACTCATCTGAGCTGGATCAAACCTTCAATTCACAGTGTCAGTTTCCCAGGTTGCTCCATCCAGACCACCAGAGGGGCCCCTTGGGCTTCCAGTCAGAGTTTCTAAACAGGACATCCTCCTGCGCTCCCAGGCCTCAGTGACACCTGCCAAGCTTGTTGGGGCAGTGTCCCTCCTGGTTGGACAGAAAATGCATCCTGCCCTGGATGCAGCAGTGGGCTGGCACCCTGCTACATTCTTGCCTCATCAGCCTCTGCTCTGGTCACTGTTTGCCACCCTGGGAATTGGCATGGGTGGGGCATGTTAGTCTTTGAGCTGAGGTGATGAATGGGAAATTAGGTGGTGGATGGGAGCAGATGACGCTGGAGTGTTGGACCAGTGTCCTTCCATGCCACATGCTGATTGAAGGCTGGGGACAAACACGAAGGTAGGCCCAGCAGCATGTTGACTTGGGAGGAGTTGGACAGACCAGCTCTGTGTGACCTTGATCTCATTGCCTAACCTCTTTGTGCCTCAGTTCCCTTATTCAATAGGGATGAGCACACTCAGTCTATAGCTTTGCTGTGAGATGGAAAGAGAGTACATAGTGTGAGGCATATGGCAAGCATCCAGTGACTGTCTCCCCTGCTCTCTGGGGCTCTCCCAGCCTAGGGGCCCTAGTGGCAGCCACAGGCAGGCTATGTTCACCGCACAGCCCAGCCAGAACTAAGCTTCCTTCCTCCCACACGCATGCAGGGCCTGCCCCATTTCAGTGGGCAACACTCCATCCCTTGGGATTTCCTTTTCAAGCCTCTTCCGGCCCTTGTGAGATGGGGCTGGTGACCTGGCAGCACAAAATGCTTGTCATGAGACCCTGGATCCCCTTTTTCTCCATTTCATCTGGAAGCTTCTCTCACACCTGAGCCCAGACTGTCCTGGCCCTTCTGACCTACCTCCTTAAACCCTGCTTTGTCCCCTGTCACCGCTGCCTCCGCCCGTCTGTGTCCAGCTGTGCAGCTGACACCAGGGGCCTGCGAGTGCTTCCCCAGAGGCTCCCCAGCAGCCTTCCACGGGAGGTTTCCCGAGCCAGGAGACCTAAGGTCCCCAAGGACAGGCTGCACCTCGTGCGGTTGCCCCTGATGTGCTCAGTTTACAATGCTCGTGTTTGCTGGTCAAAGGGGGACATGCAGTTTGAAGCATGATGGGAAACCCCCAAAGGACTGTTTTCAGAGTGAATAGAGCCTAGGACCGTAATTCATTTTCCCATCCGCAAAGTTGGAGTTAACTAACAGAATCACCTTGTTTAGATTGTAGCAGCTGGGGAGAGTGGGGAACCCGGAAACCTGGTTCCAGCTCTGCCGTGAGCTGGTGGGGGACTCTGGGCGGTAGTGTTAACCTGCTGGCTCTGTTTTCTGGGTGTTGAGTTCACCCCATGAACTCATTTGGACACAGTGAGGTTTGAACGAGCATTTGGATGGAAAAGGCTTTTGAGATGCATAGAATTGCATACAGACTCCGGTGTCTTCTGAGCTTTTGCTTGTCTGGCAAAGGGGGAGAACTGGTGACATGGACCTCGGTTTTCTCTCCTAACAGATCACTGGACCAGTATTTCCACAAAGAAGCTCTTAAATGAGAAGTCCCCTTTGTATAAAAGTTACCGACTGAAGGTAAGTTGTAGCTTTCCTCAGCCTGTTACCATGATAGTTATTTGTATACACACCTGTCAAAAATAAATGCAGAGAGCCCTGGCCAGTTTGCTCAGTGGTGAGAGTGTTGGCCCGCGGACAGAAGGGTCACGGTCAGGGGCATGTACCTCGGTTGCAGGCTCATTCCCCGGCCCCGGTCAGGGTATGAGAAGGAGGCAATCAATCAATGTGTCTCTCTTGCATCAGTGTTTCTCTTTCCCCTTCTCCCTTCCCTACACTCTCTTAAAAAAAAAATCAATGGAAAAAATATCCTCAGGTGAAGATTTAAAAAATGCATTAATAAAAATAAATGCAGAGAGTGAATTTGGCCCCTGGGTTCGGTCATGGGCCGTGGTGCTTGGTCTCTAGGAATGGGTGGAGTTGGATCCTACCAGCTTTTTCTGTGTCCCATGCATGGCCATCTCTCTCAGCGCCTTCCTTGCTCAGCCCTGGTTCCCGTAGACACCGCCTTTCTCCTGGATGGCTGCAGTGGCTACTAGCTGTTCCCCATGTCCTTTCTTCACTCAGTGCTTTCTCCAGCAGCCAGTGGAATTATGAGATGGAAACACAGTCATGTCACCGCTTTGCTCAAAATCCCCAGTAGCTTCTCTCTGAAACACACTAAGCCCTTTCCTACCTCAGGGCCTTGACACCTGCTGTTCCTTCAGGCTGCATGCTCTTCTCTAGGTACCTGTACGCCCGCCTCTCTATTTCCTTCAATTCCCCAGCCTACCCACCGGAACAGCCCTGCTGCCTGCCTCTGCCTTTATTCCTTCACCCTGCAGAATCCTGACACCAACTACAGTGTGTGTGTGTGTGTGTGTGTGTGTGTGTGTATGTGTGTGTTTCCCACACCACCATGCAATTCTCTAACTGGCTGTCCTAGAGTTCAACACAGTTCCTACAGGTGAAGGTTCATCCCACAAAGCTGTCCTCCACTTCAGATGTCAGTCACAAGTCCAGGGTGTTATCTGTGCTTCTTACTTGCTGGCTATAGAAAGTAGGTTCCCATGATCCCCTCCCTCCTTGGGTTTGATTAATTTGCTGGAGCCGCTCACAGAACTCACAGAAACATTATACTTACTAGATCACTGATTATATTTTAAAAAGCTGTAATTCAGGAGCAGTCAGATGGAAGACATTTGTAGAGCGAGGTATGTGGGAAGGCACTTGGAGCTCCATGGCCTCTCTGAGAGCACCACTCTCCTAAAATCTCCATGTTCAACAACCCGGAAGCTCTCTGAACGTTTTATGAAGGCTTCGTTACAGAGGCCTGATTGCTGCAATCATTGGTTATTGGTGATTGAATTCAGTCTCCATTTCTCTCCTCTCCCTGGAACTCAAGGTTCCAACTATCCAGTCACATGGTTGGTTCCCCTGGTAACTAGCCCCATCCTTAGGTTCTTTCCAAAAGTCACCTCCTTAACATAAACTGGGGTGTGGTTGAAAGGGGCTTGCTATGACTACAAAACACCTTTATAGCTCTTATTATTTAGGAAATTCCCAGGGTTTCAGGAACTCTGTGCCAGAACCAGGGGCAAAGACTGGAATCTATATTTCTCATTATGAATCATAGCATCACAGCTGCCACCTCTTACCTTGGTATTGTCCTGCCTCTGCCATGAGAGTGCAGCTCCTGGAGGAAGGCACTTAGCTGGTTCTCTTCTCTGTTCCGTCTCCAGTGCCTGGGGCTTGTGGGCTCCTGCACATTTGTTAAACAAATGAGTGAATAAATCCAACACTCAGGAAAGTCTGCGTTGGGTGGTCCAGGCTCCTCCATGCTTCCTTTGGAGCAGGTTGGATCGTGCAGGCCCTGGGAGCACCTCAGAAAGAGTCCCAGGCTAGTTCTCCATCTCCTGTGGGATTCTCATCTTGGGCTTGGTTTCCCTCCAAGTTGCTAAGTGACCCAGGTTCCGTTTAGTGCCTTGGATTTGGTGCCCCACTGTGATACTCAGTGAGATAGTTCTGCAAAACCTAGTCAGGGCCTGACAACCCTCCAACCTGCTTCCTTCATTCCTGTCCCGGAAAGGAAGATGGCTGGATGGGGAGGCCAAGCTCTGGGTCAGACCTTAGGGCTGGAGCTGGAGTATTTAGAGCCTGTGCAGCCAGAACACCCCCATGATCTATGGGTCGTGGCCTTTGTTGCCCAAGTGCATCAGGTAATGTTCTCACTATCCCAAGCCGTGTCCTGACAAAGATGGAGGGTGGCGGAGGGGCCAGGAAGCAGAGGTTAATCTGCGCTGGGGCTCCTGCAGATAACGAACTCACAGACTCAAATCCATCCTTTCTCCTGTCTTGGGAGGGGGCGACAAACAATATTAGTTTTAGCCTGACTTGCCTGTCCTCTAAATAATAACCAAGAGTTCACATGACAGCAGCCTTTTCACTGACAAACAATGGCCACACCCTCCTGGTCATAGGGTCTGGGCTAGGGCGGGGGCCATATCACTTTGTCAGAGCTGTGATCATTAGAAGCCACTGGACTCAGCGATCCCTGGTCCCCTCCAGTCCCCAACACCTGCCATGTCCCAGAGGCTGGGCTGAAAGGCTGTCCTCGGGTGGGACTCCACCACTGCCACTCTCTTCCCAGGCTCTCCATCGCAACTGGTGCCAACAGGTCAGGTTCATCCCCGAGATGAACCTGGTGGCCTCCTGTTCAGCCATCAGAAAGTCCTCTCTGGTGCTGGCAATATTGCCATCCAAAGCCTCTGAGACCACCAGGTAAGAAGCACCTTTCTCTAGGCTAAGGTGGTGGGGCTGGAAGGGAGGTGGTTAGGGGTCTGGCTTCATTTCATTCAAAAGGGGCCATCCCTACTGAGGGTGGACCCACCTCTGAAACAGTGGCATTGCTTGTGGGCAGCTCACTGTCTATGAACCACACTGGGTCCAAGGAAGCACTACCTGTTCTACGGGCCAACAGCGGGTTGTTACAACATGGGCTCTGGAGTCTGAGTTGTTGTTTTTGTTTTTTAAATTGAGACATAATTGATATAACATTATATTTTAGGTATACAACATAATGTTTTGATACACACACACACACACACACACACACACACACACACTAGTGGCCCTGTGCACGAAATTCGTGCACGGGGCGGGGGTGTCCCTCAGCCTGGCCTGCACCCTCTCCAAATCTGGGACCCCTCGGGGGATGTCTGACTGCCGGTTTAGGCCCGATTCCTGACTAGGTTTTGCAGGCCCTGTGGGATTGGGCCTAAACCGGCAGTCAGACATCCCTCTTGCAATCCGGGACTGCTGGCTCCTAACCGCTCACCTGCCTGCCTGCCTGCCTGATTGCCCCTAACCACTCTGCCTGCCAGCCTTCTCGCCCCCAACTACCCCCCCCCACGGCCTGCTCACCCCCAACTGCCCCCCCCTGCTGGCCTAATTGCCCCCAACTGCTCCTCACTGCCAGCCTGCTTGCCCTCAACTGCCCTCCGCCCCCGCTGGCCTGCTTGCCCCCAACTACCCCCCACCCTGCTGGCCTGATCACCCCCAACTGCCCTCCCCTCCTGGCCTGATCACCCTTAACCGCCTCTGCCTCGCCCCCCCACCATGGCTTTGTCTGAAAGTCCGGAAGGTCTCCTGGTCTAATTAGCATATTACCCTTTTATTAGTATAGATTGCAAAATCCTCACCACAATAAGTCTAAGTAACATCCATCACCACATATGGTTACACTTTTTTTTTCTTGTGAGAACTTTTATGGAGTGTGTATTTTTTAAAATATATTTTTTATTGATTTCAGAGAGGAGTGTGGTTTTAATCCTCGTTCTGGCATGCCACCAGCAGCAAAATTAAAATAGGGCTTCTTTTACCCAACAATTTATATACAAAACTCAGCACAGGAGTCTGCATGTAGTATCAGTAGGCATTCAGAAAAATATTTTCTGACTAAAGGAATGAATGCAGATTGCTTCCCTGTGAGCCTCAGTTTCCTCCTCTATAAAAGGGTGATAACTGCACTTCACTTACCTCAAGGATTATTCTGATGAACATGGTTGTGGTATGTGTTCAGTGACTGGCAGAACTTATTTTTTTTGGAGACAGTTCTAGTCTATTTCCTTCATTCTAAATTATTCTACCCCAGAATGAATTTCCCCCCCTTTCTCCCTTCCCTTCCCTTATTTAAAATCAGCTGTTTTTCCACAAAAGTGTATGTATATACATTGTCCTTGTAAAAAGTTAAAACATGATAAGTAAAACTGGAATCCTGCAACCCTCCTCCCCTTACCTAACCCCATTGTCTCACTCCATTATCAAAAGTCCCAATTCTGTGATTTTGGTGTTCACCTAGCACTTGGCACTTTGCAGTAGGTACTTTCTCCTGAGGATTCCTTCAGCTGGGTTTCCCTGCCTCTGCAATGTTCTTATTGTCCCACCTTTTTACATCTGGAGCCTTTGGCCTGTGACATTTTGCTCCTGAACGGGCTGAATAATGAGCTGTAGCTCCCTTGTCTTGGAGGAACAGCAGGAGATTTGAGGCTTGTATTAGGGGTGCACCTGGGTCACGTACAGTGTGGAGAATGAGGGCCATTTTGGTCCCATCTCGGTCTGTTCCTTCTTATCCTGGTTGTTTTCCAGTGGGAATCCAATCCTGGGATGGTAGCGCTAATTTAGGTCCAGCTTCTCATTTTACACTGGAAACTTGAGGCTTTGGGAAGGCAGCGGAGGTGACTGGCTTGGAGCAAACCTTTGAGCTGGGGTTGCATCCCAGGCCTCATTGTAAGTCCACTGTCTTGTTAACCAGAGTATTCTGTGTGTATTCCCACCCAAGTCCTGAAACTAACTGCAGGTTAGGGGAGGGGGTCTCGGAGAATGTCTGATGCGGTGGGGGCGTTTCAGTCTTGGCTTCAGTCCCTTTCGTGTGGCTATGGGGTGGGATTTTGCTTAGAGCTGGTTGGCTGAGTGTCATCTCTCTGCTTTGGTGGTGTATGTGTTTCATCTCATGTCTGTGATATGTGTTTCATCAGCTTCTTGTTTTATTGGGTCTCAACAGCCGGAGGCTATTAGGAGGGTCACCTCACTGTGGCCCTGAGGCCTTCTCTGGTCAGGCCCTGCTGCCTTCCTGAGCGCACCCCTTCCACTTTCCACTCTAGCCACACTGGCCCCCTTGTGGTTCGGGTGTGCTCCTGCCCCAGGGCCTTTGCATCACTCCTCTCTAGTAATATGCTCTTTTTTTAAAAAATAGTTTTTGTTTTTTAAACATTTTTTTATTATGAAAAATTTCAAACACATACAAAAGTAGAGATAATAGTATAATACTTTAATGTCACTAGTACCTAGTCTAAGTTAATCTCTTTCCAAGTGTCTCAAAAATATCTTTTTACAATTATTTGAAATCATATATAAACAGGGTTCTAGAATGGGTTTGAGCAGAGGAATGGCGTGGTCTGACATGTAGGAACATCCTTCTGTTGTTCTGTTGCAAGTAGAGTGCATGTGGGCAGGAGTTGAGATGGGGACCCAGTGAGGATGCCATTGCAATAATTCAGCGTACATATGATAGCAGCCTGCAGTCGACCAATTGGGTGGAGATGGAGGGATTTGAGATATATTTTAGGGTTGGTTGGAGAATATATTTATGCACTGGTGCCCACACACACCCTTCCTTCCTGTCTGAATGCAGTACACATATTTTCTGGTAGGTGGTGCCATTGACTGCTTGCTGGTTTCCAGTTGCTGGGGATGGCCTCATAGGGCGTGGGCTCAGCAGTGAGGCCTGGCACTGCCAACCCAACTCTGCAGTGGGCCTCAGCCTCTGAGGCAGTGTGGGCCCACGGGTCTGACTTCCCAGCAGCCGGCTTGCACTGAATTTCCAGGTAGTTGGAACCAGCAGTGAATCAGATGGAGGAGCTAGGGTCGGGGGTGGAAGGGACCTGTGGACTGACCCACAGCATCTCCCCTGCTTCCCACCTCTTCTCTCACTTCTGCCCCCACCACCTCATTGAAGCCACTGTTATCTGCCACCTAAACTGCTCACAGTGGCCTTGTTCCCTGCATGCCCCCTGACCTTCCAGGCCCTGCTCTGCACCGCAGCAGCCATCTGCAGACCTGGTCTCCTCCTGCTATCCTGTCAAAGCCACTGTTTGTTTCCCTGCAGGACTTGCCATGATCTATAAATGTCCGTGTCCCACCTCTGTTCATGTACTTGCCCGTGCTGCTGCCCTCTAGAAGGAAGTCCCAGGAAGGCCAGGGCGTCACATCCACGCCTCTGGTAATCCTGAAAGGGAGTAAGAGCCAGTAACTCTTTGGTGAATGAGTGGGTGAATCAGCCTGAAGTAATTTATAGTGACGTTTTGGGACCATTCTTCCAGAAGATTTTTCTGCACATATATGTGTGGAGAAGGATATATCTGGTTTGACAATAAATGACATACATGGATTCAGTTGCTCTTCCTGACATTTTGATTGTTTGAGGCATCCTTCTGCTGTGGAGGGGAGAGCAGGTTGGAGGGAAGTAAGACTGGAGGTTTAGAGACCCCCTGGGAGGCTGACAGAAATGAAGGGGGGTCTGAACTAAGCAGAGGCCAGGGCTGTGGTGGGATGTGGGGGAGTACAGGAGAGGAAGCCTCCAGAATGATATTCAGGTAACAGGCTTGGGCCCCAGGGCGTGGTGGAGGAGCCAGTTCAAAGGCAAGTTCAGTGAGGGCATGCTGCATTAGAGGGTTGGAGGCCTTTGAGTTGAGTTTTGAAGGGAGAGTTCACGAAGAAGAAGCTGGCAGGGCAGGATGTATGGATAAGAGGGAACAGCATGTGCAAAGGCACTGAGTTTTCAGGGCTGTTGGGTCTGCGAGGGCTGCTGGGCCTGACCTTTCCACAAATCCTGCCTGGGTCACCCTGGCTCTTCCAAGCCCCAGCCATCCTGCCACCCCTCTTCCTTTCCTGGAGCTGAGCCTTCTGCCTCCTCCTGCCGTGCCCATCCTGGCTCTGACCCCTGACCTCCTGCCCTACCAACCAGCCACGTGACCTTGGGCAAGCTCCCTAGCTTCTCCTTTCCATGTCTTCATCATGGCATAAAGCTGATGACACTCTTCAGGGTTATGTGAGGGGTCCAGGGGGCACACGAGACAGCACCCAGCACTGGGAGCAGCATGGAGCAAGGCCATGACCCCAGGAACTGTCTTCCCTTTTCCCTGGCCCGGGAACCCTTCCCTTTGGATTTGTGCTGTCGGTGGAGAGACACCTGTCCCACTGTGGTTGAGGTGAAGATGAAGTGAAGTTTGCCTGTGAAGTGAGGCAAATGTGTGATAACTGTAAGTAGTTGTTCCTGTGGGCTGCTTTCATCTCTAAGTGAGAGGTGGGTGCCTCCTCCATGAGCTGCTGGTTTGGTGCTGAAACTCAAGGCCCGGACTCAGTTGTAGGGTGTGCTCTGGGCAGGACTTCTGGGGCTGCTCCTCTCCTTAGGTGGAGAGACAGTGACTTCTCCTGGCCTCCCCCAGCCCTGTCTCCAGTTCCTCCACACTCCACGCTCAGAGGCTCCCCAAGGCCTCTCCCAGCCCCACAGCCTTTTTGTTCTTTGCTGTTGTAGGTTTTCGGTGCTGAATTTAAGAAAAGGAATTCTTTGCTTTGATTACTGCGCAGACAAGAACTTCCTGGGTAAGTAATCTTCATGTCATGCAGAATCTGTTGGCCTGGCAGAACTGGGGGGAGGGCTGCTGGAGGCATGGGGACCATCAGACCCAAGGAGGAGGACTTGCAGCCTTCTGCCTCTGTCTGGCCTCCTCTCGTGCCACTCTGGCCCCCACTCATGGGTACGTGGGGTAGTGTGGTGGCACAGGCTGTGCTTAGCATGGGTGGGGAGCAGAGGGTTGATTTGTAGCAATGCCCGCCCATCTGCCAAGCCTGGCTGGAATTGATACCTGGCCCCAGGAAAAGGTCCCAGCATAAGCCCCCAGTGGCTGATGCTCATTTTTTTTCACCCTAGTGACTGGTGGCTATGACCCCCATATCCGCCTGTGGAGCCCCTTCTTCTCGAAAAAGCCTGTGTGGCTGTTGAAGGGGCATCAGACCTCGGTGATGCACATCCTGGTGAACACCAAGAACAGCAACATCCTCATCAGCATCTCTAAGGACAAGGTGCTGCCCTTGTGGAGCATGGCCCTCTGCCCCCCAAGCCAGAGACACTTTTCTGGGGACAGTGGTCTAGCTTGGGCAGCCGGGAGGCTGGCAGTTGGCAGGAGCCTGAGGCCCAGGGGAATGGTGTGACCTCCCTGCCTGTGGTCTCATGCCTGGCCTAAGGCCTAGAGGGAGATGCCCCGGGGGGAGTCGCCATGCGGGGCCTGAGCCCAGCTCTAAGCAGTCCACTGGAGCTGGCTTCTTGGGTGCCCAGCCTGGCTGTGGTCCTGGGCCACACCCTTCCCTTTCATATATCCGAGTGTGGGACCTGCAGGAGTATATATGCCCCTTCCATGGAATGGTTGTCAGTGGCTTAGAGGAAAATGGGGGGGTAAAAGAGTAATGCCACGTCTGGCACATAGTAGATATACAATACATGTGAGTCTTTCCCTGCTTCCACCCTCCCTCCAACCCAAACTTGCACCCCCAGCTCTCCAGGGGCCTCTCTAGGGACACTTTCTTAACCTGAGATAAACTTGAGGGGGATCCTCTCGGGACAGGTGGGCCTTTTGGGCAACAGTGTTGGTAGCCACTCTGCATTCTACCTGGTTGTGTTTGAGGAGGCTGGAGGGGCAGCTGTGAGGTCTGCAGGGGCACGTGCTGCCTGGCGTGGTCCTCTACCACTGAATGGCGTCCGCTCAAGCAGGGTAGAGGTCCTGGGTGAAGGCTGGGACAGGGGGAGAGAGCCGGGCCACGGTTTCTTCTTAGAGCACAGGAACAACATCTCTGTCGTAGGGTCAGGATCCGTGGCAGACACTAAGCGCAGTGGGTGTGCATTGGAAGTGCTTGCATCGTGGGCCCCTGACCTGCTCACATCCCAAGGCCTCCATTGCTAGCTGCATCCCACTCTTAGCCTCTCTGTTTTTTCCCTCCTAGAATATTCGCGTGTGGGATCTGCAGGAGTATATATGCCTCCAGTCCTTCTGTGGGAGGCTTTTTGCCCTGGGAAACTGTCCCATCACCAGCATCTACCTCCGGGAGAATGACAACACCCTCATCTGCAGCACCTATTCAGTGAGTGCCGTGCAGGAGGAGGCAGCATTGTGGCTGCACATAGAGGGTGGCCACTGTGGCCAGGTCTGAAGTCCCACAGGACAACCAAGGGATGATCACAGACTGTCCCTCCCCAGACTGCTCTTCATGATGCTGTGAGGCTGAAGCTGCTAGACTCTGTGGCCTCACCCATGAGTTTCTCATCTCTTGGGATTTCCTAGAAGCTGTTTCTAGGCCCCCAGCTGTCAACCTCGATGTTGCTGCTCCATCTGTTCTTTTCGTGACCTGTACATCCTGCCCCCAGGCTGAGTTAGGGGCTCCCCCTCCAAGCTCCCTTGGACCTGTGCCTCCCTGTGATCACAGCCCTTACAAGTCTGTCCTGAAACGCTTACGGGAATTTCTTGACAAACTGTGAACTCCAGGAAGGCAGGACCACACCTGAGTAGCCCTTCTAAAGGAGAGAACCTGGAGAGACCAGATGTGAGACCATCTGTAGCTCACCTTACCTGGTGCCCATGTGCAGTCTGTCTTGACCCTGACCCTGGAGGACAGCACAGACCAGGAGAAGCACAAGGGGCTGACTGTGCAGGGTGGTGGTGGGGCCTGTGACAAGATGGGAGTTTAGGGAGCTGTGAGGACAACCAGCAGCCAAGATGGGAAGGGAGACAAGGGTGTCATTTGTGGCTAAGAGTTAGGAGTACTTCCACTGAGGCCTTGTACCCTCTGTTGGCCAGGCCACCCTGGCCGGGGACACGTATATTGTTCTTGTGTCCTTGGCTGGCTCTCCTCAATATGGTAGGTTTCTTGAGATGGGAGGTTGTGGGTTCCTTCATCTCTGCTGAGTGCCAGACTGGCTGCCAGCATTTGTTGAATTAAATAGACCTTTGAAGGTCATTTCATGTCATCAAACATTATCAACCCCCTGCTCTTTGTTAGGGGCAGAGAATATATTAATTAGACACTGTCTGATCCCTGGAGGAACCTATGGGGTAGAAGGAAATGTAGAAAATGCAATGTATTATGATGGACATTATGCTAGGTGCTTCATGGAGCACAGGAAAAGGATCCTTAGCCTAGCCTGGGGTAGGGATAGCCTGGAAGAGAGGACACTGGACTGAGGCTGTATGTTTCTCAGAAGTTATAAGAGGGACCTTGGACTTTGGGGTCCTAGGGGCACTAGGGTTTGGGAGCCCTGATCTCAAGAGGAGTGATTAGAGGAGTCTTGCTAGGCTCAGTCCTATGTGTACTAGTAGTTAGGTTGTCTTGATGTCTCAGTTTACTGGAAGTTTCTCCCTGGGGCCAGTCAATGAGGGCAGAGCTCTTTGGACTGCCCAGCTGTCTGCCCCTCTCCTCATTACAGATTGGGATCCTAAAAGGGTACATGGAGACCGAGGGGCCTGGGAAAACTGGGGAGAAGATCACGACTTACAGCGCGCCCCTGTGTGCTGTCCTCTACAGCAAGGTTTTTAAGCAGGTGAGTGGGCCAGCTGGTCTCTGGGACTGGCAGGAGAGCTGGGCAGCATGGGGCAGGTCCCAGACCTCCTGGGGTGTCCAGATCCAAGGGGTAGTCAGGGCAGGTGGCCGGGTGGTGCGGACTCTCATAGCTGCCATGGTGGTGGGGGCAGCAGGGTCTGGATGAGAAACAGCCCTGCAGAGGGGCTGGCCCACGATGAGACTGGAGCCCCTCCACTTGGCCAGCGGATTGCCTGACTCCTCTGAGCCTGTGCACTCCTGGCTGCTGCCCCAGGTCAGTTCTGACAGGCAGCCTTCTTTACGTGAGTGTGAGATGGGACAGTAGGGCTGGGCTGCTCTGCAGGGTCCCTGAGCATCATTTTCTAGGGAAGCCCTAGTTCAGCTTTGTCCACTAAGGGAAGGGAAGGAGGCTCAGGCTGCGGGCAGTACCCTGGTCCTGAGTAGAGACCTCTGGGCTGGTCAGGGTAACTGGGTACACGGTTTCTGAGGTGTAGGGACAGAAAGGGCCCCCAGGCCTTCTGCCAGTTTTTACTTGGACCCCTTTTCTGGCCTGGGTTCTGGGCAGGGAAGGCTGTATCTGCTCCAGAGGTGGCCTTGGCTACATGAAGCCAGAGCTGGTCTCTCAGTACTTCCCTCTCATCTTGGCTCCTGGCACCACCATCCTGCATATTTTGGGCTCCTCAATGCTTTCCAACAGTTATAACCCTCAACCCCAGCTTTTCTAGACATCATCAGCAGGAGGGTTGGTCTCAAATAGGCTCACGGCTCCTGTTGCATGGAATGCTTGTCATGGCAGCAAAAGGTTGCACTGAGTGGAGTGACTATCTTCTACTCTCGGCACTTCCCTCCTCAGGGGCCAGTTACTGTATTTCCTGTGCCACCCCCATCATTAATGATGCTTCAATAAAAGTTTTTTTTTCTGAATTAGAGAGTATTTTCTCTGGATAAATTCTGATAAACACCATTTCTGAGTTAAAGGGAATTTCACCAAACTGGCTCCTTCTAAAGAGCTGTGCCAGGTTGCACTGCCCCGAGGAAGGCCTGTTTTCCAGAGGGGGTGGTCTGGCAGCCGGGGTCCGTGAATGCCTGTCTTCTCAGTGCATGGTGCGGGGCTGGGCGAGGCCTAGCTATGACACGCGCCTCTGCGGGAGCCCCAGACTGTGTACTTCCTGCAGGTGGTGAGTGGCTGTGTGAGCGGCGTGGTGAGTGTGTGGGAGATCGTCACAGGCAAGAGGATGATGGAGTTCTCTGTGAGTCGTGACCAGCAGGTGGAGCTGACTGCCATGTCCCTGGATGAGCCTGAGCGGTGCCTGCTCACGGGTTCGCGTGACGGCACCATAAAGATGTGGAACTATAGCACTGGCGAATCCCTGCTCACCTTCCCCAACCCCGATGAGCTGGAGGTCAGTCTGGTCAAAGGGCCTCTTGAGAAGCTAAGCACAACTCCTGTGGCTCTGGGGCCCACCATTTCATATGCCCCCCTGAACGCTGTCCACGTGGACTGTGCGGCTTCACGCCTCCCTGAGCCGCTGTGTCCTCACGCAAAAGGGGAAGACAGGCAATAGCACCTGTCCTTAATAGGGTTCTACAAATGTTAGCTACGATGGCTTTTAGTTTGTTAGCATTTCTTACCCCACGTATGTACGAGAGCTTGGGATCCTAGCAGTGGCGGCAGGTGATTCAGAGCCACCCATGCTTGACTCTATTTGAGAAATGCCTGACAGAGTTACAGAGACAGTTTGTGGGTGTGGCATTGTGCAAAGCCAGCAGTCCCACTTTGGGACTTGAGGCCATTCCTAACGCCTATGGCACAGTCCTTTAACCAACTCAGAAGGAGCACATGGTCAAGAAGCCAGGGGTATGAATACTAGTCCAGGTCTTATCATTCAGTCATTTGACCTTAGCCAGGTCACTTGTCTGTTTTCAGTCATCCCCTAGAAAGTGGACATGGATACCTACCCGATTTGCTTTCTCTAAGTCCATCAACTAATGGGATGTGAGGAAACCTTGAGAAAAATGTGGTGGTATCACCTCTAGAGAATTTTCCCCACATGGAGAGTATTGGCTTCTTGCTTGGTATGATTAGGAAGACATTCCAGGCCCAGAACTATTTTCACTGAGTTACCTTAGAGTTCTGTTTTCTTTCATCTTCCACAGATTAGTGGGATTATCCATATGAATAAAGTGTTCTACGTGACCGGGTGGAATAAGAGAATCACTTGTTACAAGTGAGTAGCAAGGGTGCGTGTGGGTAGGTGGGCTTCTCCATCCTGGCTTTGCAGATGGTTAGAACACCAGCAGGACATTAGTGGTGGGTAATGTCCAAGGCTTCATCTGCTCATCCACCCATTTATTCACCACTCCCCAAGGTGATAGGCTCTAGGCTTTGTGGTAGGTGCTGGGGATGGGTATAAACAAGAACGATGGATTCTCTGTCCTCCTGGAGCCTCTATGGGGTTGAGCTGATCAAATAACTTCATTTAGAATGCTACATTCTATTGAGTAGAGGTTTCTATGGGAAGGAGACAGAAATATGATTTAGTCTGAGGGGTGGTCAGAAAAAGCTCATCTAAGGATTTTATGGGTAGGGGAGTGGGATCTGAAGAGTGAGCAGAGGGGTCTTACTGAAGCAGCTAAGAGCTTGGGATAGGAGGAACATTCCAGGTAGAGGGAAGAAATACATGTGCAAGACCCCTTCCTCCTCAGAGGGCCTTTTTAGGGCAGTGGTTTCCTCTCCTCTGAACCTGAATCCTTACTCTGGTGCCCGAGTGGTGCAAATGGTAAGATTAGTTTATGTGAAGCCCTAGGACAGGGCCTTGACAGTAGGCACATTATAGGTGCTTAGTAAATGAGGTCAGCAGGGCAGAGCGTCAGCCCTGTTCCGACCCCACGTGCCCTCCTCCGAGTCCGTGCTCCTGCAATGGAGCATTAAGGCTGAGCTCTCAGCCCCCCTGCCTCTGGCCGTGTGTGCAGGTTCCACAAGACCAAGCCGGTGCTCTTGTGCAACCACTGGCAGACCTTCCACACCGAGGATATCCTGAGTGTGTCCAAGTACCAGAACCAGTTCCTCGGGACCTCCTCCTACAATGGGGACATCCTCTTCTGGAACGTCAATATGCTCAAGCCCGTCCTCAAATTCAACGCCTCTCAGAGCCCCTCACCCTTGCTGCCTAAGAGGGTATGGTCAATAGGAACATGCTGTTCTCTCCTCTTTCTCTTAGCTGTGGGCCAGAATCACACTGGACCAGGGGAAGGAGGGTGTAGGGAGCAATCTGGGAAGTAGAGAGGATGGTGGTGACTTGTTCTGCAGGAGGTTGGGAGCTAGGTAGGTAGTAGTTTCTATACTTAACCTCATTCAACAAATGAGGAAACTAAGGCACACAGACGTTATGCATCTTGCCCAAGGTCACACAGCCAGAAGTGATGGGTCAAACCCAGGCAGTTTGACTCCAGAGCCTTGGAGTGCTAGTCGTGTTCTCTCCATAGATTACTCTGTCCTGAAAGATGGCTCACATCTTACATGTCACTAGTACACGTGACCACTCCGGGCTCACTGAGCTCATGGCAAGGACTTAGGAAACCCACACAGTCTCTGAATTGCCATATCTTTCCACATTAAAGCTGGAAGGGCCTTTGGGGTCACCTCATGCAGTAGTTTTTGGAACATGTTGGGGAAAGATGCTTGGAAGCTATTGCAGAGGCTTCTCCCAGAGCTGTCCAGCTTTCTATCTATTTTATACTTTGGAGCTTCCTTTAAGATGAAAAAATCCTAAAAAATATTTGGAAACCACTGTCCATTTTAGAGATGGGAAGACTGAGTTCCTCGTAGCAGCAGTCTCCTGCCTATGGGTACTCAGGGCATTAGTGGTTGGCCCAGGGATAGGGTCATAGGTTCTGGGTTGATGCCTCTAAGGGTACTCGGTTTCTGGGAAGCATGCTCTGGGGACCTGGAGAGCCCTGTGCTGTTGGTGTTAGACTGGGAGACCCCGCATTTCCCTCTGGGACATTGCTGAGCCCCAGGGGCTGCTCTCTCTCTGGCACAGGTGCAAAGAGACGACGAGAGCTTGGTCGAGAGCCACAGGACCAGCAACCCCTGTGTGGAGCCGAAGTGGGCACGCAAATTCTCCGTGCATCCTCTGGACCACAGCACCAAGACTGTGGCCAACACCAAACTGAGGCGGAACCTGATGTCAGCGCCCCCTGTGATGAGACACCCCAAGAACAAGGAGTCAGATGAGCCTGTGCTCCTGCAGGTGGGAGCAAGAACTGACTCAGGCATCCACCCTTACTCTCTAGACCAGTGGTCGCCAGCCTTGCGGACCTCACAGACACCTCTAGACACCTCAGCTTGCCTCATGTGTGTGTGATTCCTTATTAGGAGGCACTTTACCCAGAATGCCTTCAGGTCCGTTAACACTTTTCTTGAGTGTGGTGGACTGGACAGGCACCTCCCTGATTATGCCCATGGTATCTAACCCACTCTGTTGCCTCACGCCTGGCCATGGTCCCTTCCCAGAGAGCGGCTAATACCAGACCTGATGTCTGCAAGCTCAGGGGCAGGACCTGGAGGCAAGACAACCAGAGAACCTGCAACTAGAGGTTAGATCCTGGGCTGCTTTCTCTGTCTTCCAGCTCCTGTTGCCCCAGCAGAGATGAGCCATAAAGGCTCCCCTGCGCTCCCTGGAGACCAGACTCCTAGGTGCAAACCACTTCCCTCCTCCTCTGAGCCCTGGTGTCTGCCCCAGGATCAACCCTTCCAGGCTTGACTGATGGTCCTGTTTGGGGTGGGCAGAGTAGGGAGAAAGAGCCAGGGGGCTGTTCTCTTCCTACTTGCTGGGTGTGGATGGCCTCAGACCCTACAGTGGAGACAGTAATCCTGATTGGGGCTTGGAAGCCAGTCAGATAGTCTTAGCCATTGATGTCTGACTCCTGGGAACTGAGGCACACAATACCTGTCAGGCACCAGGTAGTCTAAAACCGGATCCCATATGACCTGCTGGGAGTTAGTTCTGCTGTAAGGGGCAGCCACTGGATAACACTACAAGGCACTGATACCATCACTATCTTCAAATCTAGAACAATGGCCTATAGACACTGCTTTATTCTTACCTTTAGCCAGGGTATCTCTTCCAGGGCAAAGGGAGGGTCTTCCCCCAAAGCAAACACAAGTCTCGTAGGCCCAGGACCTGTTAGACCCCAGCTGTGCCTTTCACAGGGTGGTGCATCTACTGAGTGGGGCTGGGGCTTGCTCCTTCAGCACCTGCCTCTAGTCTCTGTTCCCCATTAGCCAGGGAGACCCCCTTATGATGACCTGGGAGGCCCATTTTGTTTTTCAGAAACAACGCAGTGCTAGCAACCTCAAGCTCCTAAGAATGTACTATGAGAGACAGTCACTACTCCAAGAGAAGGAAAGGACTAAAGGGGAACTGCAGAAGAGGGAGTTCCAGCAGTCTAATGCATCAGTAGAGAAGGTTGGCCATGCTCAGGCAGGGTCTGGGGTGTGAGCCGGGGTGGACAGTGGGGTGGGGTTGGGAAATGCAGTGCCTGTGGGGGTCTGGGGCCCAGCCTGGTTCTCCCCAGGGTCTGGAGAGGTGTGGTGGAGATGATGGTACTGCTCAGGATTTGGGTTCAGGACTGCTGTGTCTGGGGGAAGCTCCACGGGTATGGGGGGTTGTCTAGGGAGGTGAACAGTGTCCCCTCCTGGTTGGGGGTGCTGGCCTGGGAGGGAGGAAAAGTAGCATTTCCAGAATCCACTGTTAAATGCCCTCCTGTGCTCTGGTGAGGTGTTTTGTATGACATGTGAGGGGGACTGGGTCATATCTGTTCTCATTTCCTCCTGTGCCTTTCCCCTTTCGGGCTCTGATCACCCCTCACTGTGCTGTCATCTAAGGCCCCTTCCAGCTTTCACCTGCAAAGACAGGGTCATTAAGAGACTGTATGGGTTTCCTAAATTCCTGCTATGAGCCAGTGAAAATCAGAGTCATAGCTGTGTTAGGAAAGGCAGGGCTGTCCCCTTACCTAGGGGACCAGGGCCTCGAGCAGGAGAGCAGTGCCTGCAGAGCTGGGACCTGTGTGCTGGAGCGGAGACTGGCGAGCCTCTGCACATTCTCTCCTCCAGGTTCTGAATGTGCTTTCCTATCCTTTAAAAGTTTTGTTTTGGTAAAAAACGAAAAAGAAGTGTGCATAAAGTGAAAAGTAAAGGTCCCCTATGTATCCTTTCTGCCCCCCACCCCCATTCCATCCCAAAAGTAATGGTTACTATCACTGATAATGGATTGCTTTAGCCTTAGCCTTTTATTTTTAGACCAATGATATAAAATTATAGCTAGATTATAGCTAAATTATAGTCCTGCCATTTGCTGTTTTATTTTTTTAAAGATATTTTTATTGATTTCAGAAAGGAAGGAGAGGGACCTGGGCTGCTTTCTCGGTCTTCCAGCTCATTGATTGGCTGCCTCCTGCACTCCCCTCCCCTCCACTGGGGATTGAGCCCACAACCCAGGCATGTGGAATCCAGGAATCGAACCGTGATCTCCTGGTTCTCCAGGAATCGAACCGTGATCTCCTGTTTGACACTCAACCACTGAGCCACGCTGTCTGGGCCATTTGCTGTTTTTAAAAAAATTAACTATATACCATGGATATGTCTTTATAGCAGTAATTTAGATTCAGCTTATTCTTTGATGTTTACTTATTCTTTTTAATCACTGCACAGTGCCCCATAGTTTGAGTGTATCATAAACTATGAAGCCAGCCTTCCATTGATACACTGGCAGGTTAGTTCCTGCATTGAACTTTTATGTGCAGCACCGCACTGGACATCCTTGTTATATGCATTTCTGTGCACTTACGGGAATATATTGAAAGCATGGATTCCTGGGAGCAGAATTGCCAACAGACGTGACTCTGACTGAGGGAGATGACTCAAAGCCCCACCTTTTGGGTCAGTGACTTCGTTCTGTTGGAGCACAGACAGTTATTCATTGAGCACTTACCACGTGCCAGGCACTGGGGGTGGGGGCAGCAGTGAGGGACAAGAACCCCGGCCCTAATGGAGCTGACATTCTAGTTAAGTGAGTAAAATAAATGATAGGCCACAGGGTGAGCCAGCACAGCAGAGAACAAGAAAACTAGGAAGAAGGCAGGGAGAATGGCATAGGAGGTGAAGAGGGCACTACTGTTTTAATAGGGTGGTCAGGGGTGGCTTCACAGAGGAGGTGGCCATTAGCCTTTCATTTCTGCTAGTCTGGTGAGTGGAAAACAGCATTTTGGGGGTTATTTATTTGACTATTTGTGATATTGAGCTTTCTGTATGTTTGTCATATATTTGTATTTCTTTAATGAAATAAATGTCTATTCATCTACTTTTTAAATTCTTTTTATTAAGTTCTTGGTCTCATCTACTTTTTAAATTCTTTTTTTTTGTTTTTTTATTTTTTATTTTTTTATTAAGGTATTATATGTGTACATATCTTACCATTGCCCCCCCCCCACCCCACTCCCATACATGCCCTCACCCCCCAATGTTTTGCATCCATTGGTTACTCTTATATGCATGCATATAAGTCCTTCAGTTGATCTCTTATTTCCCCCACCTCTCCCTAACCTTCCCGCTGTAATTTGACAGTCTGTTTGATGCTTTACTGCCTCTGTATCTATCTATCTTTTTGTTCATCAGTTTATAATGTTTTTCATTATCCCCAAATGAGTGAGATCATGTGGTATTTTTCTTTCATTGACTGGCTTATTTCACTTAGCATAATGTTCTCTAATTCCATCCAGGTGCCTACAAATGGTAGTAATTCCTTCTTTTTTATGGCAGCATAGTATTCCATTGTGTAGATGTACCATAGTTTTCTGATCCAGTCATCTGCTGACGGGCACTTAGGCTGTTTCCAAATCTTAGCTATTGTAAATTGTGTTTAAATTCTTTTTATTAATTTCTTGGTCTCTTTATATGCTCTAGAAATTAATCCTTTGCCTGTTTGTGTATTAAAAATATTTTCACCTCATCTCCCTTTGTGGTATTACATGAGGCTTAGGGTCACAGAAAAATTTGTTATATTTTCTTTAAAAATATATATTTTTATTGATTTCAGAGAGGAAGGGATAAGGAGAGAGAGAAACATCAATGATGAGAGAGAATCAGCTGCTTCCTGCAACCCCTCCCACCCACCCCGACTTGGGATCTAGCCTGAAACCTAGGGATGTGCCCTGACTGGGAATTGAACCGGGACCTCCTGGTTCATAGGTTGATGCTTAACCACTGAGTCATGCTGGCCAGGCTTGTTATATTTTCTTCTAGACATTTATGATTTTATATATTTTTAGTCAGCTTATTTTTCATCTAAGTAACTTTGTGTATATATGAATCTAGTTGTTCTTTTTTTTCTAAATTGGTAGCCAGTTACTCAAATACCATTTATTGAATAGTTTATCTTTTCTCTACTATCTTGAAATTCTATCATTATTATATATGATAATCTTCTATAATCTATTTCTGGATCCTCTCTATTGTTCCATTGGCATATTTGTCTATTCTTGCATGGATGTTTTACATTTTCAAGAGATATGATAAAAGTCTTTATAGACAATGCAATTAGAAAAAAAGCTAAAGGAAATGCATTAAAATCGTAGTGTGATTATATCTGGTTATTGGGATCTTGTGGGTGATTTAATCTTTTCTCATCAACCTGTGCTGTCCACATTTTGTGCAGTGCACACGTACACTTCCAAAAATGGGGAAATGCTTGCCTTTTTCTTTGGTTTAGGAACTCTTGGTTCTGTGACCCTGGCACATGGGTTAATGGGAAGCAGGTTGAGCATTTTGTTTTGGACCCCAGGACGAGAATAAATGAGATTTCTATTGTTGTTGTTGAAGGCATTTTGTGGGAACCCACAAGCCACCACTGTAATTTCTGACTTAGTCTGAGTCGGGAAGCCTCCAGTTTCCCCTGCCTGGCCTGACTTACTTTGTATCCCTAACTGTGCTCTCTCTGCCTCATGTGAGGCGGGTCCCAGGCGAGCAGCTCTCTTCACATGCTCCTCGTACAGAGTAACTCCCCACTGTGGCCCCCACATAAACCACAGGAGGGACTATGTAAGCGAAAGTGAGCACAAGGGGGAATTAGCAAAGGGCATGATCCAAATAAGACTTGAAGAAGAATTTGGTCAAAATGCTTTTTTTGGCAATTGGCTGGAAAATAGAAATGTTTCACTGTAGTGATATATGAAAGGGAATGAACTCATCCTCCAAATAGCTTTGGGTTGAGTTACAGGTCTTAGAAAATCTTATTTGAGCCTTAGGACAACTCAACATCTATTCATTGATCATGTACCACGTGCCAGTTATCATCTTAGTTGCTGAGGATAAAGTCATGAACAAAAACAAACACAAATCCTTGCTATCTAGGAGCTCATAGTTAAGCAAAATGTTCCTGGTTACCACTGAGGTAGAAAGTGTGGTTACCCCATCACCATTCTCACTGGGCATCTAGTTTATTGGGGCACCAGATCAGTGTGCTGACTTGCCAGGCGGGCCTCTCAGCACTGTGTGACAGCGACCAGCTGAGCAGGCCCACCTCTCTTGCACAGATAATCTTCCTGCAAAGCAGGCCTCGCCTGCCACAGACGGCTGCCCTGCTGAGCAGCTGCATTGATGGCTACATCTACGCCTGGTCCATCTATGGGTACGGAGGCCTGCTGGGGAAGTTCCACGTGGACTCTGGAGGCCTCGGAGAGGTGGTCGTGGGTGCCATGGCCACTGACGAAAATGACTGCATTCTTGTCACAGGGGATAGTAAAGGGTACATCAAGGTGAGGAAGGTGGCATTGAGATTGAGAGGCTGGTGTCAGCCAAATTCTAGCCCCCTCTTTGCCACAGGTGGCCCTAGCCTAGTCCCTACTTCCTCAGGGTATGTTTTCATTTGTGAAATAGTGGGCAGTAGGATGGGTTACCTTAGAAGTCCTCTCCTGCTCTGGTGCCCAGTGAAATGACTGAGGGTTTGGTTCAAAAGGCCCCTCTAAGAAGCCTTCCCCAGTGAATCCTGTGCTCCATCCTTGTCTCCCTAATACCCCCTCACCCCCAGCCATGCATCTTACCTGTGGCCAGTTGTTTCAGGAACAGATTTCATGCTTTGTGGTGAGACAAAAGGCAAGAGTGCCTAGTCCTGGGGCCAGCCTCACCCTCTCTGCATGCTAGTGAGGGGTCTGACCTAGAAGATTACTTGGTCGCCTTCTGGGCCTGACCACCTGGTTATCTTAGAGGTGTGAATAAGAACTGCCCCACTAAAGTGAGGAGCAGTGGTCTGGGAGGGGTCCAGAGTGAGTTTGTGCTGGAGTGAAGTGGTGCTGGACCACTAACTCACATTTTGTGCCTAGATCTGGGACATCGATGATTACTGCACAGTCACTGATGGACAGTCATTTCAACCCAATGGAACAAACAAGTTCCAGTTCTTAATTCCTAAACTGATCCAGTCCAACCTCGAATACAGCATCCCCTCGGACAAGAAGGAGGTAGGAAGATACTGGATACGCTCTACTAAATAGCTGGGCCACGATGCTTGCACTGAGATTCTGAGTCTCTCATGTTTCCTGTTCAAGGTTGTCTGGTTGATTGGGACAAATTTTTGTTAACCAGAAGTCACCATTAACCAGTAAAACACAAGTATGCACACATCAAATACACCCACATGAGTACACTTGCACATGTATACAAACATACACACACACCCCTTTGATGGGCTTTGATCATTGCAGTGAGGGCTCTGGAGTCACGCATTTAAAAAAAAATTTTTTTTTTTTTACAAAACAATTTTAATTGATTTCAGAGAGGAAGGGACAGAGAGAGAGAGAGAGAGAGAAACATCAATGATGAGAGAGAATAATTGATTGGCTGTCTCCTGCATGCCCCACACTGGGGATCAAGCCTGCAACCTGGGCATGTGTCTTGACTGGGAATTGAACCATGACCTGGTTGATGTTCAACCACTGAACCAGGCCGGTTGGGCAATCATGCATTCTTTTTAAAAATAATAAAAATATTTATGTATTTTCTTGAGCAGGTAATACATTTATATAGTTGAAAAATCAGTACTTCTCTGATGACAAATGAAGTTGAGCACCTTTTCATTAGTTATCAGGAAAATGCAAATTAAAGCCACCATGTGATACTACTGCACACCCACTAAAATGACTAAAACTAAAAAGAAAGGCAATACCAAATGTTGGCAAGGATACAGATCAACTGGAATTTCCACTGCTGGTAGGAATGTAAACTGGTAAAATCACTTTGGAGAACTATAGCTACTAACTATAGCTACTAACTATAGCTACTAACTATAGCTACTAACTATAGCTACTAACTATAGCTGACTTACGTGCCTATTCCATAAGTCAGCAATTCTACTCCCAGGTTTATATCCAAGAGAAATCTATGCTCTAAGAAATATGAATAAGACTGTTGATAGGATTACTATTTGTAACAACTTCACATTTGAAATAACCCAAATGCCCATCAATGTAGATTGGAAAAATAAATTGTGGTATATATACTGTATAGAATAATATCTGGTATTGGAAACGAATGGTTTACACGTATTTGCTATTATTCTATATAAGAAAGTGGTAATATGCAAATTGACCCTCACACCGTAACACCATCACAAGATGGCAGTGCACACAGTGGGGCGGGGCAGCAGGGGCAGGGCTGGCTGCTGCTCTGTGCAGCTTCTGCTGGGGTTTCTGTGGCCCTGCGTGTACACCATGGGGGTGGGGCCCAGTGGTGGCTGCACACAAGGCATGGGGCGGCACTCCAGGACTTGGGGCCATCCTGTGGTGCACTGGCCATGTGGGGCAGGACTCTGGGACTCAGAGCAGTCCCATGGTGCACAGGGGGTAGGGTGGGGGGGAGGGTCCCAGGTCTCGCGCGATTTCACGTGACGAGTCACTAATTCAGTAATAAAAAGGAATGAAGTACTGATGCATGTTACAACATGAGGAACCTTGTAGACATTATGTTAAGTGAAGGAAGCCAGTCGCATACTATGATTCCATTTATACAAACTATGGGGTGATGAAATGGTCTAAATTTGATTGTGATGGTGTGAATATACTAAAAACCATTGAAGTGAGCACTGTAAATGAGTAAATTGTATGTGAATTATCTTACCTAATAGTAGACAAACATGTAAATTGACTGTACCTCCGCTACGCCACCAGCCAATCAGGAGTGATATGCAAATTAACCAACAAAGATGGAGGTTAATTTGCATACACAGGAGCCAAGTGACGGGGCGGGTGGGATGCAGGCGTTCTGCCCCACCCCTGGTCTCTCAGGGCCTCTGGGCAGTATGGGAAGGCGGGGCTGGAGTGGAAAGAGGCGGCTCCTGGAGCAGAAAGAGGCGGCTCCGGGGCCTGAGTGGAAAGGGGCTGGGCCGGAGTGGAAAGGCGGTGCCGGCAGCCAGGGAAAGGAAAGCCCATTCTAGCACGAATTTTCATGCATTGGGCTTCTAGTATTTTAATAAAAATGTTTTTAATAGTATAAAATTATAGAGCAAATATTTTTTTCATGAATCTTTTTTATTTATTTGTAGCTGTTTATCTGCACATTTGATAATTTATCCCAAGGAGATAGTATGCAAAAGAACATAAATCTTAAATGGAACTGCCTTATGACCCAGTGATTCCACTTTGGGAATATAAAAATAATGAAATTTTACCATTTATGACAGCATGGATGGACCTAGAGGGTATTGTGCTAAGTGAAATAAGTCAGTCAGAGAAAGACAAATACCATATGATTTCACTTATATGAAATCTAAAGAACAATATAAATAAGTGAACAAACAAAATAGCAACAGACTCATAGTTACAGAGAACTGACTGGTGGTTGCCAGAGGGGAGAGGGGTTGGAGGACTGGGTAAAAAAGGTGAAGATATGGAGAAATTCAGATTGGTAGTTACAAAATAGTCATGGGGATGTCTACAGCATAGGAAATATAGTCAATAATCCTATCTAATAAAAGAGTAATATGCAAATTAACCATCACTCCGCTACACCCACAAGCCACGCCCACAAGCCACACCCACCAGCCAATGAGGAGCGAATATGCAAATAAACCCAACCAAGATGGCTACGGCCACAGAGAGCAGGAGGGAGGCTTGGGTTTGCCCGGCGATGGAGGAAGCCAAGCTTTCCGCCTGCCCTTGCCAGCCCAGGCCTCCACTCAAAGCTACATAGTTTCAATGATAGAAGATACATAAACCCAAACAGAAATGGCGGCAGCCACAGAGCTGGAAAGAGCAGGAGGCTAGGGTTTCCCCTGGTGATGGAGGAAGCCAAGCTTTCTGCACACCCTGGCCGGCCCAGGCCTCGCTTAAGGCTACAAAGTTTCAATTATAGACGATACATAAATCCCCCCAAAAATGGCTGCCGCCACGGAGCAAGCAGGAGGCTTGGCTCCGCTCCAGGCTACAAAGTTTCAATTGTAGAAAAATAAACCCCAGATACCAGGGCCTCCGCTTGGGTCACCAGGGGGCGTGGCCGGCCTGCAAACCACCACAGGCCCCTCACCCAGGCCGCCCCACGCCCCAAGGGAACCCCAACCCTGATCTGGGACACCCTTCAGGGCAAACCAGCTGGCCCCCACCCATGCACCAGGCCTCTATCCTATCTAATAAAAGAGTAATGTGCATATTGACCATCACTCCAACACACAAGATGGCTGCCCCCATGTGGTCAAAGATCCTGCCCCCATGTGGACACAAGATGGCCACCACAAGATGGCCAGCAGGGGAGGGCAGTTGAGAGGGACCAGGCCTGCAAGGGAGGGCAGTTGGGGGCGATCAAGCCTGCAGGAGAGGGCAGTTAGGGGTGACCAAGCCGGCAGAGGAGGGAAGTTGGGGGCGACCAGGCCTGCAGGGAAAGGCAGTTGGGAGAGACCCAGGCCTGCAGGGGAGAGCAGTTGCGGGGGGGACCAGGCCTGCAGGGGAGGGCAGTTGGGGGAAAACAGGCTGGCAGGGGAGCAGTTAGGCATCAATCAGGCTGGCAGGGGAGTGGTTAGGGGCAATCAGGAAGGCAGGCAGGCGAGCAGTTGGGAGCCAGCAGTCCTGGATTGTGAGAGGGATGTCCGACTGCCCGTTTAGGCCCGATCCCCATGGGATCGGGCCTAAACGGGCAGTCGGACATCCCTCGAGGGGTCCCAGATTGGAGAGGGTGCAGGCTGGGCTGAGGGACACCCCCCTCCCCCGTGCATAAATTTCGTGCACCGGGCCTCTAGTATTGTAATAACTATGTATGGTGCCAGGTGAGTACCGAAAATATCAGGGGGAATACTTTATAAAGTAAATGATTGTCTAACCACTAAGCTGTATACCTGAAACTAATACAAAATGATATTGAATGTAAATTGGAAAAAAAAGCATTAAATAGAAAAAAAGAACATCAACCTTTCTAAAACCTTTAGTGGATACTGCCAAACTGCATTCCAGAAAGTTTATATAATTTTGCACTTTATTAGCCTGTTTTGCTTTATCTTTCACAACATAAGGTATTAGTGGTATTCATCCGAGTGAAGGACTGCTGGGTCAATCAGAGTGCCTTGCTTAGAGAAGGCATTCAATACATAAATAAATGTTTGAAGTGAAAAACAAAACAAAACAACCCACACAAACCAAACACTTTTGGCTGATTTTTAGATACAAATTATTTCTTTTGATTTTAACGAAGATAACTTTGCTTGTTAATGATGCTGACACCTTTCCTTATTTTATTGACCATGTATAATTTTGTGAATTACCTCTTCATGTTCTTTGCCCATTTTTCTGTTGTGGTAACCATCTTTTGTAAATGACATATACTTATTTAAAAATATATTAAAAGGTATTAACTCGTCATCTGTCACATATATTGTAAATATTTCCCCCAATTTGTCATTTGCCTTTTAATTTTATTTATGAAGGTATTGATTTGCTAGTGACTCCAAATTTGAATCTCCAGACTTATTTTCTTTTTTAAGCTCATTCAGAGGTAAGATAAATATTCACTCATAGTTTCTTTTAGATGTTTTATGGTTTCATTGAAAATAATTCTTTGACCCATCTACAGTTCATTTAGTTGTAAGATATATGACAATAATTTAAGTTTCTCTTAGTAGTTCATCAGGTATTCCGGCACAGCTTACTGGGTCCTGCTCTGTATTACCACAGCTTTCCTGCCACTTTTATCATATACCAAAGTTTTATTTGGGTTGGTTTTGAGCTCTCTATTGTCTTCCATTGTTTTGTTTAAAGTTTGTACTATTGTGACTTAACATACTTGAATATGGTAAAATATGTCCCCCTTCATTAATCTTTTTTTAAATTGTAATAGCATAAAGGTCTTATAATGATGTTTTCTTTTTAAATCTTTATTGTTGAAAGTATTACATATTTTAATCTTTTTAAAATATATTTTAATTGATTTCAGAGAGGAAGGGAGAGAGAGAGATAGGAACATCAATGATGAGAGAGAATTATCAATCGGCTGCCTCCTGCACACACCCTACTGGGGATTGAGCCCGAAACCTGGGCATGTGCCCTAACCTGGGAATCAGACCAGTGACCTCTTGGTTCCTGGATTGACGTTCAACCACTGAGCCACACCCGGCTGGGCCCCCTTAATTAACCTTTTTTTTTGTGTTTTGTTTTGTTTTACAATGGTCTTGGATATTTTCACTCATTTCCCTGTTAAGAACAGTTTATTTTTTCCATACTATAACATGATATGTCATCCCCTACTCACCCTATTCTACTACCAATGCCCAAGTGAATAACTTTAGAAGACCTGGGATCTTGTCCTAACCCCATCACTGTCTCGGCATGTGGCTTGGGCTGGTTACTGAACATTTCTGACTCACTTCTCTTCTTTGTGAAATGGTGAGACTCATACATATCCCATAAGGTTGTTGTGTTCAAATGAAATAATCTATAGGGAGGGCATTGGTAAGTAATATAGTAATATGCCTGGCCAGTGTTGCTCAGTGGTTGAGCATCAACCCATGAACCAGGAGGTCAGGGTTTGATTCCCGGTCAGAGCACATACCCAGGGTGTGGGCTTGATCCCCAGTCGGGGGGCATGCAGGAGGCAGCCGATCAATGATTCTCGCTCAACATTTATGTCTATTCCTCTCTCTCTCTCTCCCTTCCTTTCTCTGAAATTAATAAAAACATTAAAAATAAAATAGCAATATGTAAATGCTTTTTTAAAACATATATTTTTATTGATTTCAGAGAGGAAGGGAAAGGAAGAGAGAGATAGAAATGTCAACAATGAGAGAGAATCATTGATCAGCTGCCTCCTGCACGCCCCCTCCTTGGGGTTGAGCCTACAACCAGAGCATGTGCCCTTGACCGGAATCAAACCTGGGACCCTTTAGTCTGTAGGCCAATGCTCTATCCACTGAGCCAAACCAGCTAGGGCTGTAAATGCTTTTTATGATTTTACCAAAGGGGCAGTGAGGGCCAGAGAAGTGCGGGAACTTAACTAAGGTCACCAGAAGTTCATGTAGGAGTGTGTCCTGGCCCTGAGGGCTCTGCTTCGTCTAGTTCTGGGTACCCTCTGATGAGCCTATGCGATGGTCTTGCTATATAAGTAATTAACCTGTACGGTCTCCGTAGGTCATTGATGGCCAGACCATTTCCCTGGCTCCCCCCATGCTTCTGGCGACCTGGAAGGGCCATTTGGATAGTGTGGCAGATATCTTGTATGTGGACAACTATGAGCTGGTTATTAGTGCTGGCCACGACCGGGACGTCAAGGCTTGGAGACTCTCCGGCGATGCCATTGGTATGGGTCCTGCTGAAGTTCAGTCATGCCCTATGGCCCTTCCTGTCCCTGTCCCTGTTAGAACATAAATTGACATAAATCTTATAATCCATGGGATGGGGGTTTCAGACCACAGCAGCTTTCTTTGTTCAAATAGTATTACAGGATATGAATCTATTCAATTGCACATTTGGCAGTCTGTCCATCCATCCATCCACCCACTCACATTATTATTTGTCTTTGTATTTTTTTTGCAAATCATATATCTGATAAGGTATATTTCTTTCTCTTCTTAAAAATAAACTTAATTCTTACATTATAACATGCAGAAAAGTGCCCAAATCTAGAGGTTCATCTTGGTGAATTTTCACAAAGTTTATACACATATAGCCTCCATTATATAAAGAAACAGGACATTACCAGTCTTTGGGGCTCCCCTCATCCCCCCAACCCGACCATCTCTACCTATCCCTTCAAAAGCAACCACTATCCTATTTTCCAAATACAGAGATAGCTTTCGTCTGGTTTTGAACTTTGTATAAATGAAACAATGTGACAGGTTATCCTTTGTGTCTGGCTTCTTTCTCTCAACATTATTGTTTGTGCAGTTCAGCCATTTGTTGAAGGTAGTAGTTCATTTGTTCTCATGCTCAATAGTAATTGGTTGTTGATATACCATAATTTCTTCATCTGTGCTACTGTTGGTGGTCATTGGAGTTGTTTCTGGCTATTTTGTTCTATTAACTATAACACTGCTATGAATATTCGTATACAGATTTTTTTGGTGAACAAATGTATGCATTTCTGTTGGATATATCTCTAGGACTGGAACTGCCGAACCACAAGGTATATACATTGAGTCTCAGTAGATTCTGCTAAACAGTCTTTCAAAGTGCTTGGTAGTAGTTGCAGACTAGCTCTGTGGCTGGAATCTTCTGGATTATAATTTGTCATGCCATATGAGGTTGTTTAAAGTTCATTAAAAATTCATCTGGGTTCTTCTCATCTCTTCTATGGAGGATTCATCCTCCTTGCATTATGTTGGTCTCTTTTCTCCTATCACAGGATTATTACTTTCTTAAATTCACTTAGGTTTTCTTGAATTTTCATCTCTTATGGGTTTACATTAAAAATATTTTAAATTTATTCCTGTTCTACAATGAAATTCCTCATTTTATTTTCTTTTTTTAAAAAAGATTTTTTTTTTAAAAATTGATTTTTAGGGAGAGAGGAAGGGAGGGGGAGAGAGAAACATCTATGTGAGAACAAAACATCGATCAGCTGCCTCCTGCATGCCCCTACTGGGGATGGAGCCCACAAGCTGGGCATGTGACCTGACCGGAAATCAAACGAGCAAACTTTTGGTGCATGGGATGATGCCCAACCAACAGCCACACCAGCCAGGTCAATATACTTTATATTCTGGAATATTCTTTGTATTCTTGATTCTTTATACTGAGCCTTTTTTTTATCATTCTGTTGACAATCTTTGCCTTTTCATTGGATGTCTAATCCCATTAAATATTAATGAAATTACTTTCATGGTTTAAGTCTATCATCCGATATTTGTTTTCTGTTTATTCCATCTGTTCTTTCTTTCTTCTTCTTTTTTGGTCTTCTTTTGGATTAATCAAGTATTTAAAAATTATCCTGTTTTATTCCTCTGTTAGTTTTTAGTGATATGTTTTTGTATTATTCTTTTAGTGGTTACCCTTTAGATAATAACACGCACTCTTGACCTGATACCACTTCCTATGCAAGAACCTTACATTCCCTTTCCTGTTGTTTGTGCTAATGCTCCCATATGTTTTACTTCTACAGATGGTACCACTTCCAGCAAGGCATTGTTATTAATGTTCCTGTAAGCAGTTATATTTACCCTCACATTTCCCATTTCTTCTGCTTTGTGCAATTCAGCCATTTGTTGAAGGTAGTAGTTCATTTGTTCTCATTGCTCAATAGTAATTGGTTGTTGATATACCATAATTTCTTCATCTGTGCTACTGTTGGTGGTCATTGGAGTTGTTTCTGGATATTTTGTTCTATTAACTATAACACTGCTATGAATATTCGTATACAGATTTTTTTTGGTGAACAAATGTATGCATTTCTGTTGGATATATATCTTCCTGAAGTTCCAGGGTTCTGTCTGCAATCATTTTCCTTTAGTCTGAAGAATTTCCTTTATTATTTCTTATAGAGTTGTTCTGCTAGTGATAAATTCTTTAAGCTCTTATTTTTCTGAAAATGTCCTTATTTTGCCGTAAAAGTTTATTATTTTACTGGACATAGAATTCTCAGCTGACAGTTTATTTTCTTTCAGTACTTAAAAAAGACCATTCCATTGTCTTCTGTTTTCTCTTGAAAAGTCAGCTGTAAGTTGATACTTTGAAGGTAATTTTTCTTTTTTCTCTGCTGCTTTTTTTTTTTTTTTTGGCAGTTTGACTATGATGTGCCAAATTGTGATTTCATTTGTATTTATCCTCCTTTGAGTACACTGATCTTTTTCAATCTGGAGTCTTTCATTCATTTTGAAAAATCCTCAGATATTATCTCATCAATATTTCTTTTGCCCATTCTCTCTCTCCTCTCATTGTGTGGTTCCAATTACATATATATTAGAACATTTGACTTTGTCACGTGTCGCGCATGCTCTGTTCTTTCCATTTTTTCTTTCTTTTTTTTGTGTGTAATAAAATGTGCATATTTTATTACAGCTCTGGGAAATGAAAAAAGAGGACAGGGAACATATTCTTTCACAAACCATTCAAATTTAGCTGATATTAATTAGAAAAAGCTAAAGCAAGTATATGTGTGTATAAGCACTGAGATATACACATACATGTATTTTTCAGATCTTAGTCTAATAAGTGTTCCCATATTTACTCTATATTTTTGTTTATAAACACCCTTAAGTCATCAAATGCATCCTAATACTATTATCTCTGTCTTTTCACCAATAATTTAATATTGTATGGATTGTATTTGCTGTTTGTGTTTTAATCACTTATGTGATTGGTCAAACTATACATTAGAAGATGAAAGGGATACATTTGCTTTGTTATGCTGTATGTATCACAAATACCTATGACATGATCTCTCCCCCCCCATTATTATTTGAAATTTCACACATCTTGTAGTTCTCTATGTACACTATTTCAGCTTCTAGTGCTATACATATCTACATCTTCCAGATGGGTCTGCCTGTGATCCATGAGCTTGGGGTCAGGCATAAACTGTGTAGCACCTGAGGTGGACTCTGATTTGGTCTTTGTTTCAGATCTGAGTTCTGTTGACAAAGCCATTGAATATTTCAGGTCATGAGCTGTTTTCACAGGTATTTCTATTTCAGCATAACTTCCCAGCTTAGTTTTTCCTTTAGGTTCAGGAAGTGACACTTTTTTTGTTGTTTTTGTGTGTACGATGATTTAACTGCTTCATAAATTTGCTGGCTCGTACCATATGCCTTTTCCCAGGTTACCTTTGCAATTATTATGGACTGAACTGGGTAACAAACAGTTGCTCCTTAAGTAGCCAGCCGCGATGGATAAGCAATTTTCTTAAATTTAGAACCTTTTCTTGCTGAAACCAAGCCTACCAATCCTGAAACTGTAATCACGGCAATTTCCAGAAGAAAATCTCATGGTGGAATCTTCAGATAAACATATGCATCTTTTCCAAATTGAACTGTCTCCATTATTCCATATTTCTCAAAGACATAAACATCCTTGCACCGGCCAACATAACAACCAGTTGTAGTGCGGATGGAGGCAAAGCCCATTTGTAAATTTCCAGGCTGCTCTTCAGCACATTTAGACTGGAGAGGTGGTGGAGTATATATGGGAAGCTTCTCTGGTTTCATTAGCTGCTCTTTGAATTTCTTTTTTTTTGGCTGCATGCACACTTACAGATGCACATATCAGACCTGCAGGCATGGCTGTCAGCTTTCCCATTAGTTTTAGCTCTATACCCGTCCATCCAAAGCACACACTCTGACCCTATGGTCACCATGTCTGTGACTCTCTCCACAGAAACTTTCATCTCCAGTTTTTCTTCAGTCTCTCCATTCCAGTTTGGATCTTTTCTACGGACCTGCCTTCCAGTTTATTAATTCTGTCTCCTCTATGCAGTCTGCTATTAAATCTATCTGATCAATTCTTGTATTTTTATATTTTTTAGCTCTAGAATACTCATTTGGTCCTTTTCTATAGATTCCAATTCACTGTTGAAACTCTCTCCCCTTTTCTTCCTCCACTTTGTTCTATCTTCCTTTATTTTATTTAACATTACTTATAATAGTTATTTTAAAGTGTTTATCTGCTAACTCCAATGTCTGAATTATCTGTGGGTCTGATTCTAATGCCTATTTATTCTTTTGATTATCGGTTACATTTTCCTATCTTTTCACATGACATATGCATTAAAAAATCCCAAAACAGAAATACTTCAAAATAAAATTTCCTGAACTTTGTATAAAGGACCTTAGAGAGTAAAGTTGATAATGATTTTCCTCCATTATATTTGCTCTTTTCTGTGTATAGGGCTGCTCATCTCAATGCAATCAGGAACTGAGCTGGGTTGGGACTGAACTGCATCTTTAGGTAGATTGAGCTTACTTCTGTCTTCAATGGTCTCTGGGGTGAAGTCTGTTGTGTTTGTTATAGGCTTCTTCCTCCAGCGGGACACTGTCTCCCAAATGATCTCACTCTGTCTTTCTAGCCTAACCCCAGACCCTCATCTCCCCCAGTACTAAGTAAATGTCCAGTAGGAAAAAGAACTATGCATTTGGAACTCCCCTGGACTTAATCCATCATGCCAGCCAGAATGGCTGTCAGAGGCTCTGCTGCTTTCTCTTCCTTCCAATAGCTTCCTTCTGCTAAGCTGAGCCTGATTCTCACCCAGCCTGTGTCCTGATTCAGAAAATGTTCCCAGAAAAGAAAGCAGGTCCTGATTTTAGTTCTTCTTGGAAAGACATTTTCCTTTCTGTAATTTTAGTTCACCTATTTTCTTTGCTTCTACAGCTCTCCAATGGTTTTATAGAAATATGGTTTTGTAATATACCTGTTTTGTTTTTCTTAATTAAAACAAGTCTGCAGCAGGGTAATGGCCTACTACTATACCCTGCCCCTGCCCAGAAGTAGTAGGACTCATGTTTCTCTGTGCTCACTACCTGCTTTCTACTCCAGGCCTGTTCCTCCCCAGCCCCATGTCTGGTACCCCTGATCATTTGGTATCATTGCCATTTCATACATGAGCTACTTGAAGCACAACTGAGGATCACTCAGTCCTTGCCTTAGTATTCTCTCCTACATGTGGGGCAGGATGCCTTAGGCCTGAGCTCCAAGTATATACTAGGGCTAGCGTCTGATTCCTTCAGATATTTGTTGAGTAGCCAGCATAATACCTGACATATGGTGGGCATCAGGAAGTGTGGGACAGGCGTAAGGGATTGCTGACTGACTCGAAGGTGGAGGGTGAGGGGCAGAGGTTCAGAGGGGGGGAGGCTAGGCCAGTCATTGTCACTGAGTTGAGTCTGATTAAATCACAGGGACATTTGGCCTGAAAGTTTGGAGCAGGCTGAAAGATATCCAGAATCTTGATGATGATGAACTACATAAAAGCTTAAAGAAAAAGAGTGAATCCATACATGCCTCCAAGAAGACCTATTCAGGGCTGCAGTGAGTTACCTGGTTTCCTCTGGCCCAGGGAGGGGGTGCTGGGAGCCTCTCCAGGTCCCAGGCAACCTCATCTGGATTGTGTGGTGCTGGGCACATTCAGGGAAAGCCCTGGAAGGCCAAAGGCGTGGGACCTGCTGGAAACTTGACTCCATAGGTGGCAGCTGTGGCCTAAGAGCCAGAGGCTCTGTTCTTGCAGCTCAGCTTGGCTGAAAGATTGAGCATTTGACTTGGCCACATAAAAACCCTTGTCCTTAGATGGGACCCTGCCCCAGAGCCAGTTTCAGATTTGCCAGTGCTAGCTTCCCTGCAGGTGCCATCTCTATGTGGCCACAGGGCCCCGGCAGGAGAGTGCCCAGAGCTCTGGTCCTGAACAGACACTGGATTCTTTTTCTGAGTCACGGGGAAGGCAGAAGGCTTGCTACTTGTTCTTTCCTCTATAGGTTCCTCCTCCCCCCATGCTCTACCCTTATCCCTGACCAAATCTTGGATAATTTTGGGTTATTCAAAAATTATTTATTATGGTCCTGCTGGTTGCCAGGCCCTATACTAGGTTCTAGAGATCCCAAACAATCCAAGCATGAGTCCTGCTTCTGATAACTCCCAGTGCACTGGGGAGGTGGACATGCAAACTCATGGCTGCTATTCTATGTGATAAGTGATGGATATTAAGAACAGGGATGGGCCTGCCCGGCATGGCTCAGTGGTTGAGCATTGACCTATGAACCAGGAGGTCATGGTTTGATTCCCAGTCAGGCCAAATGCTTGAGTTGCAGGCTTGATTCCCAGTGTGGGGTGTGCAGGAGGCAGCTGATCAATGATTCTCATCATTGATGTTTCTATCTCTCTCTCCCTCTCCCTTCCTCTCTGAAATCTGTTACATATATATAACAGATTTCAGAGATTTTCTGTTATATATATATATATCTCAGATTTCAGAGTGGAAGGGAGAGGGAGAGAGAGATAGAAACATCAATATATATATTAGGGATGGCTGAGGACAGTCCTCTGATTGGGTGGATTAACTAAGGAAGGCTTCATAGGAGAAAAGATTTGGGAGTTGGGTTTTGACATGTAAGTAGGAGTTTTCCAGGCACCCATAGAGTCCGTGTGGCTCCTATGCTTCTGTCAAGGCATGTGTCTTTATAGTCCTATGGGAGGATATCAAACAAGGTAGAGGAAGGGTTTCCCTGGGAGAGGATATTTAAGTATTCCAAAGGGGAAGTATAGGTAAGGTCAGGATGGGGTGTCAGACCTCCACAGGGGAGAGCACAGGGTCATGGGAAGAATCACAGGACTTGTTGGGAACCAGTTTAATCTGGGCTTTGCAAACGCCAGTGATGTGCCCTGGGCATATTGCCGTATGGGAGGAATAAGAAGGTTGGAGAGGATCAGATCCAGGAGGGAGAAACCCTCTTGGGGTTCCTGGGAGGGCTTCCCTGACTTGTGGTGTGGAGGGCATCTTATGAAGGAAAGCCCCTCACATTAGGGAGGAGCGGGATTTTGCTGAGGCCCTGGTGTACCAGCGGCGGGAGGAGGTGGCACTCCTGGCTCTCCTGAATGGGAATGCAGACACGGAGGCGGAAGCTTGGGCCAACCTGCAGAAGATAACCCTGACGTCCCCATGGGCTGGAGAGCGCTCCCTGGAAGATATTGAGAACACCTGGCACAAGTGGGAGTCCAAGGACAAGCAGGTCAGGCTTGATAGGGGACACGGGGGCTTTGATGGGCCCACAGCTCTCAGTCCTGAGCCTTCACTATTGCCCATGACTCTTGCAGGTGAGCAAAATTCTGGGAGCAGCGTACAAGCCCAAGGAGCGGTTGCGGAGTCCTGGACTCCTGTCCACCAGTGTGCAGTTTGGCTTGATGAAGCACCAGGTGCGGCAGGGTGGGGCACTCCCTGAGATGCTGGGGCTGAAGGCTCCATCAGTGCCCATAGGGGCCTCCAGTGGGGTGAGGGGAACATCGGGCCTTTAATGGGATTCTGAGCAGGACAATTTCAGCATGAAATTGTTTGCCAAGGCTCTGGTTGAAACCATGGACACAGGTTTTGTTCTTGAGAACAAGCCTCATTGGGTCTATGGGAGGATGAACTCCATGGGCCTGGCACCTTCATAGCCTTCAAAGCATTTCCCAGAGTCTGGCTATTAGTTTGTTAGTGTGTTTACTGAGCGTGTCTCCATGCTGTGGGCTCCTCCTGAGCAGACACAGGTGTGATGGTGCCAGGAACCCAGTCTGTAAGAGGCAGAGGGAATGGAAGGGGGCTCTCCTGGGGAGAGACAGGAGTGGAGACTTGGGAGAGATCCGCTTTGAGCCCCATCCTGTCTCTTACTTGGGCAGATCCCAGCCTCTCTTAGCCTCTCCCTCCTCATCTGCCATAGGGGCACTATGGGAGCGCCCAGCCTCTGTGGTGGGGACTCAGAATAAGTGAGGTAGCTCTCTGTCCCGGGCTGGGGGAAGGTCAAGGAGAAAAGGGACCACTTGGCCTCCCTACCCTCTTCTGGAGATGGGACTCCAAGTGCATCTTGGCGAGTGTTAATGGCAGGTGTGGGAGCACGTCTGGGAGCTCCTTGTACCTGAGCCCCACTCAGGGTCCAGCCTGAGGTCTTATTCTAAGATGGGGACAGTCCAGTGCCAACCTCACAGGATGGTTGCCAGCACCAAGAGGAGGGCTGAGGAGCCTCAGCACAGTGGGCTTGTGGGCCCAGCAGGCTGTGGCCATCAGTGACAAGCAGAGTACCCCGGAGATTCGTTGGCCTGGAAAGACCCCAGGCCCATCCTTGCGAGCCTGCTCTTGGTCCTGGTGCCTCCTGCCTGTCCCCACACGCCCTGCTCTATTCCCCACAGTTCTCACCTCAGATCTACCAAAACCTATACTTCAATGAACTGGCACCCACCCACCAGCCTGACTTCATGATACATAAGGTCATAGACCAGCATGGCCGGCTGATCCGCATGGTGACCCACAATGTCTCGAAGGAACTGCATCCTAGCAAGGAGACAGCCAGCCTGCACACGAACATCTCCTCTCACTCTTCCTTGTTCTCATCAACCTCGGGCTCTGGGTTCCCGGCCAGCAGGTTCACCTCCCCGGGGCTCCAGTCCTCCTCTGCCTTGCAGCGGCCCTAGTCAGCCTCCATGGCCCAGTCGGCCCTCTCAGTCCTGTCCCAGGCATCCAGGCACACCCTGCAGAGATGGGCAATGCCCACGCCGGCCGGTCACCTCCTCCCTGAAGCAGGTCTCCCAGCCTCTGAAGGACGCCCCTCTGTGCTCTGTGAAGAAGGGCTTTCACGTCAGGTGCTGAGGTGGCGCAGCCTTCTCTGCTGTCCTCTGGCAGGACGACCAGGTCCTGTCTGTCCCTGGCATACCCCTGCCAGGCCCAGAGGATATGCTACTTCCCCTGGCTGTCCGCACTCTGCCTATATGGTGACGTTGACCTTCTTCACCAGAGGCCTAGAAAAGAAAATAAATGTTCACAGATGTTGGAGTCCATGAGTTTGGGCTGTGTCCTTCGCCCCCTTAGGCTCCAGGCTGTCTCTCTGATTGGGTCATGTTCCCCCTGGCAGGGTACAGGGAGGAGAGTCCCTCCCACAGGACATGGGCTGCAGCTGTCTGGCCCAAGATAGGTGAAGTAGTGGTTGGGTAATGATGCTGGGGTGAGCAGTGGAACTTGGTTCAGTCTCCCACAAGAGTGAGACCAGCAGCCATCTGTCTGTCTCCTGCCCCTGCCGTGTGTCTGTCCCCCATCACTGTCACTGCAGAGAATCCTGTATTTATACCCTGTCTGGCCCTTGTGCAAGGGAGACCTGGAAGTGTGGTGGATGGCACCTTGGCCCGGCTCTGCCACTGTCTGGCTTTGGAGTTCCTCATCATCTCTGAGCTCATTGTCCCCCTCTGGGCCAGAGGTACCTGTCAAGGCCTCTGCTGGGCTACCAGCCCTCTCGGCAGCTCCACATCCTGTTCTGGGGAACGTGCAGACTCTGGACACATGCCCTTCGACCTGCGGAAAGCCAGAGCGGCCACCGCTGCTGTGCCATGGTACCCACAGCGCCGCGCTCGGCAGGGGCTTGCCAGAGCGGCAGGAGGTGGACTGCGGGCTTGGGTTCCTGGAGGTCTCTCTAACTTGTATTTTCCACGGCCCCTTCTACCCAGCCCAAGGCTCAGCCCTGCGGGGCGAATGTGGGGCTTCACATCTCTCTCCACTGCTTCTCCTTTTCACATTTCCAGCCTGCAAGTGGGCTTCCCTCTACTCGCTAGCAGGGAGCCCCTGTTCACAGTGCCTCCTCCCAGGGCACTGTGTTCTCTGCTGTGGAGAACCAAACCCTCTAAGGCTTGGCTCTTAGGTAGAGGGGTCATCCAGGAGCCAGGGTTAGTGAGGCCAAAACACATTTGCATGCTATACCCCAATATCATCCCCGCATCCGTTTCCTAGGGCTCCTGTAACAAAGCACCATAAACGGGGCCTTAAAACAATAGAGCTGTATTGTCTCACAGCTCTGGAGGCCACTGGAGGTGTTGTCAGGGCCAGCTTCCTCTGAAAGCCGAGGTGGGGGAAGGCGAGAGGAGGAGGCATGGCAATTACCAGGCCCCTCTGCACAGCCCTGACCTGGAGGGAGACTCAGGGTCCCCTTTAAGTCCCAAGATCTTGACATGGTCAGGACATGCCAACCTCTGGGGGATCTTCCTCCTGATTCTGGGACTTGGGAGCCCTCTCTCAATAGACCCAGCCCTTTACAACAGTCTTACTGCGTTTGCCCACATGTTTCAGTTTTGGCACGTTGTGGGCACTTAAAATAATTGTAGAGTCTGCACTCTGCCTCTTACCCCAACTGCAGCGCATCATGGAGATTTGTCTCTGGACACCAAGCTTGAACTTGTAGGCAGCCCCTCCAGGCACCAGGCACCCAAGATGTGGAATCTCAGGCCCCAGGACAAAAGGTGGGGCTGAGCTTAGCCAAGATATGTTCGACCTGTCTCTCAGGCTGCCCATACCCAGCCCCTCCTGGCCCAGGCCCTACCTGAATACTGGGCAGATAACTCTGGAGCATCTGGGTCCGAAGGAGCTGAGATTCCCAATGGGGCAAAGAAGTCAATTTCACACAGGAGTTGGGTGTGAGGAAGCGGGGTTGGAGGCCCTGCCTCTTTCTGGTCACCCCACAGCACTCTGTCCTTCTCCCCAGGCCCAGGTGCCTGCAGAGCTACACCTGTCTCCTTTTCGTCTGTTCTCTGCCTTTTGCACCCATGGCCTTAAAGAGTGACATATTTTTTTTAAAAAGACTTATTTTAGCTCTTTTCGGATTCTAAAAGTAGCACAGGCTGAGCATAGAAAATTAGGAAAATACAGAAAAGCACAGAAGCCAATAAAAACCATCTGGATTTTCTCTCCCAAAGATCATTTTGGTGCATTTTCTTCTAGATCATTTTTCTGTCTTCCTGTGCACTTGTGCACACATGCGCCCACACCCTCATATTCACTCACACCCTCACTCATCCATTCTCTCAGGTACTCACACCCACACAACCCATCACCTTGGCGTTCAAGCTTCCCTCATGTGATGTGCAAATGGTCTGTCGCTGCAATTCCTTGTAGACGAACCACGAGGGTCACCTTCTCCAGGATCTAGGGCCACTGCCAGCTGCTCTTGAGAGGAGCAGGAAGGCCATGCCTCCAGTTTCCCCCTGCCAATGTACTGCTAACAATCAGAGCAAGGAGCATCCATTTATCTCTGGGGAGCAGAAACATTTTCCTTGGCCCTGCTGGGCTGAGGGGTCACGACCCCACTGATAGACTGAGGGTGGGTGTCTCTCCACCAGGAGATGGGGTGCAAGGGCACTGAGGGGAGTTGGGCAAGCCTTGTCCTTAGAGAGAAGCCATCATTGACCTCATTTTCTGGCACCACTTCCATATTTCTGGCACCACTTACTGAGCACCTGCTGTATGCCAGGCACTGTCCCGGGCACTGGGGACATCAGAATAGGAGCACCCAACCATCTCACCTTGGGGACACAGATCACTCCTCTGTTGTGTGAATTCATCTTCTCATCCATTTATCCACCAGATGATCTTATTGAGCACAAGCATCCAGGGTGAGGCAGGTGAAGCTCATGAAATAGTGTGCAGATGGACTGGGGACTAGGAGAAGCAATCCAAGATGGCTTTCAGGATGAGGAAGCCTTTAAGCCCAGAGCCACCCAGACCATTGTGTTTGCTGTCTTATCTGAGAGAAGCACCTGGTCAATCAAATGGCCTCTCCTTCATGCCCTGCTCAAACATCCCCTCAATGCCCAACCTTCTGCCCTCTGTAAGCCCTGCCCTGCTTTCTTCTAATCTCAGTATTTATGTCTATCACTGTGTCCTCTTCCCCCAGGGCGGGACAAGGTCTGTCTTGTTTATGGTTCCCACCCCTGGGCGGGGGTGGGGTGGGGGGCAGGCAGTGCTTGGCACATTGCAGGTGCTGGATAACTATTTGTCCAATAAATACTCATAACATTAGCTCAAAGTTTGCCTCCCCTGGGAGATCTTCTGAGGTTGATCTCACTGTGGTTTTCCCTCATTTGGGGATGTGTGTCCTCTATTTGCCGGTCCTGGCTGGATGTTGGAGTATCCCTCCCGACAGGGACTGCAGACCCTGTCTGTGAGCCCCAAGTCTTTGGTGAAGATGCTGGAAGGGGCAGTGGATCCCACTGGCTCTGGGTAACCAGGCTTTGTTGTGGATTCAATGCTGGGTGGGTCTTGACAGGGGTCTGGAAGGGCGAGTAGGTCTTGGATTGGCAGGTGGTGGGGAGTAAAGGATGGTGTCAGGCAAGGACACTGCAGGGCCCTGGCTGGGTGGCTCAGTTTGTTGGAGCATCATCTTGTACACCAAAAGGTTGCAGGGTCGATTCCCAGTCAAGGCACATACCCAGATTGCACCAAATGATCTAGAAGAAAATGCACCAATCCCTGGATGAGTCGCATTTGGGAGGCAGCCAATCGATGTTTCTCACATGGATGTTTCTCTAAACATTCTCTCTAAAAATCAGTAAAAAACAAAAAATATATCCTCAGGTGAGGATTAAAAAAAGAAAAAGAATACTTCCATAATCTACTAAGCCTAAGTCTATGTAAGTTCAAGTTCCAACTTCTTCACTTTGAAAAAAAAGGGGGACACTGCAGGCACAAAGGTCAAGGGGTGGGCAATGGGAGTTACTTGGCAGGTGGGGCCCTTCCAGTCAGTCAGGGGGCCCAAGAGGATATGGGGGCTGCTGGGTATTCTGTGTGGCTGAGCTCCCCAAGGGGACAGCACCACCAGCATCCGTGCTCTGGGCTCAGAGAGCAGATCCCCCGGGTCATGCACGTCCCTCACGAGTCCAGTGCCCAAGGCAGCAGCCTGGGACTCGAGAAGGGGAGATGCTCAGCTTATAGTCACAGGTGCTTTCGTGGTGAATGGTGGTACCCAGGCTTTGTGACAGCTGCTTCCAGACCAGTGCCTGCTGCCCTTTTTTTTGAGGGGTGGGGGTGCAGTCTTCCAGCAGAGGGAACGGCCAGGAAGAAGCCCCAAGGTGGGGATGAATTGGCATTTTTAGAGAGCAGCAAAGAGGCCAGGGTGGCTCATGGGAGTGGCAGAGGGAAGAAGGACCTGTGGGGAGGCCCTGTGGGGCGGGGTCACACCAGGCTCTTCTCTCTTGGGAATCCTGAGGGCATTTTAATAAGGGGGTGCAATACACTCTCATTGAAAAGCTCCCTCTGGCTGCCTAGTGGGGATGGACTATAGAGACAGGAGTGGTTCTGGGAGACCAGGGGTTGGGATGGAGGTTGGGGAGGGGGGCCTGGACCAGAGGGTGGCAGACACTGATGGCCAAGAGCTGGCTGTGGGAGCCTCTGAGGTACGCAGGAGAGGAGCTCTGAGTTGCCCTGGCTTCTTTCCATTAAAAATATTTTTCCCCTTTTTATTTCAGTTTCAACACTATCAGATTTCCTTAATTCTCAGACATAATTTTTTCTTTTAAAAAAAAGTATATTGAAGGGAGAACAAGCGCTTTGGGGCCTGGGTGATTGAATCAAAGGCTACTATCTCAGACAGAAAGTTAAAAACAAATTTAAAAAGGTCTAAGAATGTAATGCTTTCAATAATAAAGATTTATTTAAAAAGGTTTAAGAAATCGGATGTGTCTCACAATTGATGGTTATATTCAATGAATTTTCTCCCCTTGGCAAGCTGGCATTCCGTGGATGGTGTATTCTAGAACAGAAACAAGGCAGGGAGCGTCCCCTGGTGGAATGGGATTCTCACAAGGTTGATGTTTCTCAACAGGCAGAGCTGGTTTTACTCTGGAGCCTGGGGTCCTCATGGCCCCTCCCCTGCTCTGCTCCCACCCCCAGGTAGAAAAGGCACAGGCTTGGGTAATACCCAGCCTTCCTCTACAGATCTGAAGACAGGAAATGTTGGTAAGGCAGGTGAAATCCAAACACACAGGAAGACCTTCAGACGTGGGGTCGGGGTTGGTTGGGGGTTTGGGGGGGGCGTGGGGGGAGGTGGAGAGGGAGGAGAAAGGTGGTTCCGGAGGATTGATGGAACAAGAGAGATAAGGTTGTTAAATAAGCAGAGACTTGTAGGGAGGAAGACGTCTGGAGCTGGGCAAGGCAGCTGGGCCGAGCCTGCACGAACACTCGACCCTGGTAGGCTGCCTGGTGCCAGGGATGCTTCTGTCCAGTGTCCTGGATATCAGGCTGGCGGCGTCACCGTGGAGATTGTCCGAGTCAGCCCCCGTGGCATGAGCACCCTCGGACTCTTGGCCTGCCTGCACACAGGAGATCGGGGCTCGCTCCCTTACCACCTGGCCCATTGTGCCTCATTCTCCTGGATGAGAAGCGGCAGCGTTCGGCCTCTCCGAGGGCCCTTCCTACCTCTCATCAACCAGGTCTGTTGTGTAGACGGAATAACTGAGGTCAGAGAGGGACTTGGCTGGGTCCCTGCCTTTCCAGTCCTTGTTTCCCTCCTGCCCATGTGAGCCACCACGTTCCCCAGGGAATGCTGCTCCTGTGACAATGACCAAGGAGTGTCCCCTTGGGGCTTGGGGGAGCCCAGGCCAAGCCTGCCCTGCTCACGCTACATCAGTGCCTTATTGCTAATAATCGTCCTTGTTTGTTCCTTGATTCTAAGAGTCCTAGCCTGCCGTCCCCACTGGTGGGCAGTTCGGGGTGTCAGCACCCCTCCAGTGTGCCGTCTATTCGTCCAGTTGGTGTTTATGGAGCACCTAGTGTATGACAGGCTCTGTGCTAGGCTCTGGGGACACAGTGTGGATAAGACCAACATGGTACTTGCCCTCAGGGACCTCACATGCAACAAACAAGGAAAATAGTAAAACGATCAACTGATGTCTGTTACAGGAACTAATAAAGCAGGGGTGGGGAGTGACAGGGAGTTAATTAGGACACACGATCAGGGAAGAAGTCGCTGCTGGTGTTCAAATAAATGCCAACATCCCAATGGGTAGCACTCAATAGACAGTCCAGGGCTGAGGGCCCCTCAGGGAGGAGGAGGAAGGAGCCACATCGAAGCCGGGTTAGAGAATCCACAGAATTCTGAGCTCTCAAGTAGCCCAGCTTGATCTGGGCTTGCCGCCTCCTTGGGCAGAGGGCTCAGTCCCTGCAGAGCTCAACTGTTAGAAAGTCCTTCCTTGGGTGGCATCCACTTTGACCTCCTGCTCTGGCCCAGCTCTGCCCAGGAGGTGGACTGTTCCCTTAGCTTCTCACAGGGGCTACAGGAAAGACATAGCTAGGCCAGCTTACAGGGGCCCCAAAGCCTGCCTCACCCTCCCCGGGGACCCAAAAACACAGACCCCTATCCCTACCAGCTCCTCTTTCCCCAGACAGGCCACCAGCAGCGACTCCAGAGCCAGCCAGTCAACCTTAAATTCCTCCCTGCAGTTCCCAAGTTGTGTGACCACACGCAGCCCACTTCCCCTCATTTCCTCCCACTGCGCCTCCCTCACAGGGCTGTGGGAGAGGTGGACGTGGGGATATGCAGCAGCCTTAGCCCCAGGCCCAGCTGGGCGAGCCTTCAGTGAAGGGTGCTAGTTATATGTCGGGTTTATTTCTCTCTCTGCTTGTAAAGCCCAGGGTCTCAGAGTTTCCTGGGATGATGCCTGGCACATCTGTGTTCATTGGAAAGGGCCATCTGGGGACTTCTGTCCTGTCCCAGGGGTGATGTATCACTTGGCCACAGGGCTAGTTGGTGGCATTGATAATGACAAGCTGGCAGTGTCAGAAGGAAGGTGTCACTGGCAAGCTATGCTTTCTGAGCCCTGAGGGATGGACCAGGTCTCTCCTTCCTCCCCTTTCCCATCTAGACCCACCAACAAAGCTGAGGGTCTCATTGGACTTGGGCTGTGTACCGGAGGCAGAAGCTCACTGACCCTGGGCAGGGGCTGGCCTTGCCTCTCCTTCCCCAGGTCTGACCCCTCCTGCTCCAGGTAACTGCCCCAGGCCAGTGCCTGAGAGCTGAATAGAGCAGGAGGTTCTTTGCCCCACTGAGGGGCAGGGGCAGCTTCTTTGTGTCCACAGACCCAGGAGAGGTGGACGGGGGTCTAGGAGCAGCGTCTGTGCCAATCTTCCAGGCCACCTAGAGCTTCCCATAAACACTTGCATCCCATGGGCAAAAACAGGAGTGGATCTTAGGGACCTTCATCCACCTCTGGCTGGAAGAGGTGAGGACTAGCATCTCTTGGGTGCATATGGGGAAACCGAGGCTAAGAGGGTGACTCCTTGCAGGTCATACAGTGAGGGAGCACAGGGCAGGGGTGGGGCCTAATTCTCTGACTTGTCACTGGTCCAGGATCTCTGAGGCTCAGAGAAGCTGTAGTCCTGCCTGCCTGCCTGCCTGCCCCAGCCCTACCCGGCCTGGTGTTCAGGGATTAGCGGATTAGCTCAAACCATGGGGCTCCTGGTAGGATTATCAGAGGCGCCACTCTGGGGCCGTTGGGGGTGATTTGGCGCTCAGTACCTCCGGCTCTGCCTTGGTCACCACAGATTGCTGACTCCCACCCTGGCTGGCTGCCCAATCCTCTGCTCCAGTCTGGTGGGCGGGCCGAATGTCAGGCAGGCGGCCAGCCTTGCGCACTGTGGACCTGGAATGAGGGCAAAGAGTGCGGCCTAGGGGCAATCTTTTTTCTTCTGCAGGATGCTGCCCCGGAAAAGAGCCTTCCTGGGCTGGAGCGGATCCCTGCCGTGCTGTCAGGCTTCGATGTAGGCCTTGGGTGGGACTGGGTTCCTCTCGGAGCCTGTCCCCTATTCAAAAGCACTGTAAGCTGTAGTGCCCAACCCACGGCCTAGTGACCTTGGAGGGCAGGGTCTGTGGAGTGTGGGGTGCACATATGGGGCAGGTGAAAGGGGATCTTTGGTGAATGAAGGGAAGCCTGGTAACCAGGCAGGGCTGAGCCACATGTAGGGGGAATTCCTCAGGAGGAATAATGCTTCTCGTGGACTGGCTGTGCCCTTGCCTGTGGTCTGTACGTGGCCTCAGTGGTCCTGTGGTGGGGGTGGGGATCAGCCTGCTCCCCAGGGCGCTGCTGGGACAGAACCCAAGGATCCTGCTCTCCACACACAGCTCCACAGTTGGTGCACCTGAACCTACAAGAATCTGACAAGCCTGTGGGAAGGTTGGAGGGGAGAGCAGGCACTTTGGGGCCTGGGTGTTGAAGCCGCGCCAGGACTCATTGTGTGACCTTAGGAAGGTGCTCCACCTCTCCGTTTCCTCATCTGTGAGGGTGCTCCATTCCTGTAGATGAGGTGATGGGTGTGAACACACCTGTGCATTATGAAATGCTTGTGGGGGGAATTCACATGAACACTCAAGAGGGTGAAGACTGCGTGTGGGGGTGGTGGGGTGGGTGAGTGCCAAAGGAGTGCCAAACAAACCGAGTTTCCGACAAAGCAGCTCTAGCCACAGAAAATGACAATGAGGCCAAAGATCCCATTACAGCCCCCCCCACCCCAAAGCTTGTAAAATAGCCAGGACTAAACCTGACAAGGAAAGTGCAGGATTCATATGAAGGAAAATGATAGGACATGGAGAGAGAGAAGGGCTGACATGGCCAAGAAATGTGTGCTCCACCACCAAACCAGTACTATATGAAATGCTGAAAGGTATTCTTAAAGAAGAGGAAGAAGAAAAAAGTAAAGATAAAAATTATGAACAACAAATACATATCTATCAACAAGTGAACCTAAAAATCAAGTGAATTAAAAACCTGAGGAACAGAATAATCTGGTGAATATAATAGAATCAGGGGCATAGAAAGGGAGTGGACTGATAATTCTCAGGGGGAAAGGGGTATGGGGGGTTCATGAAGAGACTGGACAAAAATCATACACCTATGAATGAGGACAGTGGGGGGGAGGTAAGGGCAGAAGGTGGGGTGGGAACTGGGTGGAGGGGAGCTATGGGGGAAAAAGGAGAAACAATTGTAATAATCTGAATAAAGATTTATTAAAAAAAAAAAAAAAAAAGAAATGTGTGCTCCATACACGAATCCATGTAACTAGTGCAAGTTTAGCTGTTAAAAGATGCAACTTGACACGCTGATTCTAAAGTTCGCCTGAAAGGGAAGTGTATGAGAAACTGAGTAGTAAAGAGGAAGGTACTCACATATTCCCAAACTAGAGAAACTCCAGGAGTCCCGTGTTGGTGCAGGACGAGGCAGGGGCTCAGTGAAGTGGAAAAGAGACCAGAAGCTGTGCATTGATTCTGTTTCCAAGCTACAGAAAGAGGTGGGCTCTTCAATAATGATACTGCAGCGTGGCCTTTGGGCAATAATTTAGCAAAAATTAAACTAGATCCCTACCTCACACCATGCACAAAAATAACGTCCCGATGCATTAAAGTTTTCTACATCCAGCCCAGCTGGCATGGCTCAGTGGTTGAGCATCAACCTATGAACCAGGAGGTCATGGTTTGATTCCCAGTCAGGGCACATGCCTGGGTTGTGGGCTTGATCCCCAGTGTGGGTCATGCAGGAGGCAGCTGATCAATGACCATCTCTCATCATTGATGTTTCTAGCTCTCTCTCTCCCTTCCTCTCTGAAATCAATAAAAATATTTTTTGAAGTTTTTCTACATCCAAATCTTATGCATGCACTAAAGAGCATTTCTACCTATCCTATAGAATAACAGGCTAATATGCAAATAGACCCAACAGCAGAACAACCAAACAAATGGTCACTATGACATGCGCTGACCACCAGGGGGCATGCACAGAACATGGTGGGCGGCGGCAGCAGGCGGCAGAGCACAGAACGTGGCGGGCATCAGCTGCAGCAGGATGGTGGAGCTGGTGAGCGGCAGTGCCAGACCAAGACCGGGCACCAGTCGCTGTCATGGGGCAAGCCTCTGGCGGTTAATAAAAATTCTTTGCTCGCACCGCAGTCCCACCCAGCGATCACACCTGCTGCTGGTGCCGGCCCCGATCGCTTGGTGTCATCAGTGGGTACAAGTGGCGGCTGCCAGCCCCGATCACCCCTGAGGACTTCTCCACCTCCCCCTGCTCCTGAGGGGCAATAGAGGCAGCAGCCGCCACTCACACCCGCTGATGGTGCCAGCACCAATCACTCCGTGCCGTCAGCAGGTGCGAGCAGGGCCAGTGCCATGAGCATGTGGGAATGGTGGGAGCAGGGCTGCCGGCAGACAGGGGACTGGGGGCCACGGTAGGAGGTGCCGGGTGGGGGTGCGGAGGATGGGCCAAGACCCAGCCCTGTGCCCACTGCAGCCTCACAGCCCACAGTTCCTTTCAAGGTGCATGAATTTGTGCACTGGGAACCTAGTATATAATATATATGATAAAATTGGTAGAAGAAAATATAGGAGTATATTGCTATAATCTTAAAACTGTGCAGGCTCTTCCTGCAATGTATACAAGTTATCAGCCATAAAGGAAAAGAATGATTTAGCTACATAAAATTTTTCAAAAAAATTTGTTGAACAAAAGCACGTTAAACAAAATTAAAGGACAAATGATGGGAAGAAAAGTTAGAGGAGTAAGACTGGGACGGGCACTTGGGGAGGAAGTAGGCTGCCTATGGGTTTGCTTTTCAACAAATCTCAGTATGGTGTGGCTTTTTAATGACAAAAATGGCTCTTATAAAATTATGGAAATAATGCCAGGTTGAGCATGTGTGGCTCCCAGACCCAATGATTGCTGGGGAGGGGAGGGGAGCAATGAGTGGCAGGAGTATGGGGTGAAGCCCACCCACTCTGGAGACCATTGGAGGGCTGTGTGCTGGAGGGTTCCAGGGGCTGGTGAGGAGCCTGGCAAATGACTAGAGGGGTGGGTTCTGCACCGGAGCAGGGCCTGTCCAGTGTGCCCTGCCAGGAAACAAGCGTATTTCCGATTTACCCGCCCTTCTAATGCCCAGCTGGACCTATGCCAGCCTCCGCATCTGCCTGCCCCTGCCCGTATGAATTTCCTCCCTTACAGGCTCCAGTCCGTGCCCTTTCCAGCTTGGCCAGCCTGCTCCAATCTGGGGCCCTGCCACTCCCTCCCAGGGGACTGATCTCCTGTCACCTGCCTGGGGCCCAGGTTTTGGTGATCATTCACCCAGCACCTATTGTGTGCCCTGCTCTGTGCTGACAGCTTGTGGGCAAAGTCACAGTGGATTCTGGCAGTAGAGACTGTTTTTAGCACTTCTGTAAGCTCAAATACAGAACAGGTGGGACTCAGCTATGGCAAAGGTTATACATGCAAAATGAGTGACTGGTATAACTTTTCCCCCCAGATTTTATTGTGGTAAAACACATGTAACATAAAATGCACCATCTTAACCATTTTTAAGTGTACAGTTCAATTGTTTTAAATGCATTCATAATATTGTGCAACCATCACCACCATTCATCTCCACAGCTCTTTCCTCTTGTAAAACTGTCAGAATTTCTTTCCTTTTTTTTTAAAAAAAATATATTTTATTGATTTTTTACGGAAAGGAAGGGAGAGGGATAGAGAGTCAGAAACATCGATGGGAGAGAAACATGGATCAGCTGCCTCCTGCACAACTCCTACTGGGGATGTGCCTGCAACCAAGGTACATGCCCTTGACTGGAATCGAACTTGGGACCTTTCAGTCCGCAGGCCAATGCTCTATTCACTGAGCCAAACCAGTTAGGGCAGAATTTCTTTCCTTTTTAAGATTGAATAGTATTTCATGGCATGCACATTTTTTGTTATCCATCTGTTGATGGACATCTGATTGGTTCCACATTTTAGCTACTGTGAATAATGCTAGGAACGTGGGTGTACAAATACCTCCTTGAGACCATCTTCAATTCTTCTGGGTATATAACAAGTGGAATTCTTGGATCACATGGTAATTGCATTTTTAACTTTTTGAGGAATCACCATACTGTTTTCTATAATGGTTGTACCATTTTCATTCCCACAACATGCCCAAGGGTACCAATTTCTCCACATCCTCCTCAACTTACTATTTTCTGTTTTTTGATAGTAGCCATTTGGAATGGGTGTGAGGTAGAATCTCACTGTAGTTTAGATGTTAGTTTCCCTAATGATCAGTGATATTGAGCATCTTTTTATGTGCTTATTGGTCATTTGTATATATCTTTGGAGAAATATCTATATCTTTGGTACAGTCCTTACTTCATTTTTGAATTGGGTTGTTTTTTTTGTGGTTGAGTTTTAGGAATTCTTTTTGTTTGTGTGTGTGTTTTTTTGTTTGTTTATTGTTTGAAGTTTTACATACATCTCATTTTTCTCCAGTTGACCTCCCCACCCCAGCCATTCCCACCCTGGGCAAGCCCTCAGCGCCCCAGTGTCTGTGTCCATTGGTTATGCTAATATGCATGCATTCAAGTCCTTGGGTTGCTCTCTAATCCCCCCACCCCCACCTCCTCTGCCATTTGTCTCTGGATCTATTTTTTGTTCATCAAATTATGTTGATCATTATATCCCACATATGAGTGAGATCATGTGATATTTATCTTTCTCCCACTAACATTTCGCTTAGCATAATGCTCTCCAGTTCCATCCATGCTGTTGCAAATGGTAAAAGTTCCTTCTTTTTTACAGCAGTGTAGTATTCCATTGTGTAGATGTACCACAGTTTTTTAACCCATTCATCTGCTGATGGGCACTTAGGCTGTTTCCAAATCTTAGCTATTGTAAATTATGCTGCTATCAACATAGGGGTGCATATATCCTTTCTGATTGGTGTTTCTGGTTTCTTGGGATATATTTCTAGAGGTGGGATGACTGGGTCAAATGGGAGTTCCATTTTTAGTTTTTGAGGAAACTCCATACTGTTTCCCACAGTGGCTGCACCAGTCTGCATTCCCACCAGCAGTGCAGAAGGGTTCCTTTTTCTCCACATCCTCGCCAGCACTTGTCGTTTGTTGATTTGTTGATGAGAGCCATTCTGACAGGTGTGAGATGGTACCTCATTGCCATTTTGATTTGCATCTCTCGGATGATTAGTGACTTCGAGCATGTTTTCATAGGTCTCTTGGCCTTCCTTATGTCCTCTTTCGGAAAGTGTCTATTTAGGTCCTTTGCCCATTTTTTGATTGGGTTGTTTATCTTCATTTTGTTAAGTTGTATGAGTTCTCTGTAAATTTTGGAGATTAAACCATATCTGAAATAGCATTGGGAAATATGTTCTCCCATGCAGTGGACTTTCTTGTTTTGTTGATGGTTTCTTTTGTAGGAATTCTTTATATAATCTGATTATTAATCTTTTATCAGGTATATGATTCACAAATATTTTCTCCCATTCTGTGGGTTGCCATTTTACTTGTCGATGTTATGTTTTTGATGTACAAGAGAGAAAATAAATGTTTCTTTATACCTGGAAAAACTGAGGTCCGGAGAGGGTGTGTCCTACCTAATGCCACACAGCAAATCATCTGTAAGATGCTGAAACACTCCAAGGCGGGCAGGGGTGAGATTTCCCATCTTCCACCTTATCTGGTATAACAGCCATAATACTGTCCCCATGTACTGTTGGGGAGACTGAGGCCCTGAGAGAGCTGGGTCTTGCCCAAGGTCACGCCTGAGTCAAGGGCAGAGCTCGACTTGGAGCAAGGGAGATGACTTACATACAGCCGTCAGACAGTTTGAATCCTGATGCTGCCATTTTCTGGCCATGACCTCTGGCAAGTCACTTTGTTCCTGGGAGCCTTCACTGTCCCATCTGTGAAATGGGGCCACATGGGGCTGTTGTGAGCATGCCTTTGCACCCAGTACATGATCAATAATTGCTACATCAAATGCTAGCCCACCCTTAATCTTTGGGGCCAAAGACACATAGACTTGGGCTGGGTCATGAAGAATAAACTTTAATCTCTCTCGGGGTGGGGGATCAGTTAGGCTGCTCTCTGGGTGGGGTCACAGAGCCGTGCACTCGCACGCGGTATAGGCAGGTAAAGCGTGGGTTCCCCCAGTTGCTTGATATCTTCACCTTGACTGCCCCAAAAGTCCGGGTGGGCTGGTTCTGAAAGAGAGTCACAGACATGGGGCAGTTCTCCCCTAGGCCTCAACTCTGCCTGTTCAGAAGGGCGTTTGGGAGTGGTGGGGACCCATTTCATAGGAGGGGAAACTGAGGCCCAGAGGGGGGAATGGACAGTTCCAAGGCCACATAGCAAGTCGATACTCAGGGGCTGGGATGGAAGATGCTAAGGTCGGAAGGAGAGACACACTGATTAGGAAGGTGTCCCAGCTTTGGGGCCCGGGCACCTATGTGCTGAGGGACCCTGAGCAAATGGCCATCCCTCTCTGGGCTTTAGTTCCCCACCCTGTGAAACTGGAGTGGTAACATCCATGTCCCATGGTTGCTGTGAGCATGAAATGAGATCTTGGAGCTGGACGACTTACTGGCACCTGGAACAGAGTAGATGCAGGAGACTGGACTGTCTCTGTCTCCCAGGGAATTATACAAGGGGAAACTGAGGCCCAGCGAGGGAGGGAATGACCCAGATCACGCAGACTTTGTGGTTGGATCAGGATTTGGACCAGTGTCAGCTCCCAAGCCCAGCTGTTCCACCAAGTCTCAGGGCCGTTCCAGCAGCTACTCGTCGAGTCCTACCTGTCTCCAGCTCCCTCCCCTCCAGTCCCCCCACCTATGGTTGGACCAGGTGCTGATAATGGACCGTCCAGCATGGAGATGCTACGTTGGAAGCCAGCATTCCTAGCCTGAGGGGCCCTTCCTGCTCAACATCTGCTGCCCCTGGGAGGGCTCCTGGGCAGAGGAGGGAAACCAGGAACTGCCAGAGGCTGCATGGATCTCCTCAGGGGCCCACTCTTGTCCCGGCAGCAGGTCCCTCACTCTGAGCCTCAGTTCCCTTCTTCGTCAAGTAGGTCAGTGACCATCGTGCACCTCCTGGGGCTGCTGGGAGATGAAGTGGGGTCCCCTGGGGAAAGCCTGGCACACAGTGCATTTAGTAGGTGCTCAGCAGGGCAGCTTTTCTCAGGTACCTGGAGCTGGAACGTCTGAATGATGTTTTCTGGCTGGAACTGAAACGCCCCCAGGAACACCTCCTCCCTGGGGGAGCCTTCCATGCCCTGTGGAATCAGAACCAAGAAGAAGGTGTCAGGCACAGGCAGGACCTTCAGAGAGTGCTGCCACTCTCCAGCTGAGACTTGCACACCGCCCAGGATGGGGAGCTCCCTACCTCTTTGGGGACCATTCTGCTGCAGTACAGAATAATGGATAGAAAAGAGCGCTGGCCTGGGACTCAGGAGGCTGAGGGTCCACCTCTACGCGGCCATTGACTTGTAGGATTTGGGTGTTTCCCTTACCCTTCTCCGGACCTCAGTCTCCTTATCAGTGAAATGGGTCTCTGAGAACTAAACTAGTTGTGAAAAGCTTGAGTTGACACAGAGTAACTGTTATCCCCTGTCCTTGAAGGCTGCAATCTGACCCTGACCCTGGCCATGCCCGCCTTCACAGAGCCTCACCCAGGCCCACCAGCCTGCATGAGTTGTGCAGTTTACCACAGAGCCTGGCATGCTGCCATTATGAGGCCATCCCCTAGGGAAACACTGCTCCCTGCCAGGGCTTGCTCACGTAGATGACGAAGTCCTTGGGGGCCGTGTCCAGGCTGCCCGACAGTGAGATGGTCTTGGGGATATGCTGCAGGGTGAGGTTGAACAGGTAGACCTTCTGGGCCAGTCGGATGGTCACCTGGCCGCGGTCACCCGAGAAGGCCCAGCAGTTGCCAGGTGTCACGTTGGGCTGGAGGGGCAGGTGTAAGGGAGGTTATGCTGGGTGGGTAGATGAGGACAGACTCCTCACCCCATCCTGCTCCCCTAGACCTCCTCTGCCCTCCGGGGTGAGCCAGAACCTGCCTGTCTACAAAGTTTGGCTTGAGTGCCCCCAACTCCAGGAAGCTCCCCTGACTGCAGGCAGCAAGACGAGTCTTCCCCTCAGCCCAGCGCAGTGAGGACAGGGGCCTGTTTAGGCCCTTCAGGGTTCCCTGACCCTCAGTCTTGAAGGCTGGGTGAGGCCCCTTCTAGCTAAAGCAGGTTGTCCCCCTATCCCTGTGCCTGTCTCCTGCTGCTGCCCAGTCCCCCAGTGGTCCCTGCTGTCTGCTATTGCCTCCTGCCCTTGCCCGATTTCTCCACCCCCACCCCCACCCCCACCAATTGCCACTTTTGTCTGCCTCCTGCCCTGCCCCATTGGTCTCCTGCATCAAGCCCTGCCCCTGCCCCAGGCTCCATCCCCTTTACTCTCACCCCCAACCTCTGCTTTCAGTGAAGACCCCCAGACCCCTGCCCACACCCCTGCCACTCTCCCCTTGCCCGCCATTCCCCCTGCCTCGAGGATCACGTCCGGGGGCTGTGCATAATTCCACAGCCGGATCCAGTTCCAGTAGGAGCGAGCCTTGTCGTGGTTGTATGTGGCTGATGTTTGCTCAAAGTCAATAGAGGCTCCTGTATGAAAAGTGGGGGATGGAGGGTCTCAGCTGAGCAACCCCCCACTTCTGCCTGGTGGAGGGGAGCCTCACTGATTGGGCACTGACTCTGTGTCCAATGCACTTTGGACGAGCCACTGGATCTCTCTGGACCTCAGTGTTCTCTGGGAAATAGGAATAATAATAATAATAACAATAATAGAAGGAATGATAGATAACATCCACCGCACAGGGTTGTTGTGAGGTTGAAATGAATGAATACCTCAGTGTTTGTCCAGCAGTGCCTGGCGCCGAGTCAGCCCTCACTTATGTCATTATCATTGTTATGGCTATTCTTACTAGTACATCCATTTCCCAGAAGAGAAATGGATGTAAGAATTACACCCAGTAATTCTTACACCCATTACTCCAGCCCTGGGAGGTTAAGCTGATGCCCTCTGACCCCACATCTGCTTGGGCCTGAGGGTGCCTGGGCCAGTTTGTGGCTGCTGGGCAGAGGCAATCCGCCCTGCTGGCCCCACCTCACTTCCTCCCGCATGCCCTCACTCGATCCTGCCGTGTCCTTGCAGGGGCACCTTTCAAATCGGTTCCCTTGGTCTGGAATGCTTTTTCTTCCTCACCAGGTTACAGCCCAAACGCTCCCACCTCTGCCCATCTCCCCTCCCTCCTGCCACCTGCTTTATTTTTCCAAAGCACCAATCCCCAACCGTAATTGGGCCTGTATTGGTTTTTAATGTGGTCAGTCTTCCCCACCTGGGGCAAGGGCAGCTCTGCTGAGGCTGGAGGACAGGGAGTGGGTGGAGGTGTGGTGGAGGCCCCCCCCTCCCCACATCAGCCTCCACTGAAGAAGTCCAGCTGGGGAGCAGGGTTAGCTCTGAAGATGAACTTCCCAGCAGCAGAGGGTGCACCAGACCAGCTCTGAGATCCACCCTCAGGAGAGTTTCTGAGGAAACTTGAGGTGCGCACACGGGGAGGTGATCGCTTACCGATAGACTTCAGGGCAAAGTCCGGCTTTTCAATGTAATCTCCTTGTATCATCTTCATTATTTTCTGGGCCATTTTTTGCTAAAGAGGCAGAAAACATAAGCTGTTCACTAGTGTGTTCTTACAGATCATGGTCCACAGGTGTGTTCACACCAGGTGACTGGCAGTTCTCCCCTAACTGCTTACCCTGCCTATGGAAGCCATGGCTGGTCCCCAGTCACTACCAGTATATTGTGAGGGAGCACAGGCGACACAGAGCCACCCCCTCCCACCCACTGGGTTTACGCAGTGCTTTTATCCCCACTGTGTCAGGGTGTCACACGTGGGAATGGAGTCTCAGTGAAGTTAAGGGCAGGGGCCCTGAAGTTAGACAGACTTTTACTGCTGTGGGGTGTTGGGCGGGTTACTGCACATCTCAGTCTCACTTTTCTCATCTGTAAGATGGGATGACAATCATGTCCACTCCCACTGTTGTGAGGATTAGACGTAAGAGGTACAATGTGCCAGGGCTACTTAGCACCACATACGTTCACTCTAATTTCCTCACTCTAGGAGGTATGTACTATCATCATCCCCATTTTAAAGATGAGAATACCGAGGCACAGAAGGATAACTTGTCCAAGGTCACACAGCTCATGAGAGGCAGAGCCAGGCAGTTTGGTTCCAGATTCCAGCTTTTTAGCCACTACGCTCCACTGCTGGCTCAGTATATGCTGGCTATTATTCTGACTAGACTTTTTACAGCTTTGGCAGATTGTACTTTCCCAAAATGGCTACAACAAGGTCTCCCATCCCATGCTCTTCTTTTGTGACTTTGACACTATTTCCATTGAGGTGGGACTTAATTTCTCTTCCCATAAGTCTGAGTGGGACTGTGATTATGGCAGAAGTGATGCTGTATGACTTCTGAACTAAGTCCTAAGGTGATTCAGCACTGCCTGGTTCTCTGGAGACACCAGCCGCCATGTTGTGAAGAAGCCCAGACCACATGGAGAGGCCACGTTTGGGTGCTTTAGTCAACAGCCTTGAGTTCCAATTGACAGCCAGCATCATCCAGACATGAGTTATAACACCCCCTGGTTAATTCCAGGCCCAAGTCTCGAGTCACCCCTAGCCTTCAAGTCTTCCCCACTGAGGCCCCAGACATCATGGAACACTCACAAACCATCCTTGCTTTGTCCTATCTGAATTCCTGACCCACAGAGATCTTGAACGGGAAAGTGGAGCTTATCGGAAGCCTGAGAATCCACAACTGCGGCACCCACGGAACAGCTGCGAGCCCCAGAACAACGCTCCCCAATTGGCGCAAACACACGGGTTCAGAGGAGCTCTACACTCCACCACGGAAAGGTCAGATTTCACCTGGGATAAGGAGAGAGAGAACTACATAACCAGACACCCAGAGAAGAGAGACCATGGGGAGAAAGAGAAACAGCCCGCATATGAAAGAAAAGCAGGCATCACCAGAAAAGGAAGTAAACGAAATGGAGGCAAGCAACCTTCCAGAGAATGAATTCAGAGAAATGGTCATAAGGTGGCTGAAAAGAATGGAAGACAAATTCGACAATATGAGCAAGAACCAAGAGGAAATGAAGAAGAACCAAGAAGAAATGAAAAATGACATCGCTGCTGAATTCCTGACCCACAGAATCTCTGAGCATAAGTGTCTATAGTGCTTTAAAAAAACATTTCTCATGAGAATTTTCAACTGAAAATATTCAAGAACACCTGAATTGTGAGTAATATATTTATTTTTGTAATATTCATTGCAAATTGATTTTTTAAATTAAATTCAAAATATTGTGGCATATGGGGATGGTTTCCATTTTGGACGCATGTCAGTTAACTGGTAAAATGGTTGTTTTGCACCACTAGGTTTTGGGGTGGTTTGTTATGCAGCAGTAGTAACTATAATAGGTCAGTGATTATGACTCTATTTTATTGATGTGGAAACTGAGGCTCAGAGAGGTTGGTTCCCATCCTAAAACAACATATATGATTTAATAAGTCTGGGTGGGGCCCATTAATCTGAATTTCTAACATTTTTCCAGTTAATGCTGATACTGCTGTGGGGATCACACTTGGAGAACTACTGCCTTAAAAGGAATAGCTATAGCTGCACTTCATCTGGAGGGCACTAAACCAATTATAGACACAATTAAAGACTGAGAACCCAAGCTTGCCCTTTGCAGAGAAGGCTGACACTGGGGTCAGAAACTTTGCATTTTTGCAGGGCTAGGAGACAAAATCAGAGACTTCAGAGGCCTCAAACATAGGTTAGTCTTTCCCATCAGGACATTTATCAGATTTTTGAAGCTGCATGGGTTAAGCTGAAAAACCTCTGACTGAATTTTATAAAAGTTGCAATCCAGGTCTGAACCAGGTCAATGTCTACATAGATATGATCAGTGCACTTCATTATCCTTACAAAGAAAAGGGGAAACTCTTATTGGCAGGAGTTACAATTATCTGGAGTATCTATAGTTCTTTTGTTTACAATGTCCAGAAAACACTAAAAAATTACTAGACATGAAGAAGAAAGAAAAAACAGACAATAGAAGGAGGCCACAGATAATCCACATATTGGCTTTAGCAGGCAAGGTTTTTAATATAACTATGACCAGTATGTTAAATAAAATAAAGGAAAAGATGGACAACACAGGTGAAATGTTGAAGTTTTACCATAGAATTAAAAATCTATGAAAAAGAATCAAATGTATGTTCTAGAACTAAACAATGCAATATATGAAATTAAGAACTTAATGGAAAGATTTAACAGTAGACTGAACAGAAAATAATATAAGATTATTAATTAGCTTAAAGAAATGTGAATAGAAAATATAAAAACTTAAGCAACTAGAAAAAAAGAATAAAAAAAAACAAACCAATCAAGTAATAGCATAACAGTTATGTGGTATACATTCTAAAGGTCTAGCATAGATATAATTGGAGTCCCAAGAGAGGACACAGATAATAAGGAAGAAGCAATATTTTAAGAGATAATAGCCAAGAATTTTCCAAAACTATTGAAAAATATTAATCCATAGATTCTGATAAACTCAGCATCCCCCAAGTGGGTTAAATACAGAAAACTGAGGAAAAAAAGAATATCTTACAAATTCTCATGGAGTTTGTAAAACCACACTTAAAGGACCAATAATAAAAGTTAGGCTTCTCAACAGCAATAATATAAACTAGAACACAATACTGGGCTTCCTTCAAAATTCTCAAAGGAAAGTACTTTCTACCTATAATTCTATACCCAGCCAAATTATAATCCTATCTAATAAAATAATATGCAAATTGACCGTACCTCCGCTACACCCACAAGCCATGCCCACCAGCCAATCAGGAGCAAGTATGCAAATTAACCCAACCAAGATGGCTGCAGCCACAGAGCCAACAGGAGGCTTGGGTTTCCCCGGCAATGGAGGAAGCCAAGCTTCCTGCACACCCTGGCTGGCCCAGGCCTCTGCTCAAGGCTACAAAGTTTCAATTATAGAAGATAAATAAATCCCCCAAAAAATGGCTGCAGCCACGGAGCAAGCAGGAGGCTTGGGTTTCCTTGGCAATGGAGGAAGCCAAGTTTTCTGCACACCCTGGCCGGCTGTGGACTCCACTCAAGGCTACAAAGTTTCAATTATAGAAGATAAATAAATCCCAGATCCCAGGGCCTCTGCTTGGGTTGCTGGGGGGCTTGGCCAGCCTGCAAATCACCACAGGCCCCTCACCCAGGCCGCCCCCCACCTCAAGGGAACCCCCACCCTGATCCAGGACACTCTTCAGGGCAAACCAGCTGGCCCCCACCCATGCACCAGGCCTCTATCCTATCTAATAAAAGAGTAATATGCAAATTGACCATCACTCCAACACACAAGATGGCTGCCCCCATGTGGTCAAAGATGGCTGCCCCCATGTGGACACAAGATGGCCACCACAAGATGGCCAGCAGGGGAGGGCAGTTGGGAGGGATCAGGCCTGCAGGGGAGGGCAGTTGGGAGGGACCAGGCCTGCAAGGGAGGGAAGTTGGGAGTGATCAAGCCTGCAGGGGAGGGCAGTTAGGGGTGACCAGGCCGGTAGAGTAGGGAAGTTGGGGGGGACCCAGGCCTGCAGGAGAGAGCAGTTGGGGGGGACCAGGCCTGCAGGGGAGGGCAGTTAGGGGCAATCAGGCTGACAGGGGAGCAGTTAGGCATTAATCAGGCTGGCAGGGGAGTAGTTAGGGGGTGATCAGGCTGGCAGGCAGAAGCAGTTAGGGGCAATCAGGAAGGCAGGCAGGCAAGCAGTTAGGAGCCAGCAGTCCTGGATTGTGAGAGGGATGTCTGACTGCCGTTTAGGCCCAATCCTACCAGGATCTAGCATAGATATAATTGGAGTCCCCGTGTATGAATTTCATGCACTGGGCCTCTAGTCAAGTATAAGGGTAGGATGAAGATATTTTTAAACATGCAAGTTCATAACTTATAAATTGTACCTCTTACTTCACTCTTTTTCAGGAAGTTATTGGTGAACGTGCTTCATCAAAACTTGGGATATAGGAAACAGGGCATCAAACAGAGAAGTTAGGTGTTTGGGAGTAGAATGGCCAGCATCTCACCTCATCTGACATGGCTTCCATCTCCTGGAGCTTGGCAGTGAGCTGATTTATGATACCTCGGAGAACCTGGATTTCCCCTGTGTGATGTCGCACCTTCTCCTGGTACAGCCTTACAAGGAAGGGGTGAGAACATGGATTGACTGATCTGTGGTACTATTGTCACCCTTGGCTTCTACCTTTGCCAGTCAGCCCATTAAGAACTAGCTTCACATTTTTCTACTCTCCTGGGCCTATCCCCATCTTATCTCTAAAATACTACTCATGCTCTTCCTCCTGCTTGGAATATTCTTTAACCTACCTCATTCCTTCCAAATATTCCTGAGTATTTTGTCTGCAATTAAGGATAATGCCACCAGGTAGTATCTTGTTGGTTACAATTCTTTTCAGCTGTCTTTTGCTGAGCACTAACTATAGGCCAGGAATTATTCAAGACAGTTTATATCTTCTTTAACACCCATAATTACTCAGATCCAGGTGGGTGTTATGCCTCATCTAATAAATGAGGAATCAAAGACCCAGAGAGGTAAAGTGTATTGCATGAGTTTAGCCAGGTAAAGAGTACTGGAGCAGGGATTTAAACTCAGGTTGGTCTGACTTCAGAGCCACATTGTTAGTCAATACATCCCAGGTCCTAGATATAGCTCTGGTTTTTAGGTGTTAATAGAACTTCTTACCTCAAGCTCTGCAGTGGAGTATTTATGCTGTCATCCTGGTGGGGTGTTGAGGAAGCAAGAAATCTCTTTCAGATGGTCGAATTTGGGCCCAATAGAGCTTCATCCATCCATTTTCCCACAACCATAAATCTGTTCATTCATCTACCTTCTTGTTTACTCTTTCATAATCTACCGATCTACCATCTATCCAAAATCCAATTTACCTTTCTTTTTATACATCCATCCATCCATCCATCCATCCATCCACATTCACATTCATCTATCCTCCCTTCCATCCACCATCCCATCCATTTACCCTCTTCCATCCATCTGCTCCATTTATCCAACCTTTCTCATCCCTCTATACTTCTATCCATCTACCGCACCTTATCCATGTACCCTTTCATCAATCCATTTATCCCATCCATCCATCCATTCACCATCCCAACTATCTATCCTTCCAATCAACCATCCATCCACCCACCCACCCACCCACCCACCCATATATTCCATCTGCCTCCCTACCTATTCACTTTTTCATCCATCCACTTTCCATTCATCCATTCATCCTCCAAACAGTTCCCCCAACCCTTACATCCATCACTTTCATCCTCCCATCCATTCTCTCTCCATTTATACTTCTGTGTGGCCATCCTATCATCCAACATTGATAGTGGCAACCTGGTGCCTAGTCCTGAGGTAGATATTGTGGGAATGAATGAGCTCTGCCTTCAAGGGCTGCCAGTACAGCTGGGGAAATAGTAATGATTATAGAAACTTATATTAGTGATTACGGAAAATTGGGGGAGGAGAGAGGAGAATGTGACCACCTCTGCCTGGGTGTTTCTGAAGGAAGTGACATATTAGCTGGATCTCGAAGGAGATGAAAGAGTTCATGAGAGAAGAATAAAGAGGGAGGGACAGGCTCATCAAATATCCTTTCTCTCTAGGCCTTCTGAGCCTCTTTGCAGTCCTCAGACTGGGAGCTCTTGTCATTGGTTTCCTCCTCCTTCTTCCCCAGGAACCACATAGCAAATGATCTCATCTTATTGGAGCAGAACAAACTGCCTTGAGTAGAGAGAGTCCCTGCCCTCATCATCCCATTTTATGTGGGAGCCGTGATAAAGAAGAGATGTGTTATCTCTGGGAGTGAGTGACAGGAGAGGCATTCTGGAAGAGAGAATATTGCATCTGGTCTTTGAAAGTCACGTTTTGGTACGAGAGATGGGTTCCAGGTGAATGGCATGGCAAAGGCAGAGACTTGGAGCTGGGATGAGTCAGGAATTGATTAGGATCCAGGTGTGGTGACAGTGAGAGAAGCTTACAGAGGTGACATTGACTGGGGAAGGTCAGTCAGCAGTGTGCCTGAAGAGAGCACACACTTACCTGCCAGACTTCCACTTTGGATGGTAAGTGCATCATAAACACCCAGAATCCTGTGGAGCCAGAGGAATGAGGAGGAACTATTTAAGATGAAAGTTTAAGAGCTTAGGGTCTGGAGTTAAGGCATCTAGCTTCAAATCCCAACTTTGCCCCTTGCTAACATTGTGCAACTTTGGAAGAAGTTACGTTACCTTTCTACAACTGATTTGTAAGATGGGATAATAGTGATGTCTACTTTATTACTGAATGATTTCAAAAATGCAAAGTGTCTCACATAAATCAAATAATCCATGTCTCCTCCCCTCCCCTGTCCCAATCCTATTGGGGATAATTGGCAAAGAGAAGAAAAGGAGGTAGTCATTTTATGATATCTATGTTGCCTGAAATCTTACTGTTTAAGCCATTAATAAAATCCTTCAAGCCAGCTGGCGTGGCTCAGTGGTTGACCGTCAACCTATAAACCAGGAGGTCATGGTTTGATTCCCAGTCAGGGCACATGCCCGGTTGTGGGCTCGACCCCCCAGTAGGCAGTGTGCAGGAGGCAGTCAATCAATGTTTTTATTTCTCTCTCCCTTCTCCCTTTTCCTTCTTCTCTCTCTAAAAATCAATAAAACATATATTTTCAAAAACCTTATTTGTTGGGTTAAGTGTTCTAGGAATTTCTAAGAAATCTACCCCTGTCCCCATACATTTGAGGGGAGGAAGAAGATTCCTTTGTTTGAGAAAGCAGAGCTGTAATGTGGGAGGTGGTGGTGGTGGCTGGAAGGAATTCACAGAAATCCAGAGAGAGCGAGTAATAATTATCATAACATGGTTTGGAAAAAGCTTTACGTTTTCAAAGCTTTCAAAAATATTTTTGGTCATTATTACATTTAATCCTCCCAGCAACACTCATTAGACAGATGGGAAATTGGGGCTCATAGAGGGGCTGTGTTGCCTAATCACTGCCAGAACCCCCAGTCTTTCCCTCTAGAAGTGGTTCTCAACCTTTCTAATGCCGCGACCCTTTAATACAGTTCCTCATGTTAATGAATCGTAATGTAAATATCTGTGTTTTCCGATGGTCTTAGGCGACCCTGCTAGCGGTTCTCAACCTGTGGGTCGCGACGATTCATTAACAGCAGCAAAATTATAGTTATGAAGTAGCAACTAAAATAATTTTATGGTTGGGGGTCATCACAACATGAGGAACTGTATTAAAGGGTCATGGCATTAGAAAGGTTGAGAACCACTGCCTACAGAATGGGCGAGAGCTAGGGATTCCCCCACCTGGGATGGGCCAGGGCCCTGGGGACGCACCAAAAAGAAAGAGGACCAGGACACCTGTCTTTTCCATGAGCTTCTGGAAGAGCAGTTTGCATCTGGAAGACAGAGAAGTAGTGGTCAAGGCGAGGCAGGGCTTTGCACAGGCTGGCCAGTCCCTGCCTGGCCTCCAGCTCTGCCCCACCCTGAGGGGCAGGCCCTTCTCTGGGCAGTGACACCCTCTCCAGGCTGTTGGCATGTTCCTTGGCTCCATAGCATCACAGAGGAAAGAAAGCTCTTACCCCAGCACTTGGGGCCATCAGAGGTCAATTCACTATATTGCATTCTCATCACTCACTTTCTCCATCTACATACTGTTTGTTCCCTCCTGTCTTCTCTCCTGGTGAATGCACCCTTCAGGGTTCAGCTCAAATGTCCCCTCCTGCTACAACCTCCAGACTCGCACTCCCCACACTCACACTGTTTTTGGTGTCTGCCTTCCCCACTCAACTGGAAGCTCATGAGTGGTGAGGGCCAAGGTTGAGCCAAGAGTAGGCATTAAGGAAACATTTAGCATGTAGACTTCAAGTGAATGAATGAAGTGAAAGCTCTTCAGGAATTCAGAGGAGTCTGAAGGGGCAGGAAGGGTAAAGGGAAGGGATGGGATGGACATTCCAGGCAGGAAGAACAAAGGTGTGGAGGTGGGAATAGAAAGAGTGGGTCCAGGAAGTGGGAACCATAGCCTTGCTGGCCCAATGAGTCCACAGCAGGAAGCAGAATGAGGGCAGTTCGCAAAGAAAGGTGGGTCAGAATTTCAAAGGGCTGCAGGCTGAGGTGATGGATCAATGGGGAGCCATAGTATGTTCTGGGGTGAGGGTATCAGAAAAGCCAGGTGTGGGATAGCTTGTCTGGTCTGGAGATCAAGGGGGAGGTTCAAACCAGTGAAGAGGCTGCCATGGTTACCAGCTGCATGGTTCCAACTCCTATCAGCCTTCCCTCACCTCCCCTGCTTACCTGAAGGTGTTGAATAGAACTTGGTGGACCTGAGTCCTCAGGAAGCAGGCCAGGCAGGTGATCCAGGCTGCAGAGGAGACAGAAGACCAGTGAATAGTTGCACCCTTGTTCTTATTCTCCAACGACTTGCTGACTCCCTGGGGTGTGTGTGTGAGGGGTGGGGGGAGAGGACTAGAGCTGGAAGACCCCCTCGACTTGCTAGTTGAGCCCAGGGCAACCCTGCTCTGCTTATGGTTAAGTGCCAGCTTGGAGTGAGTATGAGTCCTATAGGTGATTACTGCTCACAACTGGCAGTTAATAGATACTTAATAGTGACACAGGAGCCCTGGGATGCGTGAATGCCCATTTCTAGACACTGGGAGCTCCTCAAGGACAGGGTCCTTGTCTGGTTCATCCTGGTGCCTAGCACTGCCCAGCGTGGAGCTAGGCAAAAGCAGGAAATCAGGACGATGAGCAGGGGGAAGGAGACACAGATGGATGGAAGAAGGGGTTTGGAAGATAGATGAATAGGAAGATGGCTGAGTGGATGGGGAAAGAGAGGAAGGGTAGAAGGATGGATGGGTTGGTGACTGGATGGTTGTGAATACTAACAAAGGTGTGGATAGCTCAGTGAATGAATGGATGGAGGAGCTAATGGAATGCACGGATATAATAACAAAAGGATAGGTGGACAGATGGTTGGATACAGGACTTCGTGGATGAATACGTGGAGGGGTGGGTGGATGAACACAGAAGTAGAATACCAATCTTTAGTGGTCTGAAGTGAGGGCCAGTTGCATCACACCATTCCCATGACTTCACCAGTGTTCTCCTGACCCAGTGGCCAGGCCTCTGTCAGAGTAGGCGAGGGCTGGCAGTTAGCTCCTCCTCCAAGCTGCAAGTCTCCCTCCCTCTCCCTCTGTCCAACCACCGAAGAGATCCTGCTGGAATGACACCCCTGACACCTCTGATGGAAGACCTCCAGAGCTCAATCTGTGCTCTCTCCCTCCCCTGCAACCCAGCCCAGGCTCACACCCCCTCCCCCACCTCCAAGGTCAGCCTGGCCTGAGGCAGCTCTTCAGTATACACTTACACATACATCCCAGTATGAACTGAACCAGGCCTGGGGATGGGCCGTTGAGACGGAGTGGAAACAGGAAGGCATCATCTGTAGAGAACACAGGGCTGTCATGTCACTACTGGCTTGCGGGACATGGTGCCTGCAGACACCTGGGAGCACCTAGAGTTTGTGTGAGCACCCCTGCCCCATGCCCTGCCCCTTGCCAGGTCACCCTGGGTTGCCCATCTGACATCTCAGAGCCTCAGCCCCTTGCTGCCCATGAAGATGCCTGGGCTCCCCTCTCCCCTCCCTGCTTACTCATGTTTGGCGAGGACTCCTCTGTCACTCTGCAGGGGTTCCGGCCTCGCTGGACCGCTCTGGGGCTGACAAGATTCACAGTGGCATTTTACAATTCACAAGAAACATGGTCCCCATGTTTCAGGCTGAGAAACTGAGTTGCAGAGAAGTTTGCCCAAGACCACCAGCCTGTGAATCAGCGACAGACCTGGGTCTGCTGACCCCAAATCCAACATTGTGCTCCCAGCAATCCACTCAGTGCCTGGCACACAGTAGTAGCTCAATAAACACAGGCCGAAAGGATGCCTGCTGCACCACTTCCTGGCCGGAAGACTTGAGGAAAGCCACTGTCAAACCTCTGACCTCAGTTACTGCACCTGTAACGTGCAGGTGGTAATGCCTGTTCACCTCCAAGGAGCGGGCTGAGGGGCACCATTTTGTAAATGATAAAGGGCTGCTGTCCTCACCTCCTGGGCCTGGGATCCCTGCAGAGGTGGGCCACATCGTCGAGGGGGTCACCCAGGTCCCGGGGGCTCCTTGAGGGCCGTGGCATTGGTTTCCTTCTCTAGGATGGGGAATGGAGGGAGGCTCTCTGGGAGTTGGCGAGGAGGAACTGGCTGCAACCTCAGCCTCCTATCATTCCCTGAAAGGAGTCATGCGGAATCTGCTCGGGTCAAGTGGAGCTGTTGGCACTGTGACCTCACAGAGTATGGGGGGGGGGGTGCGGGGGAGGGGCCTACCTAGTCTCCAGCTTGGCCTTGGAACTTCCTCATTGGAGGAGCCCATTCCGACCACTTTCCACGTTTAATGTGGGGAAACGGAGGCCTCGAGACAGGAAGGGTCATGCTGGGGTCTCAGGGGCGAGGCAGGGGTGAGAGCTGAGGCTCCAATATCCAGGCCCTGCTTTTCCTTGCTCCAGACCCCTTCTTGTTCCAAGTTTCCCAGCCTTGCCACTTTCTTCGGTTGTATCTGAATACATTTTAGAACGCTGAGCGTCTCATTGGTGGGCATTTTGTGTAATATAAACTAATATATGTGTGTTGTTGTTTGAATAAAGTTCTGTTTTTTACTGGGGAAAAGCAACCGACGGCCTAGCAGAGTGGAAATGTCTGGTTTCATTTTTCCCCCCTGCCTCTGGAGAGAGCCTAACTGGGTTGTGAAGCTGAAATGAATTCACTTTGCCCCCTGGTGGCTATTGTTAAAATTGCAGGCTAAGTACCTGTGGGGAGCAGAATAATGGTTCCCCAAAGAGGCCTGTGTAGTAAAACTTGAACATGTGAATATGTTTGGTTTCATACAAAGGGCAATTAAAGCTTGCAGATGGAATGAAGGTTGCTAATCAGCTGACCTTGAGATGGGAGAATATCCTAGATCAATGGTCGGCAAACTCATTAGTCAACAGAGCCAAACATCAACAGTACAATGATTGAAATTTCTTTTGAGAGCTGAAAACCGACTTCTGCGCATGGGCCACGAAGTTTCAATCACACTGTTACATGCGCACCTGCACGTGGTATTTTGTGGAAGAACCACATTCAAGGGGCCAAAGAGCTGCATGTGGCTCGCGAGCCGCAGTTTGCCAACCACTGTCCTAGATTGTCCAGGTGGGCCCAGGGTTGTCAGGAGTCCTTATAAGTGGAAGAGGAAGGCAAGGGAGGAGAGATATGGCAGCCCGGGGAACGCTCAGCCCAGCTTGCTGGCTGTGAAGATGGAGGAAGGGGCCATGGGCCAAGGAGTGAAGGCAAGGAAACAGAGCCTCTGGAAAGGAACAAAGCCCTGCCAGTGCCCCGATTCTAGCCCAGGGAGACCCCGTTTGGACTTCTGGCCTCCAGAACTGTAAGATAGTTCGTGTTTTAAGTCACTAAGTCTGTTATTTTTATAGCAGTACTAGGAAACGAATACAGTACCCTCAAGAATATTTGGTGAAGGGGAAGCCCTGCAATGTTGCCGTTATCATTGTTACAAGGGTCTTAACAATTGTACATTCATTTATTAATTCAACAAATACTTACTAAGCACCTCAATGTTCCAGGCACTGGCTGCAGGAGTGAGCAGCTCCCATCCCTGGGGGTGAGGGTAAAGGCAGGACACCTTGCACATAGGGTGCCACTGAACGTGCTTGCTCTGCTGTAGGGAGGAGGGGCTGGTGGGAATCTCCCTCTCTTGTGTCTCCTGGCTGTCCCTCCGTGTCCCCTGTGCTGGAAATGCCGAGGAAGAGGAAGTGTTCACCCTATATTGGCTTCACCAAATATTGGCTTCTGTCAATATTTGTGCCCCTCTCCACTGAGTCTGCTGTTTGTCTCCGCTACGGTCAGGGCCAGGAGGGCTGGCCTTATGCACTGGTGAACACACGGAGGCTAGGAGTAGGGTGTTAGGGAGTGTGCAACTGGAGCTTCTCATTCCTTTGCCTATAGAATAGGATAGGGACCCTGGCTGGAGACAGGGCTGGTCCATGTGAGCTCTGGCCTCTCAAGGGAGAGCTCACTGGTGTCTGTGGGCTCTAGTGGGGACCGAGCACAGGGTGGGCCTGGGCTCTGGGCCTGGGATTTGGGCTGGTATGGAGTCAGTGGGAGCCATGGAGGACTCTGGAGAGGGGGAAGGCCCAGGTCCCTTGTATCTGTATCCCAGGTGAACCATACAGAGAAATGAAGGGGCCTTGCCTGCAGTCATGCGATCACCTCCTATGTCCACATGTATGTATACACGCAAACACACATACACTCCCAATACCATGAAGCAGTCTGCTATAAACATGTACACATACACACATGCACTTAACACCATGTACACACAGATCCACAGACATACTCAGTATACAAAGCCCACATATACATATTGTACACAGAACTCTCCACACCTGCACACATGTAGGGTCATGTAAACAGGCATGTAACACCATAAACCAAGGTGTCAAACGCCCATTCCATGTTTACACTCACACACAAACACAGTTTCCTCTGATGCTAGTAATTATGACCAATAATTGCATTTGGGGAGAGTTTGGGGTGTTAAGTAGTGGGGACTGGATCATCCACACCTCTTGTCCGTTGTCTTCTGAGTTAGGGCTCAGTGTCTGATGAGGATCAGGGCTCAGTTTATGACAAGGGTCAGGGCACTGGGGCTGGGGCTCAAGCAGCCTAAAAGGTCATGTTTCTGGGCCAGCTTGGAGGCACCGGGCCTGAGAGGTTACTGCAGCCACCCCCTGACCTTGAGCATTCTCTCCTTCCTGGGCCTGGCCAGGCCTGGCTGGAGTGCTGAGAGGACCCAACTGGGAGCAGAGCTCCTTCCAGAGATCTCTTGCCATTCAAGGCCCCACAGCTGCCCAACCCAGGGTCTTGCCGTGGTTGGCATCCAGGGCAGGCTACGTGGCAGCCCCACTGCCCAAGTGGGATAAGACACTTTGGCACAGGCCATGTTTGCAGGGAAAACACTTGCAACCACAAGCAAACCTGTCCCTCCCCACATCCCTTCCCAGTAGGCCCTGCATACCAGGGAGCCTATAAAGCAGCTTCCATACCTGCCTGGAGCAGATAAGGGCTTGTCTGGGGCTGGCAGTCCACCTGTCCCAGGAACTGCCTGAGGTAGGACTCAGGATGGGCTGGCACTCTTCCAAGGAGGAACCTCAACTTCTCCATCTGTTCAATGGGGACACTGCTTTCAACCGCCTTCTGCAGAAGGGCCCATCCCTGCTCTTGCTGTGGGATTCTGGGGAAGTGCTCCCCCCTGGGACTGGGCCCAGCTCACCAGTGGCCCCTCATTCCCGCCTAGCTTACTCTCCCCGAATTGGACACAGATCTGCCCACTTGGCTGGGCTGGGGTTGGGAGGGGCAAGGGGTGGTGAAGAGGCCCACTTTCTGGACAAGATGGGGACAGGAGCCACCCCAGGTCCTCCCCTGGCTAGGGTTGGACAGCTGGACCCCAGAATGGGCTGTCACACTGGCATCAGGTGACACAGGCCTGGGCCCCAGGGTGGTGGCCTGGGCTTCAGTCTCCCCATCCGTGAGCCTCCCCACCCTCCTCGGCATGGCTTGGGTCCTGCACCAGCCCCATTTTTCTGTAGGCTGTAGGCAAGGCCATGTCTTCTCTGGGCCTAGGGGCCATTTCCAAACCAGATCCCTCGTGGTTCCTGACAAAGCAGGCTGGGGAAGGTGATTCTTCCAATGCAGAGACGCAAACCTGTGTGTGGGGCCCGGGGTAGGGCTGGGATCACCATTCAGGGCTTTTGACCTCTGGCTGGGAGTGGGATCTGGACAAGCTCCCTGGTGCTTGTCCCCACCCCAGCCCACAGATTTTTGGGGGCAGCGACCAGGACAAGGACTGCCATGGCTCAGGCATGCAGGCTGGGCCTGCTGCTGGCGCTGCTGTTGCCCATGGTCGGTGCCTCCTTGCCGAGCACCGTGGTCAGACTCAACAAGGCGATGCTGAGCTACGGTAAGAGATGTGCCACTGTGCTGTCCCATGTGTGTCTGTCACGAGCATGTGCGAGTGAGCCCATGTCAGCATGTATGTACAATTCTAAGTGTGTGCATGTACCTATGAACTCAAAAGCCTCCAAGGACCTGGATCTTATCTGTCACTGTGTCCCTGGCTCCCAGTTTCTGACACAGCGCTTCTCAGCAAATATTACGTGAATGCATGAGTGGGGCGTATGTCGTGCCCCACATGCAAGTGTGCTGTGTGATTGTGCTCACGGGCCTAAGTGGGGTAGGCATGGGTCAGTTTGGCAACTTTTGCTTGTGTGTGTCTGTGTGAAAATTAATGGAGATGGATCCACATACGTACTCGAGTGTCGGGTGGGTGCCTAACCATGGGCATGTGTGCAAATGCCATGGTGCATGGAGGTGTGTATGGCTGCACGCCATAAGTATGCATGGGGGTGTCTGTGTGTACATGCATGCTGGGGAAGGCATGTCTAGCACGGCACTGGGGGAGCGTCTGGAGTTAGATCCCTGCTGGGCTCACAGTGAGAACTATCCATCCCCTCACCCGGCCCAACCTAGGCCTCTGTCCTACGACCCCACCCCATCCCCTGGGGAAGGCACACTGAGGAAACCTAGGCCCAGGGAGGGACAAGCGCTGCCCCCCAGCTGCCCCTGGGAGGCTTTCGAGGTCTTGAAGCTGGGTTAGGGGTGAGAAATCAGAAGCTGTTTCTCCTGAGGCCAGACTGCGGTGTGAGGGACTCAGGCCAGAGAGTCGAAAGGACTGTCAGTGACCCCGGCCACGAAGCAGTGAGGCAGTGGCTCAGGGAAGCAGCAGGGTCCCCTGGTGCATACACAGGTTTTCAGCACCTTGTATGTGGGCAGATAGGCAGGTGATGAAAGGGGTCAGTGATCCGTGTTACAGAGTGACTGGCACACGGTCCCAGGCACGGATGCCTGCGGGCGGGGACATGAGGCCACTGCCCTCCGCCGGCCACCTTCTCTCCACCTAGCCCATGTGAGCCTCCTTTGTCCAGGAGCCTCCAGGTGCACCTGCCTGTGTTTGTTCTGGGCGGAAATCTGGCAGGAGGCCCATGCCCTACACACCTTTCCACGGCCAGGCTGCGTGGCTTCTTAACAGTGTCCTCCATCTCCTGCCCAAACCCCTAGAGGTCAAGAATGCAATGTAGAGGAAGTCCAGAGGCCTGGGTGTGAGTCTCGGCTCGGCCACAGAGGGTCAGGCTGGAGAGTGGGGCATTGGGGACCTAGAGACCACTGCCTTTATGCTTGGGTCTGGGGAAACCGAGGCCCAGAGGTCCAGGGACTCCTCCAGGTCCCACAGTGAGTCTGAGCGGAGTTCGGCCTCTCAACCCTCATTTGATGGTGCTCTCTTGCAGCTCCATCCCCTTCTTTAAATTCCACTCACATTTAGACAGCACCTACGCCGCCCAGCAGTACAGGTGTGAGGACACCCAGGGCCTCGGGCACCAGGTGTTTCGGCCCTGATCTGACTTCTTTTCTCCAGGTGTCCTCACCTCTTGGTAAACTGGGCATCATACAGTGCCTACGGCATAGAGCCGTGAGGCACAAAGGAGGCGCTGTAGAATGGCAGCCACTGTTATCCCCAAAATACACAGCAACGGGAGAGCTAACATTAATAGTGTGCTGCGTCGTCACAAGGACCCTATGTGATGGGTACCATTATAATCACTGCAAACTTATAGGCAAGGAAACTGAGGCACAGAGCAGCCACACAGATAGTAGCAGAGCTGAGATTTGCACCCAGAACCTGAGGGACTCCAGAGTTCTCAGCCTCCAGCCCCCAGACCTCCCTGCCCCTGTTTGATTGGGAGGCCCCTTTGTTTGGGGCTCCAGAGGAGGTGGGACCCCATCAGAGTCTTGCAAAAGGGCAAAGGATGTTATTGTTTCTGAGGAGCAGCGTAGAACAAATAGGATTTGGAGAGACAGAGAGAGGGAAAGGCATGCCTTTCGGGCCTGGTGTGAGAAGTCCACCCGAGGAGGGCTCGCGGGGAGTCAGCTGGCCCCCGTCCATCCGTCCAGTGACAAGCCTTCCCCTTCCAGTCTCTGAGGCCTCTCCGCTCAGGCCTCGGGGCAGATGGTGGGTGGTGTGGTCTCCCTGGGTGGCTCCGGAGAGCAGCCTAACCTCGCCCTGCTCTGGCCTCACAGTGTCCGAAATGGGGAAAGCCCCTCTCCAGCGGGCCCTGCAGGTCACTGTCCCGCATTTCCTGGACCGGAGTGGAGAGGTGCTCCAGCCCACCAGGTGAGTGCTCCTGTCCTCTGGATAAGGTACGCCCGCCATGAGGCCATGAGGCCATGAGGCCATGAGGCGAGCAGTCCCACCTGGCAGGTGCGTGCTCACACCACTGGGAAGATTGCTCCAGCCCCCTAGTCTATAGGGAGTGCTTCCCTCACCAGGCTAGATACTCCCACCCAGTAGGGGAGTGGTCACAGGAGGACTTAGGAGGTGGGCCCAAGTGGAGACATAGGGGACTCATGCCTCTGAATTGGTAGATTCCTGCCGCTAGGGGCCAAGACTGGGTCCCCAGGGCTGGCAGGACTCTTGGCTACTTCCTCCAAAAGCTAGGCACTGAATTTAGGGCACAGGCCTGAGCCTACTTTACCTCCACACCCCCTTGTAGCGCATAGGCAGGGGTGGGCAAACTTTTTGACTTGAGGGCCACAATGGGTTCTTAAACTGGACCGGAGGGCCGGAACAAAAGCATGGATGGAGTGTTTGTGTGAACTAATATAAATTCAAAGTAAAGGAGCGGAGGGGAGAGCAAGAGAACCGGATAGAACAGCCGGATCTGGCCCGCGGGCCGTTGTTTGCCCAAGGCTGGCATAGAGACTCAATGACAGAGACAGGGAGGGGCTGGGCCAGTTGACCCCATCCATGTGGGCGCACAGACTCACTCTTCCCAGATCTTTGGATTCCCAAGAGAAGTTATAAAATCTATCAATCTTTGAATGATGGCAACTAATTAAACATTTTAAGACTTTAAAACACTGGGTGGGTAAAAGAGCAGCTGGAGAGACCCCCAGCTTGAGGCCCTGCGGCTGGTTGGTAATGGTGGAGAACTGGGCATGACATCAATACCCAAAATCAAGATTCCTAAATGATTTGTATTCTGGCCACACCACAGACAGTGCGCTGGTATTTAAATATAATGCTGAGGGTCCTCCTTTGTAGATGTGGGAACACACCCGGGGCGTTGTCAAGTGAAAAGAAGCAGGTTCTAGGTCAGCCTGTGGCCCAAGGATGGAGGGATGTTACCCAAGTGCTAACAGTGAGAGTTTTTGAGGGTGGAGTTTTGATGTGACTTTTAAAATTTATACCATTTGTAGTGTCTGAATCACATGCCCCTCACTGCTATGCAGGGAAAAATGACTTTCATTTAGAAAAAAGGAGAAATTATAGGCTAGTTGAAAAATGCTTAACAATGAGAACAGACAGCTTTGAAGGGAGTGAGTTTTCCATCGCTGGAGGGCTCCAAGCCCACGTGGTTGACTGGAATGGTACAGGGGGGATTTCTGCCTTCTGTGGATCTTGAAGTCTTTCTTTCCCCACCTTCCCAGCTTTCTAGACCTCAGTCAGACACTAAAGTCCCTCCAAGACCTGAGACATCATCTCACCCAATCCTGTCCAGGGCTAGGGTCCTCTCTGCATCTTTTTCTTACAACCTGGCTGCCCACCCATGGCTTGCATGCCCCTAAGACGGAGAACTCACTGCCCATCCCTCACCCTATGTTCCCAAAGGCGTTCTTTATAACATCCACAGTGTGGATACGGATATGGCTCGGAGTACCCACCCCAGAGTCCATTCCATGGTTTCATGGGAGCTGCCTTGTCACCTCCACTCCCACCCTGCAGGGTCCAGATTCTGAATGTCCAGGTGCTCCGCCTTCAGCTGAAATTCGTTGATGATTTTGGGGTACGCTTGTTCGCAGCAGCCAATTTTACTATCAAGGTCTTTCGGTGAGTGAGTCTCCTTGTTGCAGGGTCAGGGAAGGAGGATTTTCAGGGACAATCAGAGTCATTTCACTTTTCCAGCCCTCAGTTTTCTCCTCTGTAAAATGGGATGAATCTTCGCAGCAAGACTATGAGGGTTGAAGTGAAGGGATTCATTGCTATAATGAAAATTATGCCTCCCTTTCACAGTGCAAGGCACATACTAGGTGCTCAATAAACATAACATTAGAATTATTTCTGTGCATCAGTCACTTCGTATTCATTTAAGTTTCAAACTGAGCTGGGCCTTCAGAGAGATCTCTTACTGGTATTTTAACTCCTCTGTCCTGACACTACCATTTTATTAGGCTTACTGTGGGCCAGGCTGCAGGAGGGTGTTTTCACATGACTACCCCATGGAAAACTCAGCACAGCACTGCGAGATCGGTACCCCCAATCTTATGTCCGCTTTGCAGAGAGCAAACTGAGGCTCGGCATGGGGAATGACTGGCCCAGGGTCTTGTGGTGAGAAGGTATGGGGACCAGAGTTCAAACCTGTCCACTAGGTATAGGTGTGACCCTGAGTGGAGTTTGGGGCACTCAGGTGGGGTCATTTTGTGCTGAGTGGGGGTCCTGCCTGTATCCAGTGGGGGGCAGGCTTGGGCTGTGGGTTTACAGGATCTCGCGTTGGTCAACGTGGGCTCCGCTGGGCAGTGCTGCTGGGGCTCAAGAATGGCATCTCCGTAGAGTCCCAGAGCCCCTGGAGCTGGTCCTGCCCGTGGTACTGCTGGCTGATGCCCGTGTGGACCAGGGCTCCATCGGGACCCCCGTGGTCAGCATCTCCTCCTGCTTCTCACTCTTCAACAACGCCATCGTGTTAGATGGCAGTCACAGGTGGGTGCCTGGGCTGCGGTCATTTCTTGAGCTTCCTACTCAAGCCTTCATCCAATCGCCACACCGGGCCTAGAGATCTCCAGTATCACACCTGTTTTATGGCTGAGCACACTGAGCCTCAGAGAGAGGGAAGGACTTGCCCAAGGTCACACAGTGAGTATGCAGCCCCTGCCCGTGTCCCCTCCGCCTCCCGGCCCTGCACCATGTGATAATGCACACAAACTTTCTATTTTTGGAAGGATTCTGGGCTGATGCCTCTTTTAGGGACTGCAGAGATGGGAGCCTGAGGCTCAGGGGGACTGGCTCCTGCCAAGCTCTTTCATGTCCTCATCCACAGCTAGCAGCAGCTCCCGCCTCCTGAGCGCCTTCTGGGTGCTGGGTCCAATCCAGGCCCTTTCTGTCTCACAGTAATCCCACCAGGAGGGTGCCAGTATTGCCCTCATTTTGGAGAATGACAAACTGAGGCACAGAGCAGTTAAGTGACTTGCCTCAGATCACACAGCTGGCAAAAGGTGGAGTTCAACGCCCCCCGCCAGGCTGACTAATCTACTCCTTGTGACTCCCCTGCATTACGTCTACGCCTTCCCACACGTGGGCAGGGCTCCCTGAGGCGGGTGAGCATTTCAGACTGGACTTTTTCCCAGAGAAGTGTTAGGTATAAATTCATTCATGCTTGTGTCCCATGATCATCATGTGGAACTCACATCCCTTTGCAATCCTCACGGGTGGTGGCTGTTCACAGAAATGGAAACCCCAAGGTTGATGGCATTAAAAGCACAGATGCCATTCTTCCACCTCCCCCAGGGGCACTTGAGTGAAATTGGGCGGCAGCTTGGAGCAACATTTCAGCAGGTTTCCTAGTAATCGCTGTGGAGACACATCAAAGACCCACCCCTCATTGTTCAGAGGGGACGGGCCCAGAGCCAGGAGGGGACTTTCTAAACGTGCAGCAGAGAACTGGAGCCCAAGCAGGAAGCAGCCCCGCTTCACTGGGTTCCGAGTGGACACAGAGCCAGGTGGCCACGGACATGGTGGGGCCCAGCTTTCCCAGCGCCCTGTCTCTCTCCCCCAAACGTAGCCTCATTTTCACATCTCAAACCTTGAGCCACTTCCAAACCTTGAGACCAACGACCTCTTCTTTGAGGCTCAGTTTCCTCACCTCTGGGGGCAATTGTGCCAGCACTGTGTCCAGCCCATGGCAGGTGTGGGATGGGAATCACTGGCCCCTGACCGAGGGAGAGACTCCGCTCCCAGACTGTGGCTCTGCCAAAAGAGACAGGCCCAAGCGCACTGGCCCGGAGCTCAGGGGCCTTGTCTGTGTCTCTTCCTTAGCGCGGCCCCTGCGCTGCTGGTCCGGGTGCAGAAACACATCAAAGCTGTCCTGCACAACAAGGTAAAGGACTCCTGGCGGATCTCTGGGGAAGGAAAGCATCGCTGTCCTCAGCAGGCGTGTGAATGAAGGGGGAGTGCAGGCACAAGGGAGGGGGGATGCAGGCACAAGGGAATTGCAGGCACAGGGGGGATGCAGGTACAGGGGGGATGCAGGCATGGGGGGATGCAGGTACAGGGGGGATGCAGGTACAGGGGGATGCAGGCACAGGGGGGATACAGGCACTGGGGGGATACAGGCACAGGGGGGATTGCAGGCACGGGGGATTGCAGGCACGGGGGGATGCAGGCACGGGGGGATGCAGGCACGGGGGGGATGCAGGCACTGGGGGGATGCAGGCACTGGGGGGATGCAGGCACTGGGGGGATGCAGGCACGGGGGGGGATGCAGGCACTGGGGGGGATGCAGGCACGGGGGGATGCAGGCACAGGGGGATTGCAGGCATGGGGGGATGCAGGCATAGGGGGATTGCAGGCATGGGGGGATGCAGGCACGGGGAGATTGCAGGCACGGGGGGGGATGCAGGCACAGGGGGGATGCAGGCACAGGGGGGATGCAGGCACTGGGGGGATGCAGGCACTGGGGGGATGCAGGCACGGGGGGGATGCAGGCACTGGGGGGGATGCAGGCACGGGGGGATGCAGGCACAGGGGGATTGCAGGCATGGGGGGATGCAGGCATAGGGGGATTGCAGGCATGGGGGGATGCAGGCACTGGGGGATTGCAGGCACGGGGGGGATGCAGGCACAGGGGGGATTGCGATGGTTGCTTTTTTTTTTCCTTTTAGAAGGCCCTGAGGGGGCTCCTCGACTTTCCCAATGAGAGTAGGAAAGAGGTGTCCAGGGCAGTGATGGGGAAGCCCAAACAAGGGTGGGTTTGGGGGTGGCAGGGGAAGGAGGCTCACTCTCTTGGGCCAACCCCAATTTCATGCGAGAGGGTGGGATGGGGACAGTGCTCTCGGGGACATGTGGCTGTGAAAATGAGAATGGACAAGGGCATGGGCCCTGGAGCAGATGTGGCCTAGGTTCGAATTCCTCTTCCCCCCAGCTGTGATCCTTAGACAAGGTGCCTAACCTCCCTCTGCCCCCGATTCCACATCTGCAAGGCAGAGAGGTGGGCTGGCTGTGGGGTTAAGTGCATTAACATCCATGGAGAAGTTGGGACAGTCCGGGCAGTGTGAGTGATGCTGTCACTGTCACTGTTTTAGCTCTTGTCATGAGCTGCCTGTGGCTGACTTGGGCCCACTGCTGACAGAGAGCCGGTGACCCATCTCTGCCTCTTCCTACCCCATCCCCACCTCCTGTAAGAGGCAGGAGTAGAGAATAAACTCACCCTCTGTGTGCCATCCCCCCATCTTGCAGATGAGAAAACTGAGGTTTGAGGGCGGAAGGAGGCACAGCCTGACCTGGCCCTCTCCTCTGCCTCCTGGCCATGCCTGGCCAGCCTCACCAGCCCTAGCCTGGACCAGACAGTGACCACCCCGGCTTTGCAGTCTCTCCTCTGCCCCGCCTTCTATCACAGTGACCCCAGCTTAATACGCTTCTCTGGCTGCCACTATGCCCAGGAGGACCCTGGGCTCCCTGGCCTGCCTCCACCAAGGGTAGCATCCTTCCACCAGTTGGTTCTATGCAGCAGGCTCCCTGCCTCAATTGCCCAGGCCCTGCTCTGGCCACCTCTGCTGTACTCTACAGTACTGTTCTTTCCTCGATACCCAGGGGCCCCAGCTTCCCCTCTGACTCTCTGGAGCTCACATGAGGTGCCCAAAGATGCCCACTGGTGGTGGAGGAAGGCAGGGATTCCAAGCCTTGGGGTCCAGTTTGGGGAGACTTCCAGACTGGGACCCTAGATCCTCTCGACTTGCCTCTTCCAGCCCTGAGTGCCGCCCTAACCCAGGCTCCTCTGTCTTGTCACAGATGTGTCTGAGCGTCTCCAACCTCGTGCAGGGCCTCAATGTCCACCTGGGAACTTTAATTGGTAAGACCTGGGAGTCCAGGGGGGGAGGGAGGGGGACATCTGAGACCCTCTGAGGCCCTTAACACCCATCAAGATCCCCCTCTGGGTCAGGGTAGACTGCTGAGAGGTCAATTGTAGGATGACTGAACTATTATTGTTATTATTATTATTATTATTTAAAATATATTTTTATTGATTTCATAGAGGAAGGGAGAGGGAAAGAGAGATAGAAATATTAATGATGCGAGAGAATCATTGGTCGGCTGTCGGCTGCCTACAGGGGATCGAGCCCACAACCTGGGCACATGCCCTGAACGGGAATCGAACCGTGACCTCCTGGTTCATAGGTCGATGCTCAACCACTGAGCCACGCGGGCCAGGCTGACTGAACAATTATTGATGGAATCTGGGGGAATCTCAAAAATTCTAGAATGTCTTTGAATGTTTAGTGCATGTATGTGTGTGTGTGTGTGTGTGTGTGTGTGTGTGTGTGGAGGGTAGTACATGCAATTTGCAATGGCCTCCTCCCCAGTGTGGAGAGTCAGAGACCCCTGCTCCCCTGGTTGTGCTCCCACATCTCCCACATTCTTTGCTGGACTCTCTACCTCTCCCCCTTTCAGGGCTCAGGTCCTTATATTCCATTTCCTCCTGGAGGTCCCACAGGCTCCTCCCACTCAGCATGTGCTCAATAGAACTCAAGCTCTTCTGCTCCCAAGTGGCCCTCTCCTGTCCCCCCTCAGGGGCCACCACCGTCCAGAGCCATAGCTCCCTCCGCGGGGCTTGTCCCACCTCTGGTTTTCCCAGGGGTCCTCATTACCAGGGCGTACTAGGAGTGCACTAGCGGAGACCCTGTCTTAGGCTAACCCCCCAGGAACAGATCCTGAGCTGAGGATTTTAGTGTAAGTGGCTCACTGGGGGTGGTTCCAGGAGCACTGGTTGGGGAGGGCAGCAGTCAGACAGGGAAGGCCTGTTAAAGAGCAGGCACTGCCCTTGGGAGCTCCTGACACTGAGTAGCACACCACTAACATCCTCCCCGTGTGTCTACCAACTCCCACGTCATTGGTCTCTTCCCCCCCACCCCACACCTTCCACTCCCTCAGACGAAGTCCCAGGTGCTGGTAGACACAAAGCACAGTCCACTTAGAAAGGTGGCCACAGTTCACTTTAAACAAGGCTCCATCAGGACTTCATCTTACAATCTGAAACTAAAAGCTATGAACGTAGGTCAGCCTCATTTCCTTTTTAACAGTTTAAATATTTATCAACATTTAAGAACTATCTGGCAATGACCTGCCTGCCCATCTCCACAGAGATCAAAGAATGCATCCTTGTTGACAGGTTCTGTGCATAATCCAGGGCTTCCTCTGTCCACCCCTCGCCCCCTGCCCCCCTCCGCCCTTTGCCCCCTGCTCCAGCCTCTTTGGAAGCTGCTCCTATCTGAAGCACACTTTCTCTTATTCGATGGCTTTGCCTGGGATTCTGGTGTTCCTCCCATGCTGCTGTCATTGACTGTGAGATCCAGAGCTGGTGACTATTGGCAGCTGCACTTGGCAATTGGTTTGCTTTGCCTTTGAGACAGGGGTTTGCATCTAACACAACCCTGGGGCCAGTACTGTGCCTTTTGAGTGCCTGTAGGAGGCAGTGTGATTAGTGGGAGAGAGTGTAGCTTCGGAGTTGGATGGACCTGGTATACAATCCTGGACACAATTGAACTCACCAAACTTTGCACCCACACACGTGTGTGTGTGTGTGTGTGTGTGTGTGTGTGTGTGTGTGTGTGTATACATGTGTGAGGAATGGGATCCTAACCTTACAGGGCGGTGGTGAGGATAGAACGAGAGAGTGTAAGTCTAATGTCTGGACCTTGGTAAATGTGAACTCTCTTCTTTTTCAGTGGCTCCTTCTTGCCTTTGGCAGGGGGCGTTTGTACCTGGTGTGACCTGTCTCTTTCCTTCTAATTTGGGGTCGTCAGTCTTCCATTGATTGGGAGAACAGAAACTAAAACTCTTAGAATTGTGTCTAAACTAAGAATCAACAGGTGGTGAATGGCCAAATCTTGGGTGTGTGCACTTTGCAACCTAAGTTTGCTTACTCAGGGGCCTTTTCCCACCACTTTTGTTCCTTGGCCTGGGTCTGGCTAAACAAGGTAGTCAGGTGGTTGAGTTTTCTGGATAGATGAGGCTAAGTGTGCCGTCTGTTCTTCTTCATTCTGGTTTCATTTAGGCCTGAAGCCTGTGGGTCCTGAGTCCCAGATTCGCTACTTCATGGTCAATAAGCCCATCATCACGAAGGACTACATTTCCTTGGATATCAACGTAAGTGCCTCCTTGTCATCCCAGAGCCAAAGGCCGGTTGCCTCTGGAGTTCTTGGTGTTCTGGAAGATTCCTAAAGAGCAGGGGAGCTGAGGAGAGAAGGCCTGGAATGGCATTCCCGGTGTGCACAGGACACATGGCATCCTGGGATGGGTGGCATCTCAGAGCCTGGGTTCTGTGATGGAGCCCTCTCATCTCCCTGCTGATGCCCCGCTGCTTGTTCCTTCTCTCCCCACCCCCATAGGCTGTTCTCTTCCTTCTGGGCAAGCCCATCATCCTGCCCATGAATGCCACCCGCTTTATGCTGCCAGAGCACGTGGGCACCAATGGTGCCATGGCAACTGTGGGCCTCTCCCAGGACCTGTTTGACTCTGCCCTCCTGCTGCTGCAGAAGGCTGGTTCCCTCAACATGGACATCACAGGACAGCTGGTGAGGGTCAACCTGCTGTTTGGGGCATGTGGGGTAGGTGTGCCCCTGTGGTCCAGCCTGGGGAGACCCCCACAGAGGCCAAAGCAGGGGTGGGTGAGGTGGCTGGAGCTTTGGGGTCAGAGGGAGGCTGTTAGAAGGTTTAAATGAGGGTTGAGGGGAGGCAAGACATGGCCTATCTTGGGGAGCTGCCACCCTAAAAGCTGTCATGCATGGGGGACTGATTTCAGAAGTCGGATGACAACCTGCTGAACACCTCTGTGCTGGGCCAGATCATCCCCGAGGTTGGTAACATTTCTGGTCATTTTGGGAGTCAAGACTCAGGATTGGGATGGGGGACTCTCTAGGCTGTGGGATCTCTGCTGGCTCATATCTATTCCAAGTGGGGTTCAGCTGTACCCCCTCCATCTCAGGCATGGCCCCTCCTGCTCACACACTATGCTATTTTCTCCTCTATGGAGGAATGCCCAAGCACTGTTTCTGCTTGTAATGTTCTGTTTGCTTCCATTTAAAGATTTATCCATCTTTAAAACCACGCTAGGGAATTACCTCCTGGAGGAGGACCGAATGCCTAGTCTTGTCCTAGAGGCTCCTTGAGCTTCCATGGCTCCCGAGCTTCCCTCCCTCCTGGCACAGACTGCACAGGCTATGCCTCTCTTTATGCTTATTATCCCATCAGACCCGCATCCCCGAGGGCAGATCCCACCCCCGTGAACCAGTAATGTACAAATGATGGCTTGATCAGCATCAGAGGAATGATGAGTGGAGAGCCCACCCAGCCTTTGCCTCCAGGTGGCCTCCTCTCTCTCTCCCCCCGGCTCCCCAGGTGGCCCGTCAGTTCCCTGAGCCCATGCCCGTGGTGCTCAAGGTGCGGCTGGGTGGCACGCCTGTGGCCACACTCCATACCAACAATGCTACACTGCGGCTGCAGCCCTTAGTGGAGGTCCTGGCCTCGGCCTCCAACTCGGCTTTCCACTCCCTTTTCTCCCTTGATGTGGTGAGTGAGGTGGGTTGGGTGGGGCTGGCAGGGAGGGCGTTGATTGTCAGTGAGACCTCACTTCCTGCCCCAGGCTTCTCATTTGCTCTGCTCTATCCACACTGGTATCCTTGTTATTCTTTTAATGTTCCAGGATATTACTGCCTCAGGACCTTTGCACAGGCCATACCCTGTGCCTGGTATACTCTTCCTCTGGCTCTTGCTAGGGCTGGCTTCTCTTCTTTCAGGTTTCAGCCTAAATGTTGTAGCCTTCCTCTAGGTGGCCTTTCGGGACCACCCTGAGAAAGATGGTTCCTATCAGCCCGCTGCATGCCACCACTCTGCCTTCATGGCACCCACTACTCTCTGAAGGGATTCCATCTGGTTGCTTTGGTTATTGTTCACCACTGGCCTGTGCCTCACAAACACCTGAAAGAGTAGGAGCATGGATGGGAGGTGGGGTCACTGGTGGCCAGCTGAAAGGTCTCACTTGGCCCTGTGCCCTTTGACCCTGCTCTCCCCACTCACCCAGGCAGTAAACCTTAGCCTCCAGCTCTCCGTGTCCAAGGTGAAGCTTCAGGGGACCACATCTGTGTTGGGGTAAGTGAGGCCTCCTGGGCCTAGCAATCTCAGTGTGTTCCTCTGTGCAATGGGCTCACAACTACCCATCACAGAGCCTTGGCTGTGGCAGTGATGGTACTGGGGTGGTGGGCACCAGGCCCCTTCCTTAACCCACCTGCTTCCCTTTCAGGGAAGTCAAGCTCACTGTGGCCTCCTCCAATGTGGGCTTCATTGATGTAAGTATGGGGCCAGGGTCTCCAGAGTGGGGCAAGCCATGAGCCTGGGAAAGGGGTACATGTGTTCGTGTACTTGTGCACGCATGCACCTGTGTGTGCCACCACAACCAGGCTTCCTCCTGGGGTGCTTGGCGACAGTGGTCAGTCAGAAGTCCACCCGTCGACAGTCTTTCCCATGATGCCTGTCAGCTGGTCAGCCAGTCAGTCAGCCTTGGTTCTTCAGTGGGGTCAGTGTCAGTCAGTTGGCCTGCCTGTCACTCTGCCTGGTGGTCGATGACCTGTCAGCCCAGGAATCACTGAAACCATAGGTAAACTGGACAAGCCAGCATCAGAAGGTGTTGGCTGCTCCGTCAGTCACGGGACATGGCGGGGCCAGCAGCCACCATGCATCCCTTTTCCGTTGGCCTGCAAGTCTATATGCTCCATTAGTCTATCTATTGGTCAGTCCATCTGTCTGTCAGTCAGCACCAACAGGGCAGCCAGTCACCTGTTGGTCACACCATGAGCGAGTGTCAGTCAGTCAGGCGCTGGTCTCTCAGCCTCCTCTCAGGCTAGTGGTTCCTGGGTGCGTAGTGCTCAGAAGGCTGACCCGACCCTGGGGGTAGCTGGGCTCTGCCGGAAGTCAGGACAAGGGTGACCTGCCCTCCTCCCTCCCCCTGTGCCTCTGCCATCTGTGTGTTCATCGGTGTGTTCATGTGTGGCCTGCCTGTTCATCTCTCCCGGACCCTTGCCGGGGTGGACCTACGGTCCCCCACTTCCCTGGCTCCGCGGCTGTAGACGGATCAAATACAGGCACTCGTGGGCAACGTGTTTGAGAAGCCCCTGCTGGACCACCTCAACGGTGAGCCCTGTCCTCCCCTCCGTGTGTTCCCTTTAGACACCTCCTGTCCACACCCACTCCAGGCTCCATCTGGCCCCTTTCCACCTCCCAGGCTCAGAGGGTAAGAGGGTGGCTCTGGAGTCCAGCTGCCTATGTGCACATCTTGGCTCTGCTGTTTAGCAGCTGCGTGATCTTAGCTAAATTCCTTTCCCTTTCTAAGACTCCATTTCCCTTCTGTAAAGTGGGTATAAACATGAGAACTTCAGCACAGACCTGGTTCCAGGTAGTGCTCTGTCACTGCCTTCCGGCTGAACTTGGTTTCTCTTTTCCTGCCTGTAGCTCTCTTGGGCATGGGGGTTGCCCTTCCCAACGTGGTCAACCTCCACTACGTCACTCCTGAGGTCTTTGTCCACAAGGTGAGAGATGGTGGTTGTGACCAGAGGGGCCTCCTCAGCCTTTGGAGGCTGGGCTCCAAGACAGGGGGATCACCTCTTTCCCTCTCTTCCCCCTAATGAAAGCAGTGGGATCTCAAGGTCAGCCAGGCCTGGGGGTGCCCCCTGCTTCTGCCACCACTGCCCCATGAGTCCTTAGCTGCAATGAGATGGAAAATCCAGGATGTCAAGAGACACTGGTGGGAGGGTTTCACACACCCTTTAGTCCTCATCAAATATCATACCAGGCCACAATCAGGGGCCTTCAATTGTCCCTTGATTCTGTTCCCTGGGTGGTTACAGCCCCTTTGGTGTCTGGGGAGGATGACAAAGAGGTTCCTTCTGGCTTTGTACATAAACCTCTGCAGGCTGGATGGGAGAAGGAACTCTGGAACCTTCTAAAATCACTTTCCTTGATCAGAAATTGTGAGCCCAGAGTGAAACTGAATCAAAACAGCTGCCTGGGTGTGATCGCACAGCTTCTTTCTGTTTCACCTGGGACATAAAAGTTTAATATTCCTCCTAATTCACTCAACAAGACATGCATAGGACAGAAAGCTTAGCCAAGGTCCCTCAAGCCCAAAATCTGTATGTTATTCACCACCCTCCTCCCCAAGTGAGACCCACTGATGTCTCTCCAGAGAGGATTTGCTTGTTGCTTAAGAACTACGACCCCAAGGCACTCGTGTGATCCACCTCCCTAAGAAGGAGCTCAGAGAGCCAGGGCTACTAGTGGGGATTTCCCCAAGGTTTCTCCAAACAGGCATGGTCAGTGCTGACCCACAAATCCGGGCAGCTGGGTCTTAGGTCAAAGGTCCCTAGATCAGCGCTGTTCGATAGAACTTTCTGCAAGGATGGAACTCTACACTGTCCAACACAGTAGCTACTATCAGCCACTGGGCATATGTGGCTCTTGGGCACTTGAAATGTGGCCAGTACAACTGAGGAGCTGAATTTTACATTTTATTTAACTTTAATTAATTTAAATGTAATTACCCACATGTGGCTAATGGCTACCATATTGGACCACATCAGAGCTACAGATGGGTAGGGACTTGGTCTGGCTTGTTCTCTGCTGGGTCTCCCAGCACCTGACACAGGGCTTGGCTCACAGTAAAGGCTCAGTGAAGATTTGCCGAATGAATGAATGAATGATCAGCAGGCCTCCAGGACATTTCTGCAGTGCATTGTAGAGAGCAGAGGACCTATGGGGAGTGCCTGGCTCTGCTGGGAGACTTGGATTTGGAGAAGATACTCAATGGTATGGACTCCCAATCATAAAACAGAGATGGTGCTGACCATGTATGGACGCTTCAAGTGCAGGCCCCATGCTGAGGGCTCTGTCCGCGTGGTCTCACAGCATCCTTATAGTAGCATTTTTGAGGTGGGTGCTGTTAGTGACAGAGTAGAAAACTGAGCCGAGAGACACACAGCAAGAGTGACAGAGTGTGAACTCAGAGCCAGGCTGATGGGATAGCTGGGGGTCCTACAGGTCCTTGTGTGGCCTCTGACTTGGCTCATGGTTTTCTCTGCCTTGCAGGGCTACGTGGTGATATCCAGCGGACTCTTCTACCAAAACTGAGGCAGGACCACTGGGAGGGCTGAGTAGGCCAGCTGTTTGCTCTGGGGACTCTCTTGCCTCAAGCCACTTAGGAAACCGAGGCAAAGACACACCTAGTCCTCTCCAGCCAGCTGGATGGCCCAGGCGGGGTTGTTTAATCTCTGCTGCACACCTGGGTTCCCCTTCTTCACTGCCTCCCATCCTGTCCCTCCCTCTCCTGTCTCCCCTCCCTCTTTGCTTACCTACCCACTTCTCCTCCTACCCCCTTCTTAGTGGGGAGCAAATTGCCTCTCCAGGCTGTACAGACCTATCCCCTCTTCCATTAAACATCTTCCCTTGAGCTGCAACTTTCAGCCAAGCCCAGAGAACTCTCTGCATAACTGGGGCCAGTTCTCTACATGCAGTCCTGGGTCCTGTCTCTCCTTGGAGCCCCCAAAACTGCTTGGGAGAGGAAGAAGATAAGATCACATCTCTATTGACCTCATCTGTGGACTCCATTACCTCCTTGCCCAGGGGAGCTCATATTTTGAACGAGGACCCTGGAGAGCAACACAGATGACCTGGAAGTTTCGAATGCCACAGTGACATGTTAAGCACTGGGCCTACCTGGTGACATGCCCCATGCCTTTCCCCCTCTACAGTGTCACATCCATCTTGCTGCTAGGACCTCACAAGAGCCCTGTGAGTCAGGCAGGCAGGGTGTGGAGTTCCAGTTCACAGATGCGGGAACGGAGGCCCAGTGAGGAAAGAAATGCACCCAGAGTCTCACCATGGTGGTGGCTGATCCCTAGGACTCTTTGATCCTCCTAGAATCCAGACATAAAATGTCCAGTTCTCTCTTCCATTCACCAGCACCCCCACCTGGAGTTTGTCCTTGAGTCATGAGCCTCAGGTGACAGGGACTTCCCTGCCTTCTCATGTGGCTTCTCCATCTTTGGTTTACTCGGGTCATGAGAGAGTTTTTTGTTTGAAGGAGGCAGGATCCACCTCCTGAGCCTGAGGCCTCACTGAACATGTCTAAGTCCCTTTCCCTCTGAAAGCTCTTCGAAGTCAGTGGGTCACACATGATAGGATGGCTCAGGGCAGACTGAGGGATGCAAACACTAGCAACCAAAGCCCTGTGATTTCCTCCCTAGCGATAAGCTCATCTCCTAGATACAGGGCTCATGCTTCATGTTTCCCTGGGGAGGAAAGGGTGTCCCAATTTCCACCATCAGGAAGCGAAATCTTTGGTACTGTATGACACTAGCCTCTCCCCCTGTATGAGTTATAGGCTCACCCCTAAAGTCTCAGTGTAAGACAGGCTGGGGGCTTGGACCAGCCCAGAGGCTTGGTGGGGAGGGGTGATGGGGCTGGGGCTGAAGGAGTGGAAAGGGGCGGTCTGTAAAATCCAACCTCATTATTTCGCTCAGGATAGCATGGCCTTTATTTCATTTGGTTGCTTGTTAATTACTGAATGAATCCTACTTTTACTGGGACTTAATATAAGCTCAGCTCAAGGCTGAGGTAGTTTGGAATATGGGAGACAAAAGGTTTAAGACATAGACTGTTAGGTCCAAGAGCTGTTGGAGAGTTTAAGGAGTGAAAGGTGAGCATGGTGGGTGGTGCACGCGGGCAGGCTAAATAGCCATCTCAGTCAGTGATGAAAGAAAATTGAATTTATTTAAGGGAAGGGGCTGAGGGATGGGACACCCAAAGGGAAGGGCTGCACAGCACTGGGCCAGGGGACACTGGGTCCATGCTGGCAGCACCCCAGAGCTGGAGTTTCATCCTTCTATGCAGTCACTTGTGGGAAACTTGTGTCAGTGGGTCTGGGGGCTGAGCTGGTGGGCTTGGAAGGCGGATGGAATGCAGGTGTGCAATCAGGTTCCTTCAAGACAGTTTCCAATCCTTGCATGGCCTGACTCCTGGTGTCCAGCAAGTTTTTCCTGGTCCTTCTTCTCCTGTGGCGGGAAACTTACGAATGGCCCTTAAGGATTGTATTGCCTACAGCCCTAACACAGACCCAGCCCATAAAGGTAGTAACAACCTATAAAAAGATCATGAGCTCAATATTTAAGGTCCATCTATTAAGCAGTCAGACCAATGATCCAATCTTCCTTCCATCTATTCATCTGCCCACCTTTCAATCCATACACCCACCCATCCATTTGTCGATTCATTCATTCATCTATCCTGTCATTCATTTATTCAATCACTTTTTCCAACCAGCTAGGTCTTTGTTTGCATATTACACAACATGATGTGCTCTGTTGTATAATGTACTTTTAGGAGGAGGGGGTGAAGCACCAGAGTCGCGCTCTGTGCCCAGAAGGAAGCTGTGGTCTGTGGAAAGAGAGCTGGCCTAGTCCCTAAGGGACATGACTCAGTCATTCAGTTAGAAATCACATAGCTTATACAGGGGACGTTTAGTATGAAGAATGAGGAACTATGGGAAAAGAGTAACTCTAAGCTAGAAGGAAACTGTATGGGACTCAAGAGCTGAGGGAGAGAACCCAGGAAGGAAAAACTTGGAAGGGCTCAGACCTCCCTGGAGAGGGTGTTGTTCAGCCTCCTGGAGAGCAGAGAAGTTTGCTGTTTGGCCTGGTTGGAGCTGGCCCATGGCTGCTGGGCAGACCATGGGCGGCTAAGACCTTCAGAGAGCAGGTGCAAGGGCAGGGGGGTGGGGGTGGAGAGGGAGGAGCCCTGGGGACCGGTGGGGGTTGTGCTTGTTTTAGCATCTGTTCTGTGTGTGACACGCAGGGGCACCGACACAGGGGGTGGGCCAGGGGTGGGGGTGTGGTCTCTGTTCCCCAGGGCTGCATGGGGAAAGGCTGTGCCTGGGCTGAGGCTGCCAGGTTACAGAGGGATCTCATCTGGGCCCCAGGAAAGACTCTGTTTCCTTAAAATAATTTTGTTTATGTCTGGCCATTGGAACGTGGTTGGACCACTTAACTTCGAATTTAGGATAAGGGAGAATGGCATGCCTGTCCTTTTCCTGCTCGGAATTGCTATTGTTACTCTGCCCCCTCATTATAAAGAGGATACAACAACACCCAGAGAAGTTGAGGGAGTGGGCCACACAGATCCCTGAACCCACGCAAGTAGGTCTCTCCAGATTCCCATTACCCCATATCCGTCCTGCTCTCCCTCACCCCCCAATACCAGGATGGCTCTGGGAGGAGGCCGGGAGGGGCCAGATGAGCAGAGGCACCCTGGGTAGATTTGCATGCAGCAGGAGGGTTGGGTGAGGATCCGCCGGGATAAACCAATGCTGTCTGTAGACTTGCTGCTCCAGCTCAGGGCCCAGGTCAGGATGCAGACTGGCTGGGCCAACCTGGGTCCTCTTCCCCGGTCCCAACCCTGGTTTCAGCCCCGCTGACCTCAGGCAGGACCTTGCCTCAGTGGCCCCAGGGGCACAATAGCTTCCTCAGTCTTTCAGACCTGGGGGCTCCCTGTGGGTGGATGAGGAAAACCCCAGCCATTCAGAAGCCCCCCTTTAAAGTACCCCAGCCAGGCCTCCTAAGGGCTTCATGGAGAGCAGAGTAGAGGCTGGGCACCCCTGGCCTGGGTTCCAGCCCCAGCTCTGTATGTGGCATGGAGCCACCCAGCCTTCACTGCCCTTCAGCTCTGGACACTGAGAGGAGCTCCCCAGCCCCTGGCATTTATCACCTGGCATCTCCTCCAGAAGCTGCCCCACCAGACAAGTAGCTCCTTGTGCCCCTTGTGAGTCTCAGAGGGGGCACAGGCCTGATGGTCCAGCCTATCCCTGCCAGGCATTTGCACTTGATGGCCCCCTCCCGAAACACCTTTCCCCTGCCTTGCAGAGCTGGCTCTGCTCACCCTCAGACATCAGCTCCAACAGCCCCTGCTTCAGAGGCCCTTGGCTCCGATGATAACCCCGTTTTTCCCTTCCCACCATCCCCCTGGCTCAATGGCTTCCACCTCCCCAGAAATGACCTGGCTTTGTGGTTGGTGACCTGCAGAGTGCTCACCTCCCCCTGTTGTTGCTAGGAGCCCTCTCAGGACAAGAACCTCAACTGCCTGTTCACTGAAGCAACCCCACAGCCCTGCATAGGCCTGGCACACAGTAGGTGCTCAATAAATGTTTGTGGAAGGAATGTAAGAGTACCAACTGTGTGCCCAGACTTGTGGGAGGCACTGGGTCTAGGGGAGGGAACAGGTGAGCCCTGATACGTGCTCCTGGGACCACTCCATCTCCCCCTCATGCCCCCCGTCAGCGCCTGCCCTCCTGTAGCCACCTAGGCTTCCCAACCGTCCTCCGTGCTATTTACATTGGAACAGATTAAAGGGTCACGTGAGCATCAGGGCTCCTATTCTTCAGGCCTCTAGATAATTATCTGGGCCTTATTAAACCCTTCATTATTCAAGCAGCTAATCAGGCTCCCAAATATAAGGGCTTCCTCTTCCTGGGATCCAGAAGCAGGGGTCAGTCATCTGCAGGACGTCCCCAGACCCAGCAAGGTAAGGACAGGCCCCACCTGTGGCACGGTCCCCGGAGAGTGTCTCAGCCAGCGCTTTCATTTTACAGGTGAGAACACTGAGGCCCAGAGAAGGGAAGGGACTTGTCTGAGATCGCACAGCAAGCAAGCAAGTGGGTGTCAGGGCCAGGGCTTAGTTCTATGTCCTGATCCTCAGCCAGGGCTCCCCACTTGCCAGGAAGCCACTGGACCTTGCAATCTTTAGGTTTTGTAGGACGGGCAAGATCAATGTGACAGCAGATCTGAGGGGCCTCCTGGAGCTCCATCGGAGGCCGAGGGAAGACCAGAGAAGCCCTGCTTTGTAGGAGCTCAGAGCTGAGCTGGGGCGACGGGGTAGGGATGTGGGGATGAAGGGGAGGTTTGGTGCATCTAGGAGCATCTGAAAATGTTAAGCAAAGAGTGCTGGTGTGGACAACAGGAAGCACTCATTTGGGGGTAGAATGGATTAGGTATACAGTCAGGTGCAAACTGTGATCCTGAGGATGGGGGCAGTGGGAGGGTTGAGGGGAAGCTTCCTGGTGGGGAAGCAAAGGCTGAAATTCAGACTTGAGGGATCAGCAGATTATGGGTGGTGGGGGAGGGCCTTCCAAGAGGGAGGGTCAGCGTAGGCAAAAGCACAAGCACCGTCAGAAACAAAACCCGGACACAGGCCGTCTCAGGAAGCCCTACCCGACCATGTCACCCCAAGCCACTTAGTATTTTAAGAGGGCAAGGAACCCCGCCCAGAATGGCCTTAACGCCTGGCATCAGTTCTGGCCTGGAAACAGTGGGGCGGGGGTGGTGTTCAAGCCTCTGGGTTCAGCCTTCCAAACTGGGAGATCTGTCTGGGGCTAGAGGAGACCTTCACCAGGCCCCTCCCAGCTCTGTTCCCCTGGCACTGAACTTCACTGTCCCTCCAGGTATGATTTTCAAAGAGATTTGACACTGGGCATGCATATGGCCTGGCACATTCCCATGGCACAAATGTGTATTCATAGGGGTTGAGGAAACACCAAGATTGCTTATTTTCAAACCAAGATAGACGTTTAAAAATAAATGGGACAAGAGAGAAACATATACTTTCATTGAGCAAATATTGATTGCGGGCTTGAATGGTCTGCCCTGGCTTTTTAAATGCTGGCTGCTTCTTATCCTTTAGTCTCAGCCTAAATATCTCCTCTTCACAGAGTCCTTCTCTGCTCACCTCAATGCCCCGCCCCCTCGGCACACACACTGTATCCCATTCTATTGCTTCTCTTTAAGATTCAGGAGGATTAGGACTATCTCTGCCATGTCTACCTTGTAGCCTGGTCTGCCTGTCACATTCAATAAATGTGAGTTGAATGAGTGAGTGAATGAATGAATGAATGAGTGCATGAGCTCAAAGTAGGCACCCATCTCTGTTCATGGAGCAGTGGGGCCTGAGCTGCTGTCAGCAGGCCCAGCTGGAGCTCTCCCTCTCTGGGTGACACAGGCCAGGCCCTGTGGCCCCTCCTTGGTTCTTTTCATCCACAGCTCAAACCTGAACCAAACACGTGGCCTCTGGTTGGGAGAATTTGAGGTCTTGGTAAGTAGGAGAAAGGGATTTCTGGGGGTTTGGGGTGGAAAGGGAACTTTGAAGGGTCTGGGTTGGGAAGACCTCACCCAGCTCTCTACTCACTGGCTGTGAGACCCTGGGTATGTGTATCAATTTCCTTATTGGTAAAGGCATGTCTCAAGAGGCCTTAAGGGGCTCTGAGCTGAGATGTCTGGAAGTGAGAGAGAGCTGGAGGAAGTGGGGGATGCCATTGGCTGTAGCGTTGAGGTGGGGGGAAGGGGGTTCCCTGAGTCAGACCAGGTTGGAATCCCCTTCAAGGCCGCAGCATTGCCTGGAACTGAGCCACATTTGAACTCATGAAAAACTGCAGCTGAACCTCCAGCAACCTCATAGTGCAGGCTGGTCAGAATGTATCATGCCCACAGACGAGGAAACTGAAGCTTAGAGAGGGAAGTGACCTGCAGGGGGTGACTCCAGAGGTCCTGTGTTTAATCTGGACACTCTGACCCCTCTGGAAGGCGGTAATGAAGTTTGCTTAGCTGGCAGATTCCCAAGGCTCCTGGACCCTGGAGCTCATCCAGGGGCCGATCTGCTCTGGAGCTTGGGAGGTCTCCAGGGCCTGGTGGGCTGCACCCAATCCAGGCTCTGTGGCCCAGGTGGAGCTATGCTGCAGATCCTGTGTCTGGCACTCTGTGGCCTACTGACCTGCACACGGGCTGAGCCTGGGGCGCTGCTGCGGTTGGGCATGGACGTCCTGAACCACGGTGAGCTGGTGGCCCAGGTGGGAGGCTGGGGTGGGAGGTCAGTGGGACAGGGAGTAAGTAGTAAGTACACAGTGGTTGCTCATGTTTGCATGGCCTCGAGCATCCTATGATCCTCATAATACACTTATAAGCAAAATGGGGTGACTTGTTCTAGGTCCCTTGACAAGTGACTCGGTCTTCTCCAGGAGGCTTGAGGAGGGCATGACATGACACATCTCTGGGTCCCTGGAACCCCAGCTCTGAGTGGGGCACAGTGACTGTGCGGCACATAGTGGTGCCCCTTGTAAGTGGCCTGGGCCGAGGATGCCAGAGAAATTGGCCCTGGGCAGGGAAGCAGTGAGGAGCCCAGCTGAGTGTCTCTTCAGATCCTGCCCCTTTCCAGAGGTCCAGAGTGCGATGGACGAGAGTCATATCCTGGAGAAGATGGCAGCTGAGGCAGGCAAGAAACGTCCGGGAGTGAAACCCATCAAGGGCATCACTGAGTGAGTAGGGCAGGGGCTTTGTGTGTGGGGGGTGATGGCCAGGGCAGAAGTGGTGAGGAATGCCGTGCCAGGACCTGAGAAGGCAGGTGGGACAGCTAGTGCAGGGTGTGGGGCCTCTTCCCTGCCTTGTTGCTGGCTTGCTCTGTGACCTTGGGCACGTCACTGCTCCTGCCTGGGTCTCAGTCTCCACAGTCATCCACTGAGGACAATTCCTGCTCTGTTGTGAGCAGGGTCATTGGGAGGAGGAAGTGAGGTTGAAAGTCAGACTCCAATTGCCTGCCTGCAGCAGGAGCTCACTGAAAGCATGCGCAATTGAAAGAAAACCCTCAAATGGCAAAGCTGGAAAGGTATCAACAACCTTCTAATGACAGGGTCGGTTCCTTTGCAAGTGCCATATAGAGTTGATTGGTAGGGGCTGCCTGGAATGATGTACTGGGGAGGCACTCTCTGGACTGAGCAGGAAATAGGACTGTGATCACTTAGCAATGTCTGCCAAAAGCTCAGGATGGGCAGGTAAAGGTAGACATGCCACATCCCTGTTATCCCAAACCTCAGACTGGTGGTTCTCAACCAATGTCTGGAGACATTTTTGGTTGTCATGACTTGCTGGGGTGGGGGTAGGGAGGTGCCTCTGAGGCCTCTCATGGGTAGAAGCCAGGGATGCTACTAAACATCCTGCAATGCACAGGACAGCTCCCCACAACACAGAATTATCCTGCACAAGAGGTCAATAGTACTGAGGGGGAGAAACCCTGATCCTAGCAAACCTCCCCATTGTGCCAATGGGGAAACGGGGGCTCAGAGAAGGGAAAGGTGTAGCCCAAGGTCACACAGTCAGCCAGGTGTCTCTCTGTGTGCAAATGGGCTCATGGCCAGCTTTTTGTTTGCTTCATAATGGCCCCACAAGGCAGGCTTATCCCTATGACATGGGAGAGGGGACTTACCTAAGAACTCCCAAGCAAGGTGGTGGAGGAGTGGATTGAGCAGCTAGCAAGGTCTCACCTGTCCACTTGTCATTGCTGTGGATGTCTGTCCCTCCCAGTATGAAGGTGAAGGATGTGCAGCTTCCTGTCATCACACTGAGCTTCACACCAGGGGTGGGCATCTTCCAGTGTGTATCCACCGGCATGACCATCACAGGCAAAAGGTGAGCATGGCAGGGGAGGAGAGGAGGTGCCCTCGTCTCAGTCTTACATGCCCATTTATTGAGTACCTACTGTTTATCATCTGGATGCTGTGGTTTAAGATGATGCAAATTTGATTCCTACCTCTGATGGGAACCAGACCTGAGCACAGATGATCACATATTGAATGATTAACCCAGGACAGAGGAAGCATTGGCAAGATGAAGGGATCAGAAAAAGCTTTTTGGAGATTATGTCAGCTGAGCAGGGTTTTGAAGGATGTGTAAGAGTTTACCAAAGCAAGAGTAAAGAGTAAAGACTGGTTTTGTGACATTGGGCAGGTCCCATCCCCTTTTCTGTCCTGTGTGGGTGGTCCCCCACCCCTTCCCCCTTCCAGAGCTGCAGAGAATGCAGGCAAAGAGGAGATAAGGATAGTGGCCATCGTGGCAGATATGCCCATGATGCCTGCCTACCCTCTCTTCCAGCTTCATGGGTAAGAACATGGAGATCATTGTGGTCTTGAACATCACAGCCACCAACCGGATTTTGCAGGACGAGGAGACAGGCCTCCCCAAATTCAAGAGCGAGGGCTGTGAGGTCATCCTGGTCAGCGTGAAGACCAACCTGCCTAGCAAGTGAGGGGGTCTGCAGCTGGGGAGGAAGGCTGGGTTCACATTGCCACCCAGCTCAGCACCCACTTCCTGAGCCATGGCACTTCCTTAGCCATGCCCGTGTTTGTCCTGGCCTAATTTCCTGATGTTGTGCCCCTGTCCCCATTTTCTGTGACCAGCATGATGCCCAATGTTGTCAACAAGTTCCTGGACAGCACCCTACACAAAGTTCTCCCTGGCCTGGTGAGTGCCCAGAGCAAGCCTCTACCCCAAGCATGTCAAACTCGCGGCCAGCGGGCCGCATGCCTCCCTTCATCCACGGGAGTGCTTAGACCAGGGCTGGCAGGTGATTTTATCTCAGGTGCTGACCCTGATTGGCTGATAGTGGCTGAGGAGGATTCTGAGGCTATGGCTGGCTCAGCAGGAGACAGTGCTGTGATCATCTAGTGATGTCTGCCGTGAGCACAGGAGAAAGAAAAGAGAGCCTGCACATTACAGCTTGCCAACCCTGCCCAGATTACTAATCACTGGGACATGAGTCCTCACTGATTTTTGCAGGCTGGGGTCAGGAGATATGGATTCTAGTCCCAGCTCTACCATTGACTTTCCATGTAACTGTGGCCTCGGTTGCCTCTCCAGTCCCTGTACCACCAGGGCTTTTGGGATGCCTCATGGAGTACCATTCATCTGTGAAGAGTGAGGTCCTCCACACAGTGGTCCTTTTATCCCAGCACCTTCTCTGCTTCCAGATGTGTCCAGCCATTGATGCAGTCCTGGTGTATGTAAACAAGAAGTGGGCCAACATGAATGGTGAGTGGTCCTAGCCATGCCTTGCTCCCACATGGGGACATCAGGATGGGCAGACTTTGATGCCCCACTTCCCATTCAAGTGCCTGCTCCTAGCCCAGCCTTGGGACTAGAGGAGGTCTGAGGTAATGATGTCTGTCTATCCCCCAACTGTCCAGATGGGAAGCCTGAGACCCTGAGGGACTCTGGGGTCCTTGCCTCTTAGCTCTTCATCCATTATTCTATCCATCACCCCAGACTCCAAGGACAGCAGCCATTGTGGGCTATCTACACCCTGCAATCTGAATAGTAATCCCCAGGAAAGTTGTGATACCTCTTTTCCTTTGCCAAGAGCATCTGCTGCCTCCCTCATCTTGGGATTCACAGGACTCTGCAGTGTTGGGTAGAGGAAAGCCCAACAGCTGGGAATGAAGATGGTGGGTTTATGTGCCCAGCAGTGTGGCCTGGGACAAGTCACTTCACTCCTACAAGCCCCAGTTTGCTCATCTGTAAAACAGAGCTGATAATCCTAACCCCACCCTTTTGTGTTGAGAACTGAGCTGTGACAACCCTTGGTAAACTCTCAAGCTCTGTGCCTGCAGAGTGATGGGAGTGGGCATGGTTTTCCAGGTTAGGCCCATTGCCTCCATCCTACAGATGAAATTACTGAGGCCCAGAGATGCTAAATAATTTGCCTTGGGTCACACAGAGGGCCAGGATTCCTGGCACGTAGGTCAAGCTCAGGTGGAGGTTGGCTGATGCTGGCTTCTTGAGCTGCTTCCGGGTTGGTGCCTTTCTAAATGCAACCTCCTCTTCACACAGCCCCCATGCCCATAGGCCAGATGGGCACCGTGAAGTATATCCTGACATCCATACCGTCCACCACAGCCAGCTACATCCAAGTGGACTTCAGTGTAAGCACCGGGGTCACCAGAGGCCTGGGGTCTCAAGTTCACTGGCCTGAGTGGTGGGGGCTGTCTGGGGCTGTGGTCCTTGCAGACCAGGCTCACCTATGCAAGTATTTCCTGACACTAGGGTCCTTTCCCTCTTTCTGCTCTCAACTTGAACCCTGAGTCCCTTAGCTGATTTCCCTGGACTGCTGACTCCACTCTCACACCTTCTCCCAAAGCTGTCTGCTTCTCCCAATGAGTGGCTCACCCAGCTGTACCCTGCAATTGTACAGACGGGGACACTGAGGCCTGGGAGGAGGCAAGGCTTAGCTAGGGTCCCACCATAAGTTGGGGGCTGAGGTGGGTCCTCACCCACGTTTCCAGAGCTGCAGGTGACTAGGTGAGATGTATCTTTAAGGAAGGGAAGAAAAATCCCAAGAAGTTATCTCCCTGCTAAGTCTCCTTCCAGCGTGTTTCTTACAGGCCCTGTATTATTTTCCACTTACCCTTTCTTCTGAGAATAAAACAGAAAATATGTTCTGCATAAATGAGGGCTCAGACAGTCAAAGTTAGATTAACTGAGGTTACTTAAGTAATCTTAGGAGAAACCGCCAGTGGTTTAGTGACTGACTTCCCTATCCTATCAGCCTCTGTCTACCCACCTGTACCCTGGGAGGGTTGGGCTCTGACTCTAATAGCTGATGGCTTGCTGACTTAGGGCTGGCTTGAGTGCCATTAGTTTGGAGAACTGAGACTCACCCTTAGCCACAGTCCCTCATGGCCAAGGCTGACGGTCTCTTTTCTGCTGTCCCACAGCCTGTGGTACAGCAGCAAGAGGGCAACACCATCCAGCTTGCTGATGACGGGGAGGCCCCAGAGTTCCCCGAAGATTATGTTGAAGGCTCTTCACAGCTGCTGCTCTCAGCTGCCTTCCTCACAGCAGAGCTTGCCCTTCTGCAGAAGTCCTTTGATTTGAACATCCAGGATACCATGGTGAGCTGTACAGTGCCACGCCCCCTGTAATGACAGTCCCTGTCTGATGTGCCCATTCTTAGAATTATCCTGGGGTTGTGGGCAATGCTAGGACAGGGAGATGCCTGAACTGATTTAGGTTTCTGTCATTAGTTAACCCTGCCACCCACCATCTCTGTCCATGTAACCACCATCTACTCATTCATCCATCCCCTCTGATCCATCCATTCATCCTCCCATCCATGTACCCACCATCCATCCATGTACCTTCCCATCCATCCTCATGCACATTAATCCATACATCATCCATTCTTTCATCCATTTATCATACCTTTCCACCATCTTTGCATCCACCCACCCTTCTATTCATTATTCTTTTCATTCTTTCACCTACCCATCCACCTGCTCATCATCTATTATTCATTCTCCTATATAAACATTCTTCATCCATGCATCCTCCCACCCACTCACTCACTCCTCTCTTTGTCCATTTCCCCCATCCATCTATCCATCCATTCATTCCCCCCATTACATCTTCTCATTTCCTTCTATCTGCCTGCCTTTTCACCCAACATTTTCTCAGTATTTCACCATGTACCAAGAACTATGGGTATCAGAATGTGTAAGCCACAGTCTGGGCTACCCAGGAGCTCATTATCTACTTAATCACAGAGTAACAAGTGTTTTGATGAAGGGACCTTCAGAGGGCACACCTTATTAAGTCAGAGGAGATGGTTGTTAGGATGGGTTAAGGAAGGCTTCAGTAATCCTAAACTTGACTTGCATTTTGTAGGTTGGTGAGCTGCCCCCACAAACCACTAAGACACTGTCTGGCTTCATCCCTGAAGTGAGTGCCCCGAATACCCATGATCACCACTTCCTGCTCTGCCCTGTTCTCCTCTAGTCAAAGGGACAAGGAACTGGGGAGGCAGCTTTTCAATGCTCATCTCCCTTGTCCAGGGTGGAATCATTCGGACGGAAAATACTCTTTGGGTCCTAATGTGTACGTTGTACTTTCTGTGTCAATATAGAAACAGCCAGATTGTCTGGTTTGTTCCTTTTATTTCCTTATAGACACATCCCAGCCTTTGCATGTTGTACTTCCTGTGCCCAAGGTGGAATCACCTAGTTCATGGCAGACTCCTGGTTTCAACGGAAGCCATCAGTCTGAGGGCTGGCTCTGAGGGGAGTTTCCTGGTTTCTGTAGGTGGCTGAGGCCTATCCCAAGCCAAAGCCCTTGGTGACTCAGATTAGGATAAACAAGCCCCCCAAGGTCACCATGGAGACAGGTAAGAGCCTACTGCACCTCCATGGCACCCTGGAGATGTTCGCAGCTCGGCGGCGGCGGGGCAAGGCTCCTGTGTCCCTCTTTCTCCTGGAAGCTGTGAGTGGAATCTCTTCCCTATTTAAGCCTAACCTCTTGGAAGGTGGGATTTTAGTTGATAGCCAAGTAGCGAACTGATGGGTTCTTTGTTCATCTCAATTGTGTGGTCCTAACTTCCCAGACTTTGTCACCTGATGTCTGATCCTTGGCTCTGCCATTGAAACTTTGAATGGCTAGAAAGATCAACAAATGGAGGGTCAATAGTTTAGTCCTTCCTTTTCCTCTCCTCTCCACCCTATGCCTCCCTTCAGCATCCATTAACATTTATAAGGGCAGTGAAGGGCTTAACCTGGGGACTGTGGGAGCCTGGAGAGATTCCAAATCCAGTAGAGGAAATCACAAAGGACCTCCCAGAGGAGGTGACACCTAAGCAGGCAGTTGAAAGTTGAGCAGGAACTGGCCAGGAAAGGGGTTGGGCTGGTGATGGAGGGCACTCCAGGCAGAGGTTACAGGATGTGCAAAAGCCTGGAGAAATTACATGAGGTGCACAGGAATCTACAAACACGCCAGGTATTTTTGAGGGTGCTGTCCTGGGCTAGGTTCAGGGAAGGATGAGCAGCCGGGGCTGGGGTCACGGGGAGACTGCTGGGCTCAGTTCCTGAAGATGGGATGGGCAGAGAGGAAGACCACTGCTGTCTTGGCAGTGGTGTGGTGTTGGGGAAGTGGTAAAACTTCTGGTTTTGCCAGCCCTGATGGGGGCTCACTGCCTTCTCCCTGCTTCCCCTCATGCCAGCACTTCAACCTGAAAATTCAGTACTCAGTGCGTGAGAACCGGTTGCACATGACCACCTCTCTGAACAGGTATGCGTCTGCTGCCAACTCTGGCATCCTTGGTATTACCAGCACCATTTGTTTCCCTGCTCCAGGGTCTTTCTCTGATCCATCCAGCATAGGCCACACTGTCAGGTCAATCTGCTCACTATTCTTACTCCAGAACCCTCAATGACTCCCCATTGTCTAAATGATCTCCTCTCAGATCTTAGCTTGGCACTCAAGGCTCTTCTCAAATTCTCTCACCACTGCTATATATATATATATATAATTTTAGAGCGAGAGGAAGGGAGAGGGATAGAGAGATAGAAACATCAATGAGACAGGAACATCACTGATCAGCTTTGCCTGCATGCCCCACACTGGGGATCGAGCTGGCAACCCAGGAATGTGCCCTGACTGGGAATCAAACTGGAAACATCTTGGGTTGACGCTCAACCGCTGAGCCACACTGGCCAGGCCATTCCACTAGGCTCTTGACAGTGGCTCTGATGGTGAGACCATGTTCCTTTTTTCATTTAATAAGCCTTGGTCCATACTGTCCAAAGGCCATTTATCAGTGCCCAGCTCAAATGATAACTCCTCCAGGCAGCTTTTTCTTAGGCAAATAGCAGCAACATTTTTAGAGCTCTGTCTACGTGTTAGGCACTGGCTACCTAAATTACTTTCATTATTCCACTTCAACATTCTAGTTGTACTATTAGTTGTTCATTCATTTTTGTATTTGCTTTAATCTTTCATCTGACTTGCATTAGGCCAGGCTTCTTTCAGTTGCAAGAGAAAATTCCAACTTTAACTGACTTAAGCTCCAAAGAGAATCTCTTGGCTTATGTAATTGAAAATTCTAGAGGCAGACTTGCTTTCCAGAATGGCTAGATCTAGGTATGCAAATGAAGTCCTCAAGAATCTGTCTCATTCCTCCCTTGGCCCTTGCTGTCCACTTTGTTGGCTGAATTCTCAAGCAGTCTCTCCCCAGGTGATGGCAAAGTGACCCTAACATCAAGAGAGGCTTCTTGTTCAATAGTTCTAACAAAATTACCAAGGCTGCTTCTTATTGGTCTACCATGGAGCTCATGACCAACCCTAAGCCAATCACCACACTGCTCTGATTGGAATGCTCTGATTAGCCAGGTCTGATTCATGTGCTTAGGCTGAATTCAGCCCCACCTGAAGGTCTTGGAATAAGAGTAGAAAATGGAGCACCTGTTACTGGAGTAGAGAATAGATGCTGGGATGATAAAGCCACCAGATGACCATCGCATGGTCTGTTCTGGTGCCAACATGTATTAGTGCATATTAGAGATTGTCCAGGGGATGAGCTGGGTGGGGGGTGGGGTCCTAACTCTGTGTCTTTCAAGGATTTGGGACTAATTAGTTGGCTTGCAAATCTCTGCATACGTGGCCTTGGGAAGAAGCAATAGACATGACTTGGGGTCCCTGAGGGAAGAGTCAGGACCAGTGAGAGGAGGCAGTGGCTTGAGCTTGTGGGAAACAGAATGGGCTATAATGAAAGGTAGTGAGCACCCCATCAAAGGTAGCATGCAAGCACAGACGTACAAACACCTGATAGGAAGGCATAGAGGAAACCTCTGCATGAGAGTGGGGTGGGGTGTTTGAGATCCCCTTTCTCCAGGGCCAGGGGCAGTGGTTCTGACTGCCCTCTCCCCACTTTGTTTCTTTCTCCTGCACAGATTACTGAGCCTGTCCCGGGAGACCTCATCAGTTGGTGCCTTCAAGGTAAGTGTCCCAAGTGTTATTGCCTAGTCTGGCAAGATTGGGCTTATTCTCCCTTGGGACTGCAGGGACCGGCCTCGAAATGGAGGCAAAGTAAATAGAGCAGGTCCCTGTGGGACTTGGGGATCCCGACTTGCTATTTGACCTTGGGAAAGCCAATTAGCCTCTGAGTCCCTGTTTTCTTTTCTGGGTAAAAAAATTGGACATCACTTTCGATTGATTTAAAAAACATTGTCATGCATAGCAGCAGCCTGAGCTGACTCGGATGACCCAGGTGCTCTTTTTATTAGTCTCTGTAGCCTCAGAGCCCAACACAGAACCTGACCCAATAGGTGCTAAAAATAATAATCCCGACCATAGTCCTTACTGAACACTTACTCTGTGCTTTACCCAAATTCATTGAAGCCATGTGAGTAGGTGCTGTTATACTATATTTTCACAGATGGGGAAACGGAATGAATGATCAAAATTTTCTGTAGGTGCAGGAATGGGGTCCACAGGCCACCCAGTGTCTCCTGAATTCCCCCGTGCCTGGACCATGACCCAAGGCCCACATGTCACCTGAATGGGACTAAGCAGAGGTGAAAGGCATCAGCCTACAGTTAAACAGGGTCAGGCCCAGTTTTGATGTTAGCTGGACAAATTATTTGCTGTCTCTAATATTCATTCCTGTGGTCCCCAGACCCAGTTGGAGAGAGGGTTGAAAATTTTGTTGAATTGAATTGAACGATGGGATGTGGGTATTTTCTCTCTTTCTTTCTCTCCACCAGGAGAAAAAACTGACTGGCTTTATCACTGATTTTCTTCGAGAAGCCTACATCCCGGCTGTCAATGGTGAGAGCTCCAACAGGCGTTGATTTTGCTGGTGCCCAGAAGCACTCTGAGCAGGAAAGGATGCCACCTGGTGGTCTTAAAGCCCCTCCACTGGCCCCAGATGGGGGAGGCTAACAGGGAATGGATGATCATTGCTGAATCTTTGAGGTTAATGTAATCTTAACGTCACCTGTCTACAGACAAAGGCACCTCCCATAATTTTGGACACTTGATTCTTGAACCCACACCAGGAGTTAGATCTTAACCCAGACCTGGGATGTAAATCCAGAGTGATCTGGCCTATGCTCTCTATGCCTGTGCAGCTGGCAGACATCATGAATCAATCACAGCACTATTTCCCACTCCTCTGCTCCAGGCATCCACTCCTTAATTAACTGCAGAGTAATCAGGCTGAAATGACTCTTACTGTATTTCTCAGATGTGCTCCAAGTTGGACTTCCACTTCCAGACTTTCTGGACATGAATTACAACCTGGCAGAGCTGGACATAGCAGAGGTAAGGAAAGGAACTGGGGAAGGCCATGTCAGTCAACACTTTTGGCCAATGAGTGAGGAGCAAAAGCCTGCCTCTCTCATCCTGGAGGGAGCAGGGCTGAGGAAGGCTGTGGCCATCAATACTATCTTGCCAATCCCTTGCGCAGTGCCCCCTCACCCCCTTCAGAACCTGGCCCCTCTTGGCCAGGGAGTCCCTAGAAGGAAATGTGAATTCTGCCACTCTCTTTCCCTGCCTTCTCAGGCAAATTACCTCACCTTTCTCTATGCCTAGATTTTTCTGTGCTGAAAATGGGGATGATAATATGGGTACTTGCTCCTGAGAACTGTTGTGATGATTCATTGAGATAATTCATCTAAAGGTATACAGTAAGCACTCAATAAATATTAGCTTTTCACTCCATGCCAAGCATTGTACAAAGAGCATTCAATGTGCATTTCGCGCATTCTGTCTCTCCAATCTGGGAGGAAGGGGTGCTTGTCTGCACTTGGCCATTGAGAAAATGGAAGCTTAGAGAGGTGAAGGATCATAGGGCGAGTCTCGTTCATCCTCTGCTCTCAAACGCTGGCTTCCATTTCCTGGCCACGGCTTGGTCTATCCCATTCTGCACTGGGTGGCCCCATCATTGCTCCACCCATCTACACCTGACCCTTTATCTCCTGCCAGAACGCCCTAGTGATGGACTTGAATCTGGACTGACCAGGACAGGATTCAGCTGCCAATGCCCACACACCACCATGGGCTGTGCACCGTGGAGGAGCCCCTGACCGGAGCCTGGCCCCTATCACCACTGGCTGCTTCCTTTAACAAGAAGTGAAGTGGGCAGGCCTGGGCTGGGACCTTGGCAATAAACAGGAGAAAGGCCATTACAAACATCTAATGTTTTGACCTCATTATTTGTAGCAAATCGACGTGTGGCTTTTCTTCCCCTTTGGTGGGTTTTGGGGTCTAAGACCAGCTTGGGGTCTGAGGGAAGCTGGTCACAGTCTTGGAGCAGGCCTGAGCATATATTGAATACCTGCTGAATGTCATGCTCAGGGTTTTACTTGTACCATCTCATGTAATACACAATAACCTGATAAGAGAGCAACATCGCCATCCCCACTTTACAGATGAAGAAACTAAGGCACAATGAAGTCAACTCCCTTGCCCAAGGTTACACAGTTTAGCAAGTGGCAAAGTTCTCCCCACCCACCTTAGTTGCCCCCAAATCTTGGTAACTTGAGGGAGCCAATGACACAGCAGGCTCCCAGGCGTCCTGCTTACGTCACCTCCTTTAATCCTCACAAAACAGTTGAGAGAGATGAGGACTGTCCTCATTTCACAGATGCAGAGACTAAGGCTCAGAGAAGTGGAACAATTGGCCCAAGGCCACCTGGCAAGTCAGGAGACAGAGCTGGGGATTGGAATTCTGGAGCCACCTGCCTCGGTCCCAATCCTGGCTCTGCCTCCTCACTGCTGTGTGCCCTGGGCAAGTTCACTTCACTCTGAGCCTCCATTTCCTCACCGGTAAAATGGGAATAATGATAGTACTGACTTCAGCAGGGTTTCTTCAGGATTAAATTAATTAAATAATGAAAAGTGCTTAGCACAGGGCCTGGCACAAAGTAAGTGCTCAGGAAATGTTAGCCACAGGTAAGTGTTTGAAGCCAAGAGGGATGTGAACAGGTGTGTCTATGCTGGAGTGGGGAGGGCAGGGACGGGGGGGGGGAGGGGGACAGCTGTGCCAGACGGGTTCCAGAATGTGCAGTTTTGAGAAGGTGTCAGTATAAATGGCCTAAGGATCCGGGCGGCCGGGGGCATCTGTGCAGATGCTGGTATCCAGCTGTGGAGCTTTGTCTGTGAAAAGACATGGTGTCTGTCCATGTCTGCGTGCACCTGTGTCCCATGGTCACTTGTATGTCGACTGTGCTGAGGGTGTTTCCACGTCTCACAGATGACATTCATGTGAGGATCAGCTCCCGATATTTGTCACATCTGCCCCATCTCCTATCTGAGATTGACACTGGTACTGGTCTTTAAATGGACTCCTTTTACAAGTAAATGAATATATGTTTACACATAATACAGTTAAATATACGTTTTAAAATAAATGTATTCTAAATGGACCCTGAAACTCAGTGTCATTTGCTAGGATGTAAAAAAATAAAATAAAAAAAAATAAATCCATAACTTTGAAAAAGAAATGTGCACGGGCCTCCTAGGATCGCTTGGTGCTCCAGTGCTGGAAGATACTGGAGTGGGATGTCTGTGTGTTGGTGTGTGCATTTGTCAAAATATCTCTCGGTGGGGGTGAGTCTCTGTATGTGGGGAGTCTGGGTGGGTCTCAGGGGAAGGAGTTGGTGTTGGGCACACACAGGTGTCTTGGGGGGTGTGGTATGGCAGAGGCCTCGTCAGGGGACCAGTGCTCCTGGAGCTCACGAGGTCCTGGCAGGTCTGCCCTATCACAGCCTGGCCCAGGCCCATGCTGCAGAGGAAAGAGGGCCCTTCCTCCCCTCTGGCCAGATGCCAGGACCATCCCCTTGTCCCTCACCATCAGCCTTAATCCCATAATTATTATTTTCCTGATTCTGGGACAATGGCAGCCTTGAGACAGGTCTGGCAGGTACAGACGCCTGGGTAATCCATGATGGCAGATGCCCGACATGGGACGTGTGATAGACACCCCCTTCACTCCCCATTTCACCCTTAGATGTCCATACAGCACACTCCTGGCCACCTAAAGCCTCCCCACAACCTCCCAGGCTCAGTGCACAGATGGGGAAACCAAGGCACAAAGCTGTGAGAGTCTGACGGCCTGGCTTCTCACCAGGAGCACATTGTGGCCTTGGCCAAACCACAATTGCTCTCTGAACCTGTTCTCCCATCTGTAAAAAGGGAGAGGGGTTGGATGCTCTGGCCTCCAATCTGATTTCAGCATCCTTTGAGTGTCAGTCACCAGTCTACCCTGGGCAGAACACGGGGGCTAGCTAGGCTGGCAAGGGGAGCCCTGCCCTGTGACCTCACCCCTGGGGAGGCAGGGATGGAAGTTCTGTGCCCATGGGCACTGGTCACCTTCCTAATACCAACTTAGATGAGGAAGTGGCAGCTTTGAGAGATGAAGTGACCAGCCCCCCAGGGCACAGGCACCTGTGGAGCTGCGACTTGGACCATGTCTGCCTGAGTCCAAGTCTCCTCTTTGCTCTGTCACATCACATTCAGCAGCGAATGCATCCTCCTCCTTTAAAGAAACTGAGGTCCAGACAGGGTGTGTGTCTGGCTCAAGGTCTTTGATCCTGGGACCACAGCTCTCAAGCCCTAGGGGCCTGCCAGGCAGCCCACACCTGGGAAGACAAAGACAACACAACATCCCCGGCATCTGTGTCCACACTCGTCACCATCCACCCTTCTCCCTTCCCAGCCCACTCTCAGCTCAGGTACCCCCAGGAAGGCCTCCCGGGGATCTTTCTGTTGTCAGAGTTTCTCTGGCACCCTTGGCACCCTCCCTTGATGCTCTAAAGTCCATTTCCAGGATGCCTATTCTCACAGCCAGCTAGTCAGGTGAGGGTGGGCACCTTTAATTTAAGCCCATTTTGCTTATATGGGCAAACTGTGGCTCTGCAAGGAAGTCACTCAATAGTGGGTAACAGAGTCAGAATTTGAACCCAGGAGTTGGTAACAGAGTCAGGATTTGAACCCAGGGATATTTCTCCTCATCGAGTCCCTTTTTGCTCTAGTCCCTTCCTTGGCTCCTCAGCACCCTCACGAGGGCTCCAGAAAGGTCTCCATCAGATTGCTCTAGGTTTGTTAAACATGGCAATTCCTAGGCCCTCTATCCTTGGCCTGTTGAGTTAGGGTTGCAAAGACATGTATTTTATGGATTCCTTCCCATGGCCAGGCCCAATCCCTGACTCACCTTTGGTGCCTGATGAGACTTCTCTGGGGAGCTAGAAAGAATTGGGGGAGAAAAGGCAGATCAGAAACTAGGTAGCATCTTCCGCCCTTTCAAGAGGCGAGGCTGATGAGTGTCAAGCCAGGTGGCCTGGCTGGACTCCTGTGTGACCTTGGAGCAGTGGCTGTCCCTTGCAGAGTTCTGGTTCCTGAGTGTAAGAGGGGGAGATATGGCATTGCTGACTTCACAGCGGATTGTGGTGACAAAACGAATTCACACGCATCAGTGCCTTGTAGACAGTAAGTGCTCAGTAACTGCTAGGTGCTAACTTTCCCTCCTCCTCCCTCAAACAAATGCCTTAAAAATACCCAGCGCTGGCGAGGATGTGGGGCAGTGGTGACTCTCCGGGCTGCTGGTGGAGTCCCGACGGCAGAGGCGCTTGCGGAGCCCTGGCAGTGTCTGGGGAAGTGGAACCTGAACGTGCACCATGACGAGCCAGCAACCCCGCTCCTGGCTAGGTACCTGGAGAAATGAAGAATGAAAATATATGTCCACAGAAAGACTTGACAAGAATGTTCACAGCAGCTTTATTCATCACAGCCAACAACTGGAAACCCAGGTGCCTCGAGACAGGAGCACGGATAACAAACTGGTGTGCTCACGCAGTGCAGTGGTACGTACAGCAAAGAACGAGTCATTGTCCCACACACACGAATGAATTTCACAGACAGTGAGTATGAGGGAAGCACACATAGACGGGCACGTAGGTGCCACTTCATTCTGTGACCCTCAGGAGTATCCTGGGCTCGCCCACTGTGTGAGCGGTCGGGGCAATGGTGACCCTTGGTGGACAGTGACTTGGAGGGACACCAGGGGACTTCTGGAGTGCTCGGTTTGTGAAAATTCGTCCAGCTGTACACTTGTGATCTGGGCCTTTCTCTGTATGTGCTTTATATTTTAACTGAAAGTTTATTTTTAAGAATGTATGTGGGTTTAGTAACCTGACTCAGTTTCTAAAGTCATTGGGATGAGCATTGCATGGTTAGGGGTTCCGAGGTTCTGAGGTGGACCAGGCCGATGCCATCGCTCCTCCCCATCTCACCAGGCAGGAGACAGACCCACAAACACCCAGAAACACGGTTACAGCCAGGCATGTCACAGACTCAGGGAGAGAAAATCCCAGAGGGCTGTGGGATCACAGCCAGCGTGGGGATCAGGAGGGCTTCCTGGGGGAGGGGGTACCCAAGCCAGTACCTGCAGAAGAATTGCAAATAACAGCTAAAGTCTGTAAGTCTGAACAGTGACCTGCAGGGCCTGTCACTTCCTTGATTCCATGTCCCTCACTCGCCTCCACCACATAGGCCTCCCTAGGGCTTCTGGACACATGGCCTCGGAACCTTTGTATTGCTGTCTGGCTTTCCCCCAGATAGCCACCTGGCCCATTCCCTCTCCTCCTGCTCCAATTTGAGGCTTCCCCTGAACACTTAGTGAAAACTGCACCCCGTCCTACTTTATTTCTGTCACCAGCCTCTGATGTACCGTATCCTGTGCTTATCTGTTCCCTCCAGAGCTGTGTTGTCCAATGCAGTGGTCAATACCCATACGAGGTGACTGAGTGCTTGAAATGTGGCAAGTCCAAATTTGCTGTCCTGTCAGTGATTTCACAGACTTAGCATGAGAGGAAAAAAAAAAAAAAAAGTAGACTATCTCATTAGTAGTTCTATATTGATTAAATGTTAAAAAATATTTTGGGTTAAATAAACTATATTATTAAAATTAATTTACTTGGTGGTTTTTTACCTTTTGAAAAAGGCAGCTACTAGAAAAAATTATTTTTAATATATTTTTATTGATTTCAGAGAGGGAGAGAGAAACATCAATGATGAGAGAGAATCATTGATTGGCTGCCTCCTGCATGCCTCCTACTGGGGATCAAGCCCGCAACCTGGACATGTGCCCTTGACTGGAATTGAACCCAGGACCCCTCAGTCCTTAGGCCGATGCTCTATCCACTGAGCCAAAGCGGCTAGGGCATAGAACAATTTTTAATTGTGTTGTGTTGTTATTGCTCATCTCCTCAGTGCAGGGATTTGTCCCTTTTGTTTACAGTGGTATCCCTGGCACCTAGCAAACAGTAGGAGCTCTACAAATGCTCACTGAAGAATGAATGAATTTCTCTCCACCATCATCTGCACCAGCCTCAGGAAGGGAACAAAGCAGCCTTCTCTGGAGCTTGGGGGACACAAGTCTTGGGGATGAAAGGGGAAGAGGGTTGGTGCCCCAGTTGGCCCAGAGTTCCTCTCTCCAGGCCCCAGGACCATCTCCAGGCCAGGCCTGGGGTAGGGGCAGCAGAGGGTCAGGAAACCCAGCAGCCTTAAGCTCTTTCCTCCCCTCCCTGGCCTTGGTTGGGGTAGGTGGGGAGTCAGGGTAGACTGTGTGCCACAGGGTGGCCCTTGGGAAGCCTGGAGGGAGACCCTATAGTGGGCTGAATGTTCACCCCCCAGCTCTTGGGGGGAGGATGGTGCCTCTGCAGCCCCAGGGCATCAACCCCAGCTCCCCTTTCTCACTCCTCCAGAAGGAAGGCTTAGCCAGGCCCGCAGGGAAAACCGCAATTTGCTTCTGACATGACACATTGACGGGTTCCTGGCGGCTGTGCCCCCTTTGTGTCTCCAGAGCCCTTGTGGGCATATAAGGGCCTCCCCCAGGCCTGAGAGGGTAGAGGAGCCGACAGGAGGCTGGGTACCCCACCTGCTCATTGTGGAGCTGCAGGAGCGGGTAAGGCAGCCTGTGGCAGCCCTGTCCTTGTGAGCTCCCAACCATTGACCCTGTGACCAGCCAGCTGTCCCATCTGAATAGCAGGCACAGAAAGAATTCACCCTAGGAGGGCACTGGGGTACCTGGCGGTAAAGCTCATTTTACTGATGGGAATACTGGGGCCTAGAGAGGGGCAAAGGCAGGGACAGAAGGGCTGAAGGGTGCCCATTTTTCTCTAAGCCAACTGGCTTCCCATGGTGGGAATCTTTCCTTCTGTGAGGTGACAGAGAGCCATTAGGGGACTAGTCCTGGGGAAAGCAGGCAGACACTGCCGAGCCTGTGGCTGGTCCAGACGTGTGCATATGTACCTTTGTGCAAATGGCGCCAGGGCAAACAGCGGGCAAGTGAGGTGGGGCTGGATTTCATCCCCTTTGCCCCTCACCAGGCACCGTCTCCAGCACACAACCATGCCTGGAGGCCCGGACACAGTCCCTGCCCTCTGGGAGCTTACAAGGCAAACAAGGACACAAACACAATGCTTAGCTACAAATTGTGATAAGTGCCTATAAACAAAAATTCTGGGTGAGGTTCAGTGGCAGAGGGGCTTCTTTAGACAAGGTTAAGGAGGGAGGGCTGTCCAAGGAGGTGACATGTATTTGGAACCTGAAGGGTGAGGAGTCAGCCATGCACAGAACCAGAGGAAGAGCCTTCCTAAGAGAAGGGACAGCCTGTGCAAAGGCCCTGGGGTGGGAAGGAGCTTGTCATGTTTAAGACCAAGGAGGTCGAAGAGGCAGGCAGGGACCTAGTGGGTGCTGGTAAGGAGCCCATGTTCTATCCCAAGAGCAGCAGGAAGTGGGGTTTAAGCAGGGCGACCTGAGGGGATGGGAGGTAGGTGACTGAGGGGGCAGATATGGAACTCCATAAAGAGATATGCTCCTCTAGGGAACTAGAAGGTTAGCCAGGCTCTCATTTCCCATCTATTTCTTTCTTTAACATCATTCGGGTTGGCGGCAGGAGAGGAGAGAAAGGACATATTTTAAGTCGCATAGACGGGGGCTCATATTCTGGCCCTGTCACTGATTAGCTCTGTGACCTTGGTCAAGTCCCCTCCCCTCTCTTGGCCTCAGTTTTCCCATCTCTGAAATGAGGTCCAATGAGGCAGCGGCTTGGAAAGTGCCCTGAAGACCGTAGCGTGCACTGAAGCTGTACTGTGGGTGCACATGGTAGCGCCGTTTGCATTTGGATGGAGAGGGCCTTTCTGGGAGCGAAGCTGAACTTGAACTATGCCAGGCCAGCGGCAGGGCGCCAGGGAGGGGAAAGGCTTGGGCATGAGGAGGGCCTCAGCGTTCCTGCTTCTGCCCCTGCCAGGTGTGCTGCTGACAACGTTGGGCATGTGGTCGCTGCTTCTGCTCTGGGGTCTGGCAACTCCGTGCCGGGGGCTGCTTGAGACGGTGGGCACACTCGCTCGGATTGACAAGGATGAACTTGGCAAAGGTGAGCCCGCAATGGACAGTTTGTGAGGGGTCCAGCGGCAGTGCAGATGACCCCATCCTTATGCTTGGAGCGCCTGCTTTCAGGAACAGAGGGAACAGGCTGCGATTCTCAACTGCTGAGAGAATTCAGGGATTTAGAGGTTTGCTCGCAGACTCTGAGAGTGGTTAGTTCACTTCCTTCTGAGAGGGGGACTGGGTGATCTGGGCTGAGGCCCTGTGGGGCTGCATCAGCCTCAGGGACGCGGACGAGTGGGGTTGAGGAGGTCAAGGGGAAGGTGCTGGCCGTGCCACGTTCCTGGGGTGTGGGAGCATTTTGTGCTCCAGGGTCCCACTGCCCTGGGGTGACAGTCTCATGGGAAATAGAGCAGTCCTAAATAGAAAATGCTTCAGGGAGGCCACCCCCATCCTGCCCCAACCTCCACAAGGTGGTCCCTCGGTCTTGCCCTGCTCACCATCTGCACACAGTCAGGCTAGGGGTGCCCAGGAGAAGCAGAGGTTGCCTTCTCCATCTTGATCAAGCCCTGGTGGCTGTGTGCTCCTTTCTTTGCTTCTGTCCTCCAACAAGGTGGCCCGGGGTCAGGAGCCCTAGTCATACTATTGGCACCAAATCTGATTGGCTGTGTGACTTTGGGCAAGTCTCTGCCCCTCTCTGGGCCCTAGTTTCCCCATGTGTAAAATGAACCTATCTCTCCCCACCCTCTCTGCAGCCATCCAGAACTCACTGGTCGGGGGGCCCCTTCTGCAGAACGTGCTGGGGTCTGTCACATCAGTGAACCAGGGCCTCCTGGGTTCCCGAGGGCTGCTGGGAGGAGGCGGCCTGCTGGGCTACGGAGGAGTTTTTGGTGTTGTGGAGGAGCTCTCCGGGTGAGTCACCGCAGCATGGCTTCCTGACTGCCCACCTACTGTGTGCCCTACAGTAAGGCTGGTCTTTTCTTTCGTTCAGGGAACAGAGGAGAGATCGTGTCTCTTTAATTTATTGGCAGGCAGTGGGGGTGATACCGGGAGCCCTGAATAGGGAGCCCCAGGACCCGAGTCAGAAAATAATGAGTCTACTGCATGTCAGGCAAGACAGGAAGGGCAGCGAGCCCCTGTGGTTGAGTGCTCCCGCTCTGGGGTCGAATCCAGTTACTCACTGTGTGACCTGGGCAAGCTGCTCAGTCCTCTGGGCTAATCCAGGTACCTGCACGGCTCCCGCTCTCCTCTTCTTCAGGTGTCTGCTCCGAATAGCCCTGCCCTGACCAGCCCTCCATTGTCCCCTTCTTTCCTTCGAGTTCTCCAGGGGACATATCATTCCCTTGCACCTCATATAGTTCACTGCTTTTTCCTGTCTCCCCTGCTAGATTTATACCCCAGGAAAAGCGGGACTTTTGTCTGGCTTGTTTATTGCCATGTCCTCAGTATCAGAAATAGTGCTTCACACATAATTTATGCTAAAAAACATTTTTGAATGAATGAAATCACATAACAACTAATATTTATAACTACCAAGCCAGAGTTTTCTGGGTGCCTGGCACTGTGCTAAGCATTATAAATGAATTATCCCACGGAATCCAGAGGTAGGACTGTTATCAATCGCATTTAACAGGTAAGGAGATTGAGGCCCTGGGCCGTGAAAGGACTGTTCAAGCTCACCCTGCTGGGGAGTGTGGCAGTGTGTGTGTGTGGGGGGGGTCTGGGTGTTTAATCACAGCCCACACCGCCTGCCCAAAGCAGGAGGGAACCAGCCCAGGCTGGTAGTGAATCAAGGGAAGGTCAAATGACAGGCCCCAGACTGAAGGCAGAAGGTCAAGAGCCAGGGCATGGGGAAGAGTCACTGTACAGGAGGAAATGGGTTGCTGGGGGAAGAAGAGGGGATGGATGTGTACCTCCCAAAATAGCAAATGTCTAGAAAGGGAGCTGGTAAGGGCTGGCATTGCTGTTGCTTGAGGACTACTGTGTGTCACTGTGGTTGGTATTGTCAATATCCCCATTTTACAGATGGGGAAACTGAGGCACACAGCAACAATGTGATTTGCCCAAGGTCACACAGTCAGTTAGTAGTAGAGCTAGGATTTGAAGTGCTGTCTTTTATTGGCTACACGAAACCAGCTTTGCATGGGGTCGTTGCCAGGAAAGTGAATCAATGTGTGTCAAGGAGCTAAATAGAGGTTTCCATACACTAAATGCTCAATAAATATTAACTATTATTATTATTATTATTAATAGATCTAGTCCAACCCCCTCCCCCCCCCACTGTAGAATCCCCCGTGGGTGTGAACCTGAGGCTTCAAACATGAACCAGACATTGCCCTTGTCTAAAAGAGTCCCCAGTAGGAGGCAGAGCCCAACAATGATGATCTTGTAAGCTCAGGGCAGTGATGGAGGCAGCCCAGGAAGCACATGGAAACTGGGGCAGAGGAGGGCGTTTGCCCGAGTCAGAGATGCAGGGAGGAGGGCTTCCTGGAGGAGGGGATGCCATAGCTGAAATCAGCAGAGTCGGGATTCTGCTAACCGAAGGTGGAGGTGGGATGGAAGGAGAGTCAAGAGAAAAGTGTTTCAGACGGACGGACAGTCTGGGCAAAGACCGAGAGGACAGAGAAAATAATAAACTGTGAGAGTTGTATTTGGGAATCCACTTGGGTTGCATGCTTGTGATCCAGGGGTGTGGGAGTGGAGGGACAATGATCAAGGCCGGAGACTGAACCAGGACTGAGGCCATGGGGAAGGGTGAAGAGAACAGTTTAGTTCGCTGAGCCTCCAATGACGATGATGATACTACATTCATTGGGCATATGCTGTACCAGCCGTGGCACCTACATTATCTCACTTGTCTTTGCGACATTGCTATGAGATGGGTCCCAGTATTATTGTCCCACTCTATAGACGATGAAGAAACTGAAGCCCAGATGATGGGGCCCACATTTGAGTTTGTGGCTTAGAAGTGGGGTGGGAGGCACATGCAAGAGGGCCTGCAGGCCCCTCCTGGTCTGGGATGTCCCGGGCACTGAGAGGCTGGCACTGGGGGCCCTCCCCCGGACTTCCATCCCAGGCTGAAGGTCGAGGAGCTCACACTGCCACAGGTGTCGCTGAAGCTGCTGCCGGGGTTTGGGGTGCAGCTGAGCCTGCACACCAAGGTGGGCCTGGAAGGCTCTGGGTGAGTGTGCCCCTGGGAACTTCTTCCCTATTGCTCCCCACCCCATGCCACTGCCCACTGGGGATCCCTATCCTACTGCCCCCCACACCACTCCAGTGCCCCCTATTTTTCCCACTCTAGCTCCTCTCCAAGAGACTCCTACACTACTGTTCCCACCCATTACCCCTCCCCATGTACCTCCATCGCCCTGACCCCCAGGGGTTTCCACTTCATGATCCCTGGAGACCCCTACCCATTGTTCAGAGCTCACTGAAGAGATGGGGAAGAAGGCGCAGGGATGTGCAAGATGGGGGACCTACAGGAAGACAGGGGGTGAGAGGAGGACATGGGGACCAGATCACTTGCAAGGCCACCCAATTCGCTCATCAGGGTCCAAGCCGGGGTGGGCGTGGTTAAGGAGGGCCCTGGTGGGTGGGGGCCTGGAGGCCTAGCCACATCCCCAGCATCCTGTCTCGCAGGACCCTGGGGGGCCTCCTGCAGCTGGCAGCGGAGGTGAATGTGTCTTCACGTGTGGCAATGGGCATAAGCTCGCGGGGTACGCCCATCCTCATCCTCAAGCGCTGCAGCACGCTCCTGGGCCACATCAGCCTGCTCTCAGGGTGAGTCTGCAGGCTCGAGCCCATGCGTGTTGGCATCTTCTGGATCTCTCTGGAGCCTGAACTCACCCTGCCTCCAGCCTTCCTGCCCCGCTCTTTACCCCCCCACCATGAGACCCTCCACAGACAGGGACTCCGGCTCAGCCCACAGTTTGTACCACCCACCCCTGGGTGTCCCCCTTCTCTGGCCCTGAGATCCTGATGTCCCCTCTCCCACATAGAGCAGGGCCTTCTGCAGTCCCCTCCATCTGATCTGCCAGCGTCTCAGTCCCTGCTGTCCTCACACAGAGATCCAACTCTATCTCTGACTTGCTGTGTGACCCTCAGGGGAACCCCCTCCCCAGTCTGGGCCTCAGTGTCCCCATCTGTATAATGAGGACCTGTATTTGATGATCTGGAAGGCTCTGGCACTTCATATTTGTTCTTCCCACAACTGTTCAGGCACAGTGGCCCTCCCTGCACTGTGTTGAATTATCACTCCCAGGAGACAGCTGAGGCCCAGAGAGGGCAAGGGACGTGCCCAAGGTCACACACCAGATTGAGGCAGGGATGGAGGTGGGCTGGTCTCTGGAACTAGGTCCAAGGCTTTTCCCAGGGCTCTGCATCCACCCTCGGGGCACCTGACTCCTCCCCTGCCTCACGCTTTGTGTCTCCCCCATTCGTTTCTACATTCCAAGCCTAATCACACACCCTACCCCATCTTTGTTGGGCGGCCCTGAGCAGTGATGGGTAATCAGACAGCTCTATCTTAGCTCCCAGGAGTAGGGTGAGCCAGGGTTGCTCCTGTCTCCAGAAGGGCCTTAATAAGGGGATCCCAGATAGGGTCTTTGGTGCCCTTAAATCCCATTGGCTTCCTCTTGCTTCAGTGGGCTATAGGGGGCCTTGGAGGGAATGGAGCCCAGGGTGGTGCTGGTGTCCTGTGGTTGTGGTTCTGTGGTTGTCACCCCTCCCTCTGTGCCCCTATAATCTTTAAACAGACCTTCTCACCCACAGGCCACCCTCTCCTTCCTTCCTTCCTTCCTTCTTCAAATACTCATTCATTTAACAAATATTTATTGAACCCGCACTTGAAGCCAGGTGCTGTTCTAGGTTCAAATGTCACGTATGTACAAATGTTGGAGGAGACAAAAGGAACAGATATTTATCGAGCAGACTGTATACCTGATGCGTAGACACTCATATTTAATCTTGGCAGCAAAGCTCTGTGAGGCAGGCGCTGTACAAACGGGGAGACGGAAATCCTCCCCGGGGCCTCAGGGTGCGGCAGAGCCAAGATCTAAACCCGGTCTCCAAAGTCCCAGCCAGCGCCCTGCCCGTGACCCAGGTTGGCACTGTCCCGTGCGGTGGCCACACTCTCAGATTCTCACTCTCCAGGCTGCTGCCCACACCGCTCCTGGGGCTCGCAGAACAGACCCTCTTCAAGGTGCTGCCGGGACTGGTGAGTGTGGGGGCCTCGGGCCAGGCACGCCCCTGTCCCCGGGCTGTGCCCCTCCTCCTCTGGCTTTGAGTAAATCTGGGCGCCAGGCAGGATTAGGCTGTTCTTCCCTCCCGCCCACCCGGTAATCCATCCTGGCCTGCCCACAACTGCTCAAGTGCCGCCTGTGAGTCTCTGTGTGTATGGGGGGTGGGGGGGGGGGGGAGGAGGGGGGCTGGCACAATCCACCCCCAGAACTCTGAATCCTAAATTCATAGCTTCAGATGACCTGATTCTCCTGCTCCCAAATTCAGGTCCCTTTCTTATCCCCTCTCTGTCTTTGCCACCTGTATTATTATTGCCTTTAAACTTTGCTTTAAACTCGCTTTGAATTAAACTTGGGTTGCTCGGTGATTTTCAACTGAGCCCTGTGCTTGGCATATATGTTCAGAAAATTACATACATGTATATCAACACGTCATAAGAGAAACACATTATAACTAAACTGCTCCAGGATGCTTGTCCATGGCCAGCCCCAGCCATCCTGGCTTCTATCAGGGGACATGAACCACACTTGAGAAAAAATGGTCTGGCCAAAGGCTCATTTCATTGAGGCCACAGCAGGCAGGGGTTTGCTGGGCTCACACAGCCAGCACAGGGCAGTCAGGCCTCCTGAACCCCAGCCCTGGCAGGACCTCTCTTGTGAGTCCTTGTGAAGGGCACCTGTGGAGGTAGCAAGGGTATGGGCGCCTGAGGTTGGCAAAACTGCCCTGGACTTGAAGAAGTCAATTGGAAAGTAGCTCAGGGGAGAAGGGGAGCTCCCAGCAGCAAGGACCCTAACCAGGCCTATCTCAGGTGGATTTCAACAAGGGCGGCTGCATTTAAATTGTGAGCCCTAACTAGGTTCTCTGGGACAACTGGCTGCGACACAGGATATGTGTGACTCAAAGAGGCTTTAAAAATAAGAGCTAATTACTAGCATTTAGAGATTGGAGATTTCTCCTAACGATCCGATTTCTGGCATCTCTTGTGCAATCAGCCACCCTGGCCGCACAGTACCTCCTTCCCGCAGGTCACATGGCTGGCGCCACAGGGCGGCTTCCCCACCCATCATAGCCCCTTGGATGTCCTCGCATTTCTGTGACATGCCTGACTCCAGGGGCCATGCAGTTTGAGGTCCCAGGGTTTAAATGAAGAGGCATCCCCTCCCTGTCCCCTTGAGAACAGCTGTGACCTTGGGCAGGCTGCCATTCTTCTCCAGCCACCGATGTGGAATGAAGGGGCTGGGCTGGGTCGCCTGAGGTTCCTGCTCAGGTGGACTCGGATCCTGTGATTCGCAGACTCGGGATTCTGCAAGCCGAACCACCTGCTCCCTGTTCGCACAACACAGGGTTTTTCGGAAACACGCTGGCACAATCCATCCCCAGACCTCTGAATCCTAAATTTATGCAATGAATGTAGTGTATGCAGTGAATGCCTGGCCCAAGCCTGACTCTCTGGATGGAGGGGGAGGCACCCTTTTTGGGGGTCCATATGCTAAGTCTCCCAGGGTCCAGCTGGAAGACAGCAGGGACCTGAGACCTCAGAGAGAACAGCTGCCTTTGTCCCCTCAGGCGAGGGCCTTGTCCACACACCCTAACTGGCCTCTGAAATATGTCTCCCCTGTTCCCCCAGCATCCTTTGGGGGTTTTCTGGGAGGGCCCATGTAACCGGCCCTCCACTCCACCCTTCCAACACGTCAAGCTCCAGCCCCTCCCCTGCCTCTGCGTGTCATCCCACCCTGCCCTACATTCTGCCTTGCCTTGGTCCCTGAGATAGCAAATGTTATAGCAAAACAGGTATAGAAAATGCAACTGTCCCCTGTGCCAGGCTGGGCCCCACTCTTATTGTCCTGTAACACCCGTCTCCTCTGGACACAGCTGTGCCCCGTGGTGGACAGTGTGCTGAGCGTGGTGAATGAGCTCCTTGGGGCTGTGCTGAGTAAGTTGGGGCCCAACCCCCTCCTTGGCCCCTTCTCCTACCCCCTGCCATTACTCCAAAGGGTGGCAGTACCAGGCCGAGAGGAAGGGACAGGATTCTGGGACCTTCCACTTCCTCCTCAGGCTGACGAGGCCGCCCCTTTGAGGAGCCCTCACGGGGGTGTGGGCTGAGGCTGGTCCAGCAGGTGAGGGACTCATAGCCACCCAGCTCTCCCTCTGCTGGGGGCTTCAGGCACCTGTGGTGTCCAGCATGGTCAGAAACATGAGGCAGATGTTGTTATTATTGTCTGGACAGACAAGATGACAGGCCCAGAGAGCTCAAGTAAGAAACCCAAGGCCCACGGCCACAGAGGCCGCCTGTCTCCCTGAGCCTTATGGAGACATGGACAGATCCCTTTTGTGTGCACAGATGGGCTTTGCCAAGTGTAAACAGGTGTGGCCAGGATAAGGCCAGAAAAGCTGGGGCAGATGTGTCTGCATGTGGCGGGATGTGAGAGAGGCAGGGCCGCAGTGTGGCCAGTGACACCAGCTCTGGAAAAGGGGAGTCCTGGCGTGGTTTCTGTGGCCTTGGGCTGGTGACTTCTGTCCCAGCCTCAGAGTTTATCTGTATAATGAGGATGACGGTGGTGCCCAGGTGAATACTTAGTAGAGTGCTAGGCACTCAATAAATGGAAGTGGGGCCGGTTATTTTGGGGGGCTTGGCTCATGGTGTCTTCCTCCTTCCTCCTCTCCCCACGCAGGCCTGGTGCCCTTGGGGCCTCTTGGATCTGTGGAATTCACTCTGGCCACACTGCCTCTCATCTCTAACCAGTACATAGAGCTGGACATCAATGTGAGTCGGAAGGCCTTGCCCACTGCTGGGGGTGGGGTAGGGTACTGGTGGAGGCTGGGTAGGAGATGCTGGGTCAAAGCCACGTGGGTGAGCAGCCCAGAGACCTTTCCATGCCGTTTCCTCCCCCTGCAGCCCATTGTGAAGAGTGTAGCTGGTGACGTCATTGACTTCCCCAAGCCCCCCAAACCCGTCAAGGTGCCTCCCAAGGAGGACCACACGTCCCAGGTGACCGTGCCTCTGTACCTCTTCAGCACCATATTTGGGCTCCTGCAGACCAACGGTGCCCTTGACATAGACATCACCCCTGAGCTGGTGAGTGTGGCACCCACCCCTGCTGTGCCCTGAAAATGCCAATGACCCAGTCACATCATCACTGATTAGCCTAAATGAGCCACTTCCTCTGTAATTGGACAGTGAGACACATTTATAACATGCAAATGTCCATTCTTGTTGTGGCAAACATTGCTAATTGACAATGGCCCTCCGATTGGCTAAGTCTAAATGGGACTTCTGAGTCATTCCTTCCAGGGAGTTACTTTCAGTTATTCAGAACTGGCATGTGAAATGTAGCCAGCTTTTCATCCTGGCATCAGATGATCCCTTTCAGAGTCAAGAGCCCAATTTTATACTAAAGTGTGAATGACTAACATTTCTAATGCTTTCTCAAGAGCAGATTTGAGTTGAAGAGAGGAAAACTAGGGTTAGACTCTTCCAAAGGTCATTTGGACCCTTGTTTTGAAGCCTCTGCGACCCCTCTGCTTCCATTCTGGCTCCTCATACCTCACAGATGTCTGGAAGGCTTACCCCTCAGAAGCCGCATCCAGAGGCATTTTCTCGGCCTTAGCCCTCTCCAAAGGCAGTGAGCTCTAAGCCACCTGTCATCATGCCTCCCGCCCCCCAGCCTCCATCTGCAGCTCAGGCCCTAGGGGGCACTTCCTGCATGTAGGGTCCAGAGAGCACTGGACCAGGCTCCTGAGCTAGGAGGCAGGCGTCTTCTTGCTGGAGGGAGGTGGCAGTCATAGCCAGGCAGAGACTCTGAGTGTGAGGATGCATGTGCCTGAGCAGTGTGTGTGTGTGTGTGTGTGTGTGTGTGTGTGTGTGTGTGTGTGTGTGTGAGTATTAGGCAAGAGAGAGGGATCTCAGAGGCCAGGTGCTATCCTCAAGTGCTGTCCATCCCAGGGGGTGATGGTCTTGTGTTGGGCGAGAGTCTGGGAAACCTCTTATCAGGGTCGGATCCCTGGGCCTTCAGATTGTGAGGGGTTTGAAGGTTCTGGAATTAGCCTGCCCAGGTCAAATCCTGATGCCACCGCTTACCAGCTATGAGTCTAGAGAGGAGCCTCAAGTTCCCCACTCATAGAATGAGAGTATTCAGAGCACCCACCTCCTTGGGCTGTTGTAAATGTGAAATGAGCAAAGGCATGTGCTTGGCATGTAGTGAGCACTCAGTGATCATTGGAAGGAACATGCGCGTTTGTAGAGATGTGTATGTGGGGGTGGAGGTGGGGCAGAATGTGGACAAAACTGCCCTGTGTGTGCTGAGGGATCCCTGTCCTGTGTCTGTGTTCACCATGTCCTCTCATTTGGTCTTGGGCCCAGGTTCCCAGCAATGTCCCAATGACAACAACAGACCTGACAGCTTTGGTCCCTGAGGTGAGTGACCCTTCTTATGACCTTGATCACTGTAGCACTTTCCTGATGAGCCTGAATGGACTCCAGAATCTTTCTCAATACATTTCTCCAGAGAGCTGTAATTGAATGTTGAATCTAAATTCACACTAAAGTGTGAATGGCTAACAGTGTATCCTTTCCTGACAGCAGAGTGGAAAGGACCAGGTTTTAATTGCCCCAGAAGTCAATTAGACATTTGTTTTATGGCTGTTCCTTTTCTATCAAGGAGAAGACAGAAGATTCTTTTCAGGCTACTGAGTCCCCTCCCTCCTGCCACCTCACTTCATCTTAGTCTTGGTCTCCTCTGTCCTACAAGAGAAGATTCAGGGCACTGGCTTTGGGGGGAAGGCAAAGGAGAAGATTCAGGGAGGACCTCAGTACAAGACTGCAGGGCCTGGCCTCAGCTTTCCTGTTCATTCACCTGGGGCTGGACCAGATACTTTCCAGCTGTGAGAATCTGAATTCATTCTGAAGTTGAAATACTACTACAAGGTCCTTACATAATAGCAGATTCTGACAGAGCTTGGAAAGAGGTCTGCAAGATCTGGGCTTCTACCAGAGACGATGAAGAGGGAAGCTGAGTTTGGGGACACAGAAAACTGTGAATCCTTGAAGTGGGTGATTCAAATCAGCCTTAGTGGGCATGGTTCGAGGCCTTAGCTAAAGGGCCTAGGAGTCTCAGGCAAGGGATGAGATTGGGGCTTGACATTCAGAAGCACTTCCTTGAAGGCAGGAGCCATAAATGGTGGAGAGGGATTTGGGGGGAGGCGCAGGTGGCAGGAGCAGGGACCCATGGATGCAGCAAGCTGGGCCTGTTCCTCCAGCTCCGGGAGCCTGGAGCCTTTGTCCTCCAGTTGCCCGCCTTGCCGTGTCAGAAGCCAGAGCCCTAGCTCCAAGTCTGGGTCCATGGCTTCAGAATCTGAGGACACATCAGGGTGGAATCGGTAGTTCCCTGTCTGACTGATCCTGCATCTCTGGGAGTTGGGTTTGAGGAATTGGTCCCCAGACTCTGGCATTCAAGTGACTCCAAGCTTCTGTGACTCTAGTTTACAGCGCTTCTATAATTCCATGATGTCATGATTGTGAGACTCAGAATTTCCTGATTGTGTGATTCAGTCAGTCAGTCAACCAACATTCACTGAGCACCTACTGTGTACCAGGCCTTGTGCCAGGTGCTGGGAATCCAGAAGGGGCAAAGGTGAAAAGGAGACAAAAGTCCCTGTGCTCCAGGAGCTGCCATTGGACAAATGAATGGAGAGAATGGAATGGTCCAAGCAGATGAGGAGCGCAGGGATGGTGCTCCTAAACAGGGTGCTCTGCAAGCCTCCCTGAGGGGGTGATGTTTGAGCACAAGGCTGAAGGAGGTGAGGGCGGGGACCGTACAGGTATCTGGAGAAGACATTTCCAGGCAGGATAAACAGGAATTGCATAGGCCCTGAGGTGGGTGCATGCCTGTCAGGTGAGAGGAGCAGAAAGGAGCTGGTGAGATGGAGAGGATAAGGGGACCGGTGGTGGGGTGAGATGGAGAGGAGAGGATGTGGGGACCGGTGGTGGGGTGAAATGGAGAGGAGAACATGAGGGGACCGGTGGTGGGGTGAGATGGAGAGGAGAGGATGAGGGGACCGGTGGTGGGGTGAGATGGAGAGGAGAGGATGTGGGGACCGGTGGTGGGGTGAGATGGAGAGGAGAGAATGCGGGGACCGGTGGTGGGGTGAGATGGAGAGGAGAGAATGAGGGGACCGGTGGTGGGGTGAGATGGAGAGGAGAGGATGTGGGGACCGGTGGTGGGGTGAGATGGAGAGGAGAGCATGAGGGGACCGGTGGTGGGGTGAGATGGAGAGGAGGGCATGAGGGGACCGGTGGTGGGGGTGAGATGGAGAGGAGGGCATGAGGGGACTGGTGGTGGAGTGAGATGGAGAGGAGGGCATGAGGGGACTGGTGGTGGGGTGAGATGGAGAGGAGGGCATGAGGGGACCGGTGGTGGGGTGAGATGGAGAGGAGAGGATGAGGGGACCGGTGGTGGAGTGAGATGGAGAGGAGAGAATGAAGGGACCGGTGGTGGGGGTGAGATGGAGAGGAGGGCATGAGGGGACTGGTGGTGGGGGTGAGATGGAGAGGAGGGCATGAGGGGACCGGTGGTGGGGTGAGATGAAGAGGAGAGTATGAGGGGACCGGTGGTGGGGTGAGATGGAGAGGAGAGAATGAGGGGACCGGTGGTGGGGGTGAGATGGAGAGGAGGGCATGAGGGGACCGGTGGTGGGGGTGAGTTGGAGAGGAGGGCATGAGGGGACTGGTGGTGGGGGTGAGTTGGAGAGGAGGGCATGAGGGGACCGGTGGTGGGGGTGAGATGGAGAGGAGAGAATGAGGGGACCGGTGGTGGGGTGAGATGGAGAGGAGAGAATGAGGGGACCGGTGGTGGGGTGAGATGGAGAGGAGAGAATGAGGGGACCGGTGGTGGGGTGAGATGGAGAGGAGAGCATGAGGGGACCGGTGGTGGGATGAGATGGAGAGGAGAGCACGAGGGGACTGGTGGTGGGGGTGAGATGAAGAGGAGGGCAGAGGAGGGATCATGCAGGGCCGGTGCGCCTCGGGGGATTTTGAGTGAGACAAGAGTCTGATTCCCTTGTTCCATGGGTTGGTGGTGTCTCCCCACCTGACTGTCAGTCTCATGGGGGCTGAGACCATGGTTCAGTCTGTAGCCTCAGCACCCAGCATGGTGCCTGGGTGCTTGTTGACTCTCTTGAGTCACTGGCTGACTCTATCAGTGAGGCATCAAAGCTGCCTCAGGCCCTGCTCTCTGCCTCTCTCCAGGTCCTGGGGAAGTTGCCCCTGGGCCAGCAGCTCCTGCTCAGGCTGCAGGTGAAGGAAGCACCCGCGGTCACACTCCAGAAAAAGAAGGCCGCAGTCTCCATCACAGCTAACATCCACGTGCTGCCCCACCTCCCTGCAGGGACTCCGGAAGCCCTCTTGGAGCTGAATGGGGTGAGTGGCTAAAGGATGGGAGCCTGGCACTGGGTTCTGAGCGGGCTGACCCTTTCCAGGCCACTGGGCGGCGGGGGGGGGGGGAGGGGGGTGAGGGGGGTGGAAGGTGGGGGGGGGTTGCCTTCCCCCGATTTCAGGGTGGCACAACCCAGGAAGCCCCTCTCCTTTATTGTCACCATCTGAGCTAAGACCCAAGTACCCACTTAGACTTCCTCATCGCACATCTGACCAGGCCAAGGCCTGTCCAGTCTGCTTCCTCGGGATTTCAGGAATGATTCCCCATATCCCCATCCTCTCTGTGCTCAGATATCTCTTGGATGACTCTCTGACTTCTTTCTGCCCCCCCCACCTCTCCACCCCACCTCTCCTAGTTTTCCCAAACACATCTGGGCAGAGGCAGGTCCCTCCCCTGCCTCATCCTCTGCCTTTTACTCAGGGCTGCCAGGTCCCACCTCCCTGCCTTTGTGTGTGCAGGGACCACCATCTGCAGTACCGTCTCTCTCCTTCTCTTGGCGAATGCCTCATCTTTCAACATTCAGCTCCGGTGTCACCTCAATGGACACCCTCCCTTGCCCCCCTGCAGGCTGGGCTGAGGGTCTCCCCAAGCTTCTATAACCCCAAAGCTTCCACTTGTATAAACAGATCACCATCAGTTGTTGTTTTTTAATCCTCACCTGAGGATATGTTGAGAGAGAGAGAGAGAGAGAGAGAGAGAGAGAGAGAGAGAGAGAGAGAGAAGCATTAATGTAAGAGAAACATCAATTGGTTGCCTCCTGTATATGCCCCAACTGGGGACCAAACCCACAATCTAGGTATGTGCCCTGACTGGGAATTGAACCCACAACCTTTTGTTGTATGAGGTGGTGATGCTCCAACCACCTGAGCCACCTGGCCCGGATGCCCCTTCAGTTTTAATACTCTAGTTCTTGAACACCAGAACCTTCAAGTTACCTCCTCATAGCCCAGCATGGATCCTAACACACAGTAGGGCCTCAGTAAGGGTTGGTGGAAGGAACGGTGGAGATTCACCTGTTGGCCAAGGGAGACCTGTCCTCAAGTTCCTTCTGTCTAATTCAGAGTAACCTCTGCCTGCTTTCCCCCTGCAGGTTATGACTTTAAATGCCCAGCTGGCTCCTTCGGCTACCAAGCTGCACCTCTCCCTGTCCCTGGAACGGTAACATGGGATTCTGGGCCTTGTCTCTGGGACCAAGAATTAGGGACCTACAGGAACCTCCTTCCATTTATGAGGCACCAACTAAGTTGCAGGAGTTTTACCAGCATCTTGTTGCCTCCAGGACCTGCTGGGGAGGGGATGGTGTTAGCCCATTTTTATAGATGGCACCTGGGGCTCAGAGAAGCCGGTCCAGAGCAGGCTTCTTCCACAGCACCGCCCAGAGCCTGGCCCTGGAGATACACCTACAGCCAGGATATGGAGTCCAAACTCCTGAGTTATCAGCCCCAGAGGCTGGCCACAGAGATAACTGTGCTGGGATATTATAAAATGCTTCGTTATTCAGGTGGATTCGTTATTTCTCTAATCTCTCCACCCCTGTGGGAACTAGGCCTCATGGTCGTCTTTAGGACCAAGATGGTGATGTTGATGGCAATCCTTCCTCACGGGAATGGCCCTTTACCATTTGCAAAGCCCAGGCTGGCACAGTGGGTTGTCCCTGGAAGCAGGCCTGCAATCGGGGCCTCCATTCTCCAGGCTCAGTGGTCTCACTATGGCCTGTGGCCTGGTGCCTCTCTGTCCCTCCCCTGGATTGGGGGCTTTCCCAGAGTCTCTGAGATCTGCCCAGCCTGGCCCATAGGCACCCAGTGCTTACTTGACCCTATTTGAATGTCCCTTGCGGCCCCTGAGGCTGCATACAGATGCCCCTTGCAAGACTCCCATTTCTAACCTTGCCTGCTGCCTGAGTTCGTCTCCCCTTCCTGGTGGCAGTTCACGTCTCAGCCCTTCAGGAAATAGAGCTCTGCGGCCAGGCTCTGGCTGGGACCTGCGTTTGGCCAGCTGCGATCCACTAGTGGCTTGCGGCCTTTAGTGTGCCTGCTGGATACAGAGCACCCCATGTCCAGTGCTCAATCTATGGAGAGCCACTCTTTAGAAAGGTTCACCCACTCGCCCAGAGTCAAACAACTAGGAGTCAGACTTGAGGCTCCAATACCACGGAGTCGGAGGTGGTGGTCATGATATCTCAGAAGGAGGTTAGATCCCTCCAGGTCCATTTTACAGGTGGGAAAACTGAGTCTCTGAGTTAAGGCTGGATAGAGACAGAGTTGGGCCATAACCCTGTTTTCTGATGCTGGAAAGCTAGGGGTGGGGCAGGCTGTGGAATGGGGTGGGGCAGAGCACTGCTCAGCAGGTGTTGGGGTGGATGCTGGGACCCCCAACATCTCTCTTCTCTCCAACAGGCTCAGTGTCAAGCTGGCCTCTTCCTTTGTCCACCCCTTTGATGTAAGTTCCTGGGAGGGTGAGCAGCTTGGCAGTGGTGAGCATCTTCTAGGGGGGCTGGACAGGAGGTGGGATGAGTCATGGGCCATGTGACTAATCTGGCCCCAGTCTGAGCTCTGCCCCAAGCCAGAGTGGACAGAGTGGACAAACATCAGGGTGTGTGCGTGTGTGTGTGTGTGTGTGTGTGTGATATCACCCTTAGGACAATGAATCTGAATCTCATGACCTATCAATGTGTTGGAACCTTACAAAGTCATACATTTCCAGAATCCCACAAAGGTTCAAAATTCTGGAACTTCACACAAGTAATAAGGCTCCTGAACTCAGAAAGTTCTAATATTTCAGAGTCCCAGAGAGCCCTTAGTTTTCTGCTTCTCACATAGTTCTGTGGTTCTGGAATCTCATGATCCTCTCAGGTTCTAGAACATTCTAAGGGTTCTTAAGTTGGTGGGAACCTAAGATTAGACCACACAGAGTCTACTGGAGCCGGGTACCTCCTCCTCTTTCTTTCTCAGGCACAGGCCCCCCTCCAGGCCCCACAGAGCCCTCCTCTAGGAAGGCAGCTCTTCTAAGCTCATGGGGCCCAGGGTGAAGCTGTCCTGACTCAGAGTCCCCTCTGGGGTCACTGGAGCCTACTAGGAGCTGTGTCCCCAGGCATGGGGGAGGCTGGGGCTGCTGGACCTTGGATTTCCCTCCCCGGGAAGGAGTGCGCTGCTCCCTGCGAAGCCACCTCCCTGCCCTGTGCTCTCTTGCAGGCGTCCCATTTAGAAGAGTGGCTCAGTGATGTGGTCCGGGTGGCGTATGTGCCGAAGCTCAACGGTATGGGTGGCCTTTGCTGTCTTTTTGGACAGTGTCTGAACTTGGGACTGCCAAATCTATTGCCTCTTTCCTTGTTTTGAGAGACACTGAGGTTGGAGAGGAGTTGATGCCCATTTCTGAGATGCAGAAATTGAGGCACCAATATTTCCATTTACACAACACTGACTAGCATCTACATCACACCAGACTCTGCGCCCCAAGAGCTATCTGACCTGGGTCCTCTCCTCAAGCTCACAATCCAGAGGGGAGTGCTCATATAAGCAAGTGATTAGAATATTAGGCCCAGAATGTGCAAGGGGCTGACAGAACCTCAAGGAGGCTCTGCTGAGAGGCCACTGATGACAATACAGAAAAGGGGCATTTTCATTTGAGTTTAGTAGGACACGTAGGAGTCTGCCAATAAGAAAAACTGAGTCCCCAAGAGGAGAAATGGCTGGCTCAAGGAAAGTGGTGGAATAGGTCAGCAGGTCCCACCCTGACCCCCCCTCTGCCCCATATATCTTTGCTTTCAACCCTTTCCTCTTCACAGTGGACCTGGATGTTGGTATTCCCCTGCCCAATGTTCTCAATGTCAATTTTGGCAATGCGGTCCTGGAGGTCATCGAGGTGAGTTTCCCGTGCAGGTGTGGTCTAGATGGGCCGTACGCGTGTTTGTGGAGAGCCTTGCTTGAAACTCATTAGGAGAGTGCTCTACTCATCATCTGGTCTGCCCATGCACCGTTTTCCAAATTGCTCAGGGAATTACAAACGACTGAACTTGGGAATGGCAAACAGATGACACAAGTGCTGCCACTCCTTTCTTACTAACCCATGGCAGGCATTGTCAGTCAATTACAGAGTTCTTTCCTGATTTATTCAGACCAGCCTTGGGCAAACTACGGCCCGCGGGCCGGATCCGGCTGTTCTATCCGGTTCTCTTGCTCTCCCCTCCGCTCCTTTACTTTGAATTTATATTAGTTCACACAAACACTCCATCCATGCTTTTGTTCCGGCCCTCCGGTCCAGTTTAAGAACCCATTGTGGCCCCCGAGTCAAAAAGTTTGCCCACCCCTGATTCAGACCCATGTCTGGCCTATAGGGTGGGATCTCGGATTCACTCCCAGGATCGCAGTTCCCTTGGTCCAGGGGTGGCAAATACATGTGCTGTCCCTCCTTATCCTGTGCCTGTGGCAGGCGTCGCTAATAGATCCTGACACTTTTCTTGTTGAATATAGACATAGCCTCATAATCCTTTTCCAACCCAGCATAACTTTGAGTTTTGGAACAGTTCTGGGAGGTAGAGCAGAGAGTTTTGGACCCATTTCTCAGATGAGAACCAAGGCTGAAGGAGGTCAAATTTCTGGCCCAAGTTCAAGTAAATTAATGGATAAATGACACTTGAACTTGGGTCTTTTAAGAACTAAAGTCAGTAAATCAGTGACCTCTCTCATGCTGGATGTCATTTATTAATCATTCACTTATTTGTTCATTCATTCACTCAATGAGTGCCTGCTGTGTCCCAGGTACAGTGCTAACCTCAGGCCATGGGAGGGGCACAGAAATGGAAGCAGAGACGGGCGTGGAGGTGGGAGGACAGGTGTGTGGGGCACAGGGACTCAGAGAGCCTAACCAAGAACCGTTGCTCCTTGCAGAATGCTGTTGTGCTGACTGTGGCATCCTGAGCTGAGAGATGGCCACTACCCCTCCCTGTTGACTGCCAAAGTCCTGCCGACCTGCCTCCTTTGCCTCAGTTTCCCTCCCAGTCTCTAGCCTATGTCAGTGACAGTATAAATGTCCCTTATCAACCCAGGCCCACCCAGGTGCTCTGGCCCTGCAGCTGTGCCCCGGCCTGGGTGGGGACTGCAGGGCTAGCCACCAGACTCTGCTTCAGAGAGAGCTCTGGGGCCACAGTGGCCAGTCCCTGGCTTTCAATAAACTATCTGTGTCAGCATCTCCTGGCTAGTCTGTTCCCCAGTCACACACAGGCCATGCTGGCCTCTGCCTCTGGTGTCCTCCTGCGCTCCAGGCAGGGTCTCCTGGGAGGTGAGGAGACTTGGGGCCTAGTCATTGTAGCTTCGTGTCTCAAGCTTACCTGGTTGGCCTGTGTCTTGTACCACCTTCTTCTACCTCTGCCTCGAGCTCCCTGTGTCCCTCTCTTTACTCCCTTCCCCTCTTCTCGCTCTGTTTTTGTAAATACATCTTTCTTCATTCTGTCTCTCAGTCTGTCTGAGTCTCTGTCTGTCTCCGTCTCTTTGACTTTGGGACACTTCTCAGTAGTACATCTGAGCTGAGTTTTGAAAGATGAATAGGAGTTTTCCAGGGAGAAAAGGAGCCAGCATCCCAGGAAGCAAGGAGACCTGGTCCTGGAGGATCCCTACTAGCTGCACTTCAGCCGTGGACACCCCCCGAGAGGCCTCAGGGCACAGCTCTGCCAAAAGCTCGTGGTGCGGATGGGGACACAGGTGCCAGGCAGGGCCTGGCCGGTACAGGGCCACATAGTGGCAGAGTTGGGATGGGAAACCTGTCTCCTGGTTCTGGGATCTTCCCCACTTTCAGGATGGACATCCTTGTTTCTAGGCAATGGCCCCAAGATGGCACTTATGAGTAAGGAGGTGCCAACTAAGTTTTTGAAACTGGCTCTGAGGATTTGGGGGGACACAGGAGAGTTGGAGCCCATCTTGAGGTTTGCCCACTAGTAATGACTGTGTGACCATCCTTCCATCCACCCATCCATCCTCCCACCTATTCATTCATCCTCCCTCCCTCCCTTCCTCTCATCCTCCCATCCACCCACCCTGCAAATACTGGCACCGTCTACTGCCAGGCCGGGCACTAAGTGACATGTTAGGGTTTATCTCTGACTCCTCTCTCACTTCCATTGTCGCCTGGCTCCACCCAGGACAGAGCTGAGGTTAAATGAGTGGCTTGAGTTAGCTGTCTGTGTTCAGATCCCATCCCAGCACTAGCAATGTGGCCTCAGGCAAGTCATGCAATCTCTCTGAATCGCTTCACCTGTAACTTGGGGGTGAGAATAGTAAGGTTTGAGGGTTAACCAGCACTCAGGATGGTGACGCGCCCTTAAGAAGCTCTTGGTGCCTGTTAGCCCATGTTACTGCTGCATTAGGCCATGATCTTCATCCGTTTTCTCCTCTCCACCCACACTTCAGCACACCCCCCTCATTTCTCATGAGGACCGCACCTGCCCCTTCCTGACCTCCCTCCCTCCTCTCCTCCATCCCATCCTCCTCCAGCCTGTCATCATTGATCTCATCTGACCATGTCTCACTGCTGACAACCCTTCAATGGTGCATTCTCACTGCCAGCAGGAAATTATCCCAACTCCCAGGTTGGCATTCAAGGCTGCTATGACCTGGCCTCAGCCAATCCCCCCTGGAGCATGGAGAGAGAGCAGAGTTGTCTCTGTGCCTCAGGCTCCTGATCTGTAAAATGGGAACACTATAGGACTCACTCATAGGTCGTTTGAAGATTAAATGAGACAATCAAAGTACTAAGAAGAGTGCCTGGCACGTGGTGAACGTGCATGATGGGTAGTCAGGCCTTTGAACAGTGCTTCCCTCTTTCTGGGGCGTCCCTGTCCCCAAGTGTGCCTGGCAAACTCCTATCACCCCTCAATGCATGGGCACACGCAGCTGCCAGCCTCGCCGTGCCCCAGGCAGGGCCTGTTATTGTATTTGCCACACGGGATTGTCACTGCCCCGGTCCCATTTTCCCACCTGACCAAGACCTCCTCAAGGTCAGGGATGGTGTCTGCCTCATCCTGGTGAGTCTTGTGGCTGCACAGAGTGGCGATGAGAGCAGCTAACCTTGAGTGCTTATTGTATACTGGACACTGTGTTAGATGCTGAACACCCCCTTTTGGACAGCTCCTAACACAGCTCCTAAGTGGCAGAGCCGGGATTCGAACCAGAGCCTCCTGACCCTAATTCCAAAGCCTGGGTTTTGCTATGCTACAAAAGTAGTACTTGCTGCATTTATTGTATGCTTACTAAGTGCTTTAGATACATCATGTCATCGACTCCTTGAATCAACCCTCCTGTCTAGGAACTATTTTTACCTTTATTCTATAGTTGAGGAAACTGAGGCACAGAGAGGTTAGGTGATTCACCCAACGATACACAGTTAGGAATGATGAGGTTAGAATTTGAATCCAGGCCTCTGAGTTCAAAGCCCAGGCTCTGAACCCACACTTAGGGTGGGGTGAGGGGGCATGACCCAGGATGTTCAGGGAGCCCCTGCGCTGAGCCTGCAGCCCTGAGGCTGACAGCTCATAGGGGAGACAAGAGCTGCTGGACGGATTCTGTTTCCTGGTCCCTGCGGCCCCTGCATGAGCCCCCCACCTGGCCCCCTGCATGGCTGAGTCACCTTTGGGTGAGTCACCTCCCAGGGCCTGGTCCTTCCAGCTGCAGACAAAGGTGCCTTTTAAATGCTAAGCCCAGGTGACCTCCCTGAGGCGCCACAGTTACACTAATCCTCCTGGAGCCCCAGGGGGTAGGCCTGCCTTCTGGCTGGGGCTGAGGATGGGCACAGAGCCTCATGTGACTGACAGTAACCACCTTTGTGTGTGCACTGCCCCCTACAGTTTACAATGTGCATTGGTCCCTGCGGGAAGAGGGTGGAGGAGGCACATGGCCCTCATCGTATTGTATTTCAGTTTAAAAAAGTAATATATTTGTTGAACGAGCACTTATATCACACCAAGTGGGAGGCAATGGGGAGATGAAAGGGGGCTCCTGTTTACTGAGCCTCCACGAGACTCTGGGCACATTCTGGAAGGTTCCTATGAAATCCTTAAAACACTACTGGAAAAGTGCAATGAAGCCCACTTCTCAGATGGGGCCAGACTGAGATCCTGGAGGAGAAGTGACCATCAGGTCACAAAGGACAGAGTGGGGGGTGGAAGCACAGGTGCATGACTCTTGGGGTCCCTGTCCTTGGAGCCCTTCCGACCCCCACAGATGATGGGGCAGAAGGTGGTCCAGGCCCCGAGCTGAGGCGCCTCCTCACACCCCTCATGGCTTTCAACGACTTGCTGCCATAAGGAGCCAGTGAGGACCTGGGATGATGAGGATGAAAAAGCCATCTTCTGAGCACCTACTGTGTGCCAGGCCCTGTTCCCAGCACTTTGCACGATTAAATCTCTCACCCCTCCCAACATCCTTTTGAGGCCAGGTTGTTCCTGTCACTGTCTTCAAACCAAAGGAACAGAGGCTTGGAGAGAACTGGCAGCAGAATTCAAACCCAGCATCCAGCTCCGGGGCCTGTTCCATTAGTGTGCCCACAGCAGCTGAGGAAACTGAATTCCAGAGGGGGGCTGGCCCAGGAGCCAGTGGTCACATCAGCAAACTTGACGTCAACCGTGCCTGCCTTTAGATCCCCCACTGCCTCCTGGGAAGGAGGAGAGGATCTCCTTGCAGAGTCCAGGAAAACACATTTATTCTCCCCCTGACTTGAGCAGGCCTTGGTAGGGAGAGAGAGATGTCCCCTCACTCCAGAGGATTCTTAGGTGGACCTAGTGAGGACAGGGGGAGGGAGCATCAATTAAACACAGACATAGGACCTAGGCTGGGGCTGGGGGATGAGAAACTCGGAGAGCTCCTTGTCTAGTGGAAGTAAGAGCATTCATTCATTCATTTATGACACAGCTGTACTGGCAGCTGTGCCTGTGCTGGGCTAGGGGTGGGGCCCAGGCCTGCTTTTCCTGGTTTCCCCAGAGCAACACCGTCTCAATATGGGCTGCAGGACCCTGAGTGGTCCAGAGGAAGAATCAAGGTTGAGGGTCATCACAGAAAGCGTTCCAGAGCAGCTGACATTTCTGCAGGAGTTTGAGCAGTGCAGTCTGGAGAAGGGTGTTCTAGATTGCAGGCATTGCCCGTGCAAAGGCCCAGAGGCAGGAGGCTGGGGCAGAAGCAGGACTGAGTGTGGAAGGCAGACTTGCCTTGAGTGCCAGGGAAGAGGTCTGGGCTGTGTCCCAGTGGTCTTGAAGGGGGCAGTGGTTGCCTTTGAGGGGTGGGAGCAGGTATTAACTGGGAAGGGGCAGGAGGGAATGTTCTGAGGTGATGGAGATGCTCTATGTTGAGATAGGGGTTGTGGGCTACCTGGCTGTATAAAATTGTCAAAACTCCACGAATAAACATTTAAGATTTGTGAATTTTACAATACGTAAATTTTACATTTAAAGGAAAGAATCTTAATGGCATACATGTTGAAGTGTTCAGAGGGACATGTACTGTTGTCTGCAACTTACTTTGAAATACATAAAAAGAGATGGATTAACTGATAGACGTATAGCTATGTGATAAAGGAATTATAACACAGTTTTAATGGTAGAAGTAGCTGGTGGGTATAAGGTGACAAGAACGTTTCATAATGAATCACAGGGAGAAAGCCTGCAGCTCAAAAAAAGCCCAGCTGCTTGTTCTCTTCACACCAGCCTCAAATTGGAAGGGTCGGATCCATATACATCTCCCTGAATCTCAAATCAGTCCTGTGAGGTGGGTATCATACCCATTTAACAGATGGAAATAACAAGAGGCACAGAGAAGGGAAGTGGCTGGCTCAAAATCATGCAGAGAGATGGGGATTGAGCAGGCTTTGAGCCTGATGCTGAGTCCAGTCGGGGCACATCCTGCCTTCCCAGGCCACCTGGAGTGAGCAGTGCCTGCGTGGAGCTGGAAATTAGATAGATGCATTTGGGGATGTTTCCAGTTCACCCATCTAGGGGCCTAGCAGGGGTCTCCAGGAATATGCCTAGACCAGGGGCTGATAAACCCCAGCTCATGTGACACCATCCGGGGCTGAACACAGCTCTTGGAATTAGCCACAAACCGCAAACCCTTGTGGTTTTGGGGCTCAATGCCCAATTTGCAGAGCAAATCTGTCTGGTCTCTTATAATTATACGGTATTTCCCTCTCTGGATTTGGACTCCGGCTCTAGCTGCTATATAAGGGGCCTGTGACCAGACTCAGCACAAAGCAGAGGGGCCAGTGAACGGGACCTCTCAGGACTGAGCTGCAGGGACTTCTCAGGGGTAAGGAGGAGTCTGTTCCCTTTTCAGTGTCCAGGTTGACAGGGGGAAGCTGAGGTCTGCTGCTTGCTGATGCCAGAGATCCCTTCATTAAAAAGCCCATCTTTTTAACTGAAGGTGGTGGTACCTCAGTGAACACAGAATTATGGGTAGTGGGGTTAGGATGAGGTGAGGAAGACAGAAAAATTCTTACACATATTAGTCCTTCATATTCTAGTATAAATGAATGCCTCTGATACTCTCCGAGGAGCAGTGGGAGTAGGGAAAAAAACTTGGGGGCTTGGTGAACTTCAAGAGAAATGGGAGCAGGGAAAAGGGAAACAGGGTGAATAAGTAGAGGGGGCTGAAGCCAACAATTTCACAGTTTGGCCCAGATGTGAGGTGGTGATTCTCTGAGGCTGGTGAATGGGTAGGCTGGGATGATGGAGTGAGAGAAGTGGGTGATGGCATGAAGGCAGCAAAATAAAGTTTCCTAGAGGCTTACCAACTCACCCACACATGCAGCTTCACTGCTCTAGTCACAGCCCCTTATCTCATAACTTAAGACCCACTTCTTAGAGGTCTGAGATAGGAGTCCCAAAACAATAACACTAGATGCTGTTTATTGAGTATCTGTTATATACCGGATGCAATATGTTATGATTAGGAAGCAAAGGTTCAAAAAGGTAAAGTCTTGACCTCACTGGTTTGCTCAATGGTTAGAGCGTTGGCCCGTGGACCAAAGGGTCACGGGTTTGATTCCCCGTCAAGGGCACATACTGTAGTTGCAGGTTCGATTCATGACCTGGGTTTGGGAGCTGTGGGAGGCAACAGATTAATGTTTCTCTATCTCTCCCTCTTCCGTCCCTTCCACTCTTTCTAAAAAATCAATGGAAAAATATCCTTGGGTGAAGATTAAAAAAAAAAGTAAAGTCTCTTGCCTAAGGATTACACCCAAAGATCCAGAGCCCTTTATCTTTAACCAAATGGTATACAACTGACTCCTGCAAAGATGTGGGAGAGGGTGTTTGCTGGCGGGCGGGCTGGCCGGAAGCATGGAAGGGTGGCTATGTGAATGCTTTGATAAATGGATGGACTGATGGAAGAATGAATGGAAGGGTGGAAGGACAGATGGATGGATATATGACTGGCTTGTTGGCTGGCTGTATCATGGATGAATGGAAGGATAGATGGGTAAGATGATTGAGGAGGGGGAGATGGACAGTTGGATGAGTAGATGGGAGAGTGGATGAATGAATGGTAGGATGGCTGAAAAGATGGATGGATGAACAAGAGAGGGAGAATTGATGGTTGGAGCAGTAGGTTGTTGAGTGGATGAATGGATGGGTGGGTAGGTAAATAAAGGGGTAGATGCTGGAGAGATTTCCCCAGAGCCTGCTTGCTCCCAGTTTGCTGTTCTGGTTGGAATCCTCATGACCTCTTTCCCTGAGGCTTCATTTAAAAATTTCATCTTGGGAGATAATCAAACATCCATGTTCTGGGGCAGTTTAGTTAATGGGTCTGCTTTGTATCTCCAGATTAATTTCAGTTTGAAAAACTCAGAAGGTGGTATCAGAAATTCTGGACTCTGCCCCACTGTGTGACCTGGGATCCTTTTCTGCTTTCTAATCATAACACATTGTATCAGGTATATAATAGACACTCAATAAACAGGATCCTGGTATGACTCTTGGAAGGAGGTGCCTAGCTCCATCTGCTGGCCAGGGAGGTGATGGCCATCTGATGCACTGTCTCCAGCAGGCAAGCAGCGCCAGCATGTGGACGGCTTGGTGTGTGGCTGCTCTGTCTGTGGCAGCCGTGTGTGGCATCCGCCAAGAAACAAACACGGTCCTCAGGGTTACCAAGGATGTGCTGAGCCATGGTGAGTCCATCCCTGAAGGGGGTAGGTGTGGCACCGAGGGGGCAGGGCAGTCCTTCCTACTCTGAGGTTCCCAAGGACCCTCTTCCTCACTGGCAGATTCTACATCAGATGGATGGGTGACTTCTCTCTGGGCTGTAGTTTTCCCCCTTCCTTTTGGTTACTATTTCCTGAGCACCTACTATGTGCCAAACACCATGTTGGGAACTTTACGCACGAGGCAGTAGAGAGCAGTGAGTAAGAGCTTGAGTCCTGAAGTCAGTCTTCCTGGGGTTCAGATACTGACTGTGTGACCTTAAGTCTATGACTTGAAGTCTCTGAGCCTCAGTTTACTCATCTGCAAAATGGGTGTAATCAAAGTTCCCATCTCAGAGAACTGATATGAGAATTAAATAAGTTGATCTTTTGAAAACTTAGCACAACTCCCAGTACATAGACAGCTCTCAAAACCGGGAGCTATTATTATTCCTGCCTCTAATCTCCCCGTTCCAATTCCCATCCAAGGCTATTATGAGAATAAAAATGAGGTCATTTCCTATCTGAGTGTCACAGGCCTCACTTTCTTTATCCATCAAATAGGGACAATAATTCTGGCCTTGACTATATCCCAAGAGTCAGTGGGATAATGCAGGAGGAAGTAGGTTTTTGAGCTATAAAGTGTGGAACACTTGGAAAGGAGGGTGAAGAACCAAGTTTATCTAGTTTTGGCTGAATGCTGTTGAAATCTAGTGAATGTGTGAGCAGGTCAAAGCCAGCAGCTAATGAGCTCACCGGGACATCAGGGCTGGTGGGACTGGAGGAATCTTCCCATTTGACCTGGGCATTTTACCTATGGGAAAAGTGGGGCACAGCGAGCCAAGCAGGGCTCCCAGGTGGTGCCTGGGGGCTGGAGGTGGAGAAAGGGAGGAACCCCTGACACACCTTTGCTTCTCCGCAGCCATTTCTGGCAACCTGCAGCAGAGCGATGTTCTCCACTCAGCCCTGAGGGAGGTGCCCATGGGTAAAGCTGGTAGTGATGGTGGTGGGCCTCTCCTGGGGGGCCTGCTTGGTGGAAGTGGAGGTGGAGGTGGCGGAGGAGGTGGTATTCTGGGGGGCCTGCTTGGTGGTGGTGGTGGAGGGGGTGGCGGTGACCTGCTGGGTGGAGTTGGAGGAGGCTTACTGGGTGGCAGTGGTGGGGGGCTGTTGGGCGGCAGTAGCAGCAGTGGTGGGGGGCTGTTGGGTGGCAGTGGCAGCAGTGGTGGGGGGCTGTTGGGTGGCAGTGGCAGCAGTGGTGGGGGGCTGTTGGGCGGCAGTGGTGGTCTCTTGGGTGGCAGTGGTGGTGGCCTCTTGGGTGGTAGTGGTGGTCTGTTGGGTGGTGGCCGACACTATTACGATGACTACAGAAGCATGAACTACCCCCGAGGTGTTGGTGGTGTTCCTTACAATGATTTCCATGTCCGAGATCGCCCCCCAAAGTATACGAATGGCAACCAGCTTGGCGGTAATTACAAGTATGGTCACATCGAAACCAATGACAACACCGCTCAGCTCGGGGGCAAATACCGATACGGTGAAATTCTTGAGTCTGATGGAAACGTAAGAGACCTCCGAAATGGAGACTACCGCACGGCTGAGAATGCACACGGTGGCCACAGGGAACACAGGCTGTATAAGTCAGCCGAAGGTGCAGCATCCGTTGGCAGGCTTCACCGGCGAGAACTGCGGCCGGGAGAGATCCCACCCGGGGTGGCCACTGGGGCCCTGGGCTCAGGTGGTTTGCTGGGCACTGGTGGCATGCTGGCAGCCAATGGCATCCTGTCGGGCCAAGGTGGCCTGCTTGGCGGAGGTGGTCTTCTTGGTGATGGAGGACTTCTCGGAGGAGGGGGCGTCTTGGGCGTGCTCGGCGAGGGAGGCATCCTGAGCACTGTGCAAGGCATCACGGGGTAAGGAGGGGCCAAGATCTCCCTATCAAGTCCCCCGGGATGAATCTCCAAACGGGTGATCACCCTAGACCTGGAGGTGGAGGAGGGATGATCTTCAGAGCCTTGGACACTTCAGGGCTTAGCCTCGGGGCTGGACGTCTTGAGAATCTCAAGTTTCATGGTTTTGGGTCTTGTCATTAAACAGCCCTGAATTTGAGTCCCAGCTCAACCTTTTATACTTGTGTGTGACTTTGGACCATTCCTTTCCTCTGAGTCTCAACTTTTCCACCTGTAGAATGGTCAGAGTAACATAGTTTAGGTGGGAAAAGCCCAAGAATTTAAAATCATACATACAGGGTGGGGCCAAAGTAGGTTTACAGTTGTGAGTACATGAAACAGAGTTTATGCTTGTATTATTATTTTATTAATTATTGTATTATTTTCCATATGAACAACTGTAAGCCTACTTTTCCCCTACCCTGTATATATTATAATTTCAACTCTGCCCAGCTCCCTCCTCACATTCACTATTTAATTCAAAAATATTTGGAACTCCTGCTATGGTTTGGGCACTGTGTTGGCATTGGAGACAGGGCCCCATGGCTAGCCAAGAAAAGACATATCTCCTGTCCTTATGGACATGGATAAAGATGCCTGGAAATAACCCTCCAATTGCCTCAGCGGTAAGAAGTTCATGGAGAAATGAGGATGTGTATAGTGGGGAGGCAGGGGGGCTTCCTGGAGGAAGAGGACCTGAGCTGAAATCTGAGAATGTGTAGGAGGAAACCAGGCATAGAGGGGCAGGGACAAACCAAAGGAATGGCCTCTTTAAATTTAAAAAAGTCCCAGGACATACATGGACATGCAGAGTGGGTCTCTGGGCAGTGGGAGTAGGGGTCATGGCATCTTTTGCCTTTATTCTCTATGTTTTCCAAGTTCTACCCACAAACCTCAGGTCTCTTTAGAGTCAGGAGGACTGAACAGGACACAGCCAAGGGGTGTGTGAGGGAGGGCATGGCCAGCAGTGGGGGCCCCTGTCCTCTCATTGCTCTTGGTCCCGTGCAGGCTGCGAATTGTGGAGCTGACCCTCCCTCGGGTTTCCGTTCGGCTCCTGCCCGGCGTGGGCGTCTACCTGAGCTTGTACACCCGCGTGGCCATCAATGGGAAGAGGTGTGTGCCCTCAGCCCTGGAGGGGACCCCAGCATCCCATATCCCAGCGGGGAGATCCTGGGCGGTTGTTTCTCTTCCCTACACGTTAGCCTCTTTGTCCTTAATGTGGGGACTAATAAGGTCTAATGTGTTTCCACCCAGTGCACGGCTTACACCCCTGGGCTCAGGCCACCTTTAGTCCCTGTCAGCAGTGAGGGCGGTCTGCGAGATGGTTAAGATCTTGGAGGCTGGAGTCAGGTGACAGCCTGGGTTCAAATCCCGACTCTCTTTTAAGCTGTGTGACCTTGGGCCCGTCCCCTAATGTCACTGAAGCTGAGTGTCTTTACCTGCAATGGGCATACTGACATCTCCTTTTCCACGCGGCTGTGGCCACAGGCGTCTGCCTCCCTGAATGGTGCCTGCCGCCTGGGAGGTGCTTATCAGAGGACCTCAGCGTGGACGTGTGCATTGATTTCTCCCTACGGATTGAGGTCATGTCTATAGTTAGGTCATTGGGTGCTCACCTTGGAAACCAAAATTTACACTGAGTGGCCAGATTATTATGATCTCTGAACGCATAATAATCTGGCCACTCAGTGTACTTCTCTTGAGTACCTCATTTATTTTATATCAAAGATACTATAAATCGTGCACCTGATCAGTTTTCCCCTTTGCACTGGCTGATACAAAGCTCAGGGCAAATAGGCGGTTGATCTCCAGCAAAAGTCCAGAATACTTTTGGTACCCATTTGAGATACAAACACACTGAGTGGCCAGATTATTATGCATTCAGAGATCATAATAATCTGGCCACTCAGTGTATATGTAGAGTTCATTTACTGACCCCTGTCCTCAGCCCTAGAAGCTCTCACAGACTGAGGAGGGACATAGATTTGTTCACAGATAACTTGAGGGACCAGGGAAGTCTTCTGGTTTGGGATCCCTAGAGATGAGCAAGGAGCATGATTGATGCATAATAGCAAGGGGCAGGGATGGCAAGGGTGAGAGGTGCCAGGCAGGGCTGTCTGAGGCTGAGCTTCCTGGAAGCTGGGGGTGACGCTCTGTCTCCCTGGCCTCATGGTCTCCTCCAGTCTCATCGGCTTCCTGGACATCGCAGTGGAGGTGAACATTACGGCCAAGGTCCGGCTGACCATGGACCGCACAGGCTACCCTAGGCTGGTCATCGAGAGATGCGACACCCTCCTGGGGGGTATCAAAGTCAGGCTGCTGCGAGGGTGAGTACGCGCGCCGTGGAGCGCCTTGGGGGAGGGTGGCACCGCCCACTGTATGGTTACGAGCAGAGGTTCCGGAAGCATCCTGTGGTTCAAATCTCAGCTCCACTAGCCCTTGCTGTGTGCCTTGGAGCAATTCTGTTCCCTCTCTGAACTCCAGTCTGTGCATCTGTTACATGGGGGTGATTCTTTTTCCTTTTGGAATTGAAATAATGAATGTAAAGCCTTAGTGCAGAACCTGGCACATTTTAAGAGTTTCTGAATATATGTCTAACAGGTTTGTGTCCATTAGTGCCCCAATCCAAGAGAAAATTTCCCAATGGGTTCTGTCCAGGGCAAACTTGGTTGGGGGTGAAATTTTTTCTATTGCACCCTCCCCATAAGGCGGCCAAGTCCCCACCCTCTGACCAGAGAGGTTTCAAGTGTCTGTGTATGGCCAGTATGCTCCCTGCCTCCGCCCCCCCCCCCCCCACTCCCCTCCAGGGGATGGTCTTGGATGAGAGCAAATCAGGGCAGCTCAGAACTGAGGCCCCATCATTCACTCCCCAGCCCTCATCACGGGAGAGCCCTCTTCAGCTTTTATCTTTGAGGCCTCTGCCTGCCGCCTCCCCCCCGCCCCCGCCCAGTGTTATCAATCTCTTGGCCCAATCCCCCAGCTGTCATCTTATCTAAGCTCCGGGAGCAGAAATACTCATTGTACAACTCAAACCCAAGAATTTCTGATTGATGTGAGCTTCTCTGAGTCTTTGTTTCTGCTCCAGGGTGGGTGGGAAAGAGAAGCTTGGCCCCTGGCATTCCGTGAGGGGAGGCGGGAGGGCAGCACACAGAAACCTCAGATTTTTAAATTCACATTTCCACTGGGACTACAGTTGGTAATAGATGGCTCAAAAAGACAAAAAGAAAGGCACAGAGCGAAGAGCCTGCCTCCCGTCTGCACCTTCTCACCAAGCTCCCTTTCCGATTCCTTTGTGCAAAAGAAGCAAACACAAATGTAGATTCTTATTCCCCACCCTCCTTTTAACACAAATGGGCACATGCTATTAACACTGCTTTGCTTTTCTTTTTTTCATTTCCTCGATTTGGAGATGTTTCTGTATCCTTCGCAAAGATTATGCAAAGCTGCAATGAACAGTCCATTAGAAGAGGTCCAGCTGAGCAGGAGGGAACAACATTTGCAGTTAAAAATCAGGAACATCCCAGCCTGGGCCTGGCCCATTGTAGAGCTCAAGAAACATTTGTTTGTTGAATGAGTAAATGAATGAGGGAATGGATGGAGGAGTGAATGAATGAGGGAATGGATGGAGGAGTGAATGAATGAGGGAATGGGTGGAGGAGTGAATGAATGAGGGGATGGATGGAGGAGTGAATGAATGAGGGAATGGGTGGAGGAGTGAATGAATGAGGGAATGGGTGGAGGAGTGAATGAATGAGGAAATGGATGGAGGAGTGAATGAATGAGGGAATGGGTGGAGGAGTGAATGAATGAGGGGATGGATGGAGGAGTGAATGAATGAGGGGATGGATGGAGGAGTGAATGAATGAGGGAATGGGTGGAGGAGTGAATGAATGAGGGGATGGATGGAGGAGTGAATGAATGAGGGGATGGATGGAGGAGTGAATGAATGAGGGGATGGATGGAGGAGTGAATGAATGAGGGGATGGATGGAGGAGTGAATGAATGAGGGGATGGATGGAGGAGTGAATGAATGGGGAAATGGATGGAGGAGTGAATGAATGAGGGGATGGATGGAGGAGTGAATGAATGAGGGAATGGATGGAGGAGTGAATGAATGAATGAATAAAAAGTCCCCAATTGGCCTGACTAACCCGTCCAGCCAGGTCTAGGGTGAAGGCACACTGCCCTTCCAGCTTCCAGAGCAGCTTCCAGCACTGCCGGGTTCTCTTCAGACAGCGCCTGGCCCAGGACCCCGAGTGTGCACAGCTTGGTGAGCCCCTCCTCGTCCTGCTCCTCTCTCCTCAGGCTTCTCCCCAACCTTGTGGACAACTTAGTGAACCGAGTCCTGGCCAATGTCCTCCCTGACTTGGTAAGAACCTATCCTGGGATGGGGAGCAAGAAGCACTGACTTTCCCTAGACCGAGGGGCCACAGTTCCACCTCCAACACTGCGAACATGCAGGCGGCCCAGAGGGCACCAGGGGGTTGAGGCATGTTCTTGGGTTGACTCTGAGGAACACGGAGGGACAGATTGGTGGAGGGATAAGGAGGTGGAGCTTGAGGATCACACAGTCTGAGTTTGAGTCCTAGCTCGGGCACTTCCAAGCTGTGTGACAAATCATATCACCGCTCCGGGTCTCTGTTTTCCCATCTGTGAAATGGGGATTATGAGAGAGCCTTCCCTGTGGGGCTGTGGGGAGGACAGTGCCGAGCACAGAGCAGGTCAGTAAACATCAGCTCCGTTTAGTTGTTACTCGTGCACGCCCTCCGCAGCCCCCTGCACAGTCCCCAGAACGGCATGCTTTCTCTCCCCCCAGCTCTGCCCCATTGTGGACGTCGTGCTGGGTCTGGTGAACGACCAGCTGGGTCTCGTGAACTGTAAGTTCTTCCTGCTTTGTTTCAGTCGGCCCACATCTACTCGTGCCTGCCCTGGGCCCAGCCCCAGCAGGCCTGGGCAGCAGTGCCTGGGAGGAGGACTCAGGGAGGTGGGGCGCAGGCCCTTAGAGTGCTGTGTGACCCACGCCTTGAGGGAGAGTCTACCTGGACTTCCCTCTTGTCCCCAAGCATTCCTCCACGAAGGGAGGGGAGTGGGGAGGGGCTGCAGCTCCGGACTAGGAGTCAGGAGGCTGGGTGGAGCCCTGGCTCTGCCCTGGCAGGTGTGTGGACTCTCCCCCGTTTCCTCCTCTCTACAATGAGGGGGTTGGCTTCAACCCACAGAGGGACTGGAGAGCGAGTAGCAGGAGACACAGGGACACTGTCCAGGTCTCAGCACCAGGCTCCAACACCACCCCGATCCAGGATTTCCGAGCGAACGCTCCTAAGGCCAGCCGGCCCCATAGGGTGTACAGCCGTGCGGACCACAACAGAAAGGTGGCACCCGGGCGGTGCCGTGCACAGCCTCCGCAGCCACACAGGGCAGCCCCCTCTGGTGTGGGCCCATGTCTCTGGGATTCCAGGCGGTTTGAGGCTGGCTTTCCCAGACCGGTAAAACTCACTCCATTTGTGGCCAGAAACAAGGGAGAAAGAGCCCAGAGGGTGAAGCTATTCGTCACAAGCAGTGAGGGAACTGCCAGATCCCATGAAGCACAACATTGTGGAAACCCTAAAGCTTCTTGCCCAGCACTCAGGACTTGGCAACTTACAAAGTGTCTCCATACCAGGATCTCACTGCCCCCGCTCCCCACAATATAGTCCGAGGAGTTATGTTAAACCTGTGACAGAGGAGGAAACTGTAGCTCAGAGTGGCGCAGTGTCTTGGCTGAGGTCACACAGCAAAGAAGAGGCAGAGTTGGGATTTGAATCCAGAACTCTTGCTCTTTCCATGATGCCTGGAGCTGGAGCCTTGCTGCCTTGGGACACAAAAAGGGAAGGCGTCTGGGAGGGAGAGGGTACCTCCCCGTGACCCCCACCTTTGCCTGCAGCTCTGATTCCTCTGGGGATATTGGGAAGTGTCCAGTACACCTTCTCCAGCCTCCCGCTTGTGACTGGGGAATTCCTGGAGCTGGACCTCAACGTGAGTGACTGGACTTCGGGGCAAGGGGAGGTGGCCCTCTTCCTACAGGCAGGGGAGGGAAGGAGGGTCCCCCAAGGCTTCTGCTGAGTGCCTGGGAAGCAACATCTGAACAAGACCCTTTTATGATTAGATGGGGCCCTTCTAGGAGCCGTGTTAAAAAAAAACGCAGCCACAGCCAGCACTTCGTAAGTGCTTACTGTGTACTGAGCACATTTCTAATCTAACCTCTAGCAGCCATTTGAGGTGGGCACTCTTACTGAGGAAACTGAGGCACAGAGAGGTTAAGCCCCTTGTCCAAGGTCACTGCTAATAAATGTAAACCTGGGATCTGAACCCAAGCAATCTGGCTTCTAACTACTAGAACTACTGCTTGGGCTTGGGTCTCCTGGAGAAATGAATCTGGCCAGTAGTGTGCTGGTAAGCATTAACAGCCGGCTCTCATGATTAGAAAGAAAAAGCCTGATTTGTAATGTTTGCTGATTTCCATGGTATAAATACTCCCACCACGGCCAGTTTCAAGCTGCCTACCTGACTTACTGAACACGGGGTTGAGAAGAGATGCGTGGACTCGGCTCTTGTGAGCTGGTGTGCTCCAGCACACGACCGAATCTGGTCCCTAACTGTGCACAGAACACACACACAGTCAAACTTCCTGTGGGCCGCACGAACACAGGTGCTTCCCCACGTGCTCCATCAGATACAGGGCGCAGGTGCACACCCCTGCTCTCATGTACACAGCACACCTGTGTGCACGAGTAGATGCACACCTGGTAAATACATAAACTCTAACCATTCAAGAGCTACTTGTTGGTCACTTGCTGTGTGCCAGGCGCTGGGCTGGGGCTGGAGGTGCACAGGGCAAGATTTCTGTCCTGATGGAGCTTGCAGTCTATTGGAGGGGACAGGCCATCCATCCAAGAATCACTCAAACAAATGTACAAGTATAGATGGTGAGCACTGTGAAGGAAGGTTCCAGGCTATTAGAGCCTACAGCAGGGATCTGACATACCCATGGAGATCATGGAGGGCTTCCTGAAGGAGGTGACACTTGAGCTGAGACCTGCCAGATGAATGGAACATACAAGAGGAGAGTGTGGGAGAGGGAACAGTGTGTGGGAGGCACCATGGTGGGGGTGCTGAAGGGGTGGCAGGGACTGACAAGGCCCTAGTGGCTGTTCTGTAGAGGCGGGGGTGAGGGGTAGAGTGGCTCCAGATGAGGTGGAGAGGCCCCTGGGGGCAGACTACACAGTGTCTTGTAGGCCATGGACAAGAGCCTAGTCTTTAGAGAGTAGATACACCAATGTGTATTGTGCGGGTGCATAAACATGCTAACTCATATGGCAGGACTGAGGTGGGGAAAGGATCTATGTCATACATGTATTTAAAATATATGGCAACATACCATGGCTATAATTATAAATGGTCATAAAGTTGGAACTGCAGAGACCCTCTACCATCACAAATTGAAGAGGATCTCAGGCCATAAATGAAAGAGTCACTCAGACCCAGTGGGTTTAATCAAGAAAGACTGCCTGGAGGCAGAGTCAGTGCCTCACCTAGCCTTCAGCCTCCTTCCTCAACTTTCCTCCCTGCACCCCTCCCCGTGACCCCTTTCCTCTCTGTTTCTCCAGACTCTGGTTGGGGAGGCTGGAGGAGGGCTCATCGACTATCCACTGGGGCGTCCAGCCAAGGCTCCCAGGCCAATGATGCCAGAATTGCCCCCCATGGGCGACAACACCAACTCCCAACTGGCCATTTCTGCCAACTTCCTGGGCTCAGTGCTGACTCTCCTGCAGAAGCAAGGGGCACTGGATCTTGACATCACCAATGGCATGGTGAGTCATGGCCCCACCTGGGAGTGGGGCAGGCTGGGCAGCAAAGAGCTTCCAATTGATCCTGTAGTCCCCATGGCCTTGGGGAAATTGCTGTAAAGTGAGAACTATAGACAGCCCACCCTTTGACTCATCTCCAATTCATGGATGTGTATCAGTTATGTCCGTGTTTACCCAAGCATGGTGCCTACGAAGATTTTAGGTGATTCACAGACATGGCATTAAACAACATCAAACCATATGGTGAGAAAGTTTCTCACTATTCCATTTTATTTAATTTTATTCCAATCCTTTGTAAAAAGCATGCTATGCATACATTTGTATGTATTTCCATGTAAATGTTTAGAATCCCTTCACCTGGTAAGCACTCATACTAAGTAACTAAAAGGTATCTATATAGATAAAGAGCCAGGGTCCATAAAGACCAAGGCTCCACCAACACCGGAAGTCAGTGCTGGGTTGCCATGGCAACCCAGCACTGACTGCAACAGGTGCTGGCACAGCGACCCAGCAATGACTGCGGAGGGGGCTGCAGATCAGGCCCAGAGAGAGGCCTGCAGAGAGAGAGGCAGGGCCTGATCCCCAGCCTCCGTGGCAGCTGTTGATCAGCCTTTACCTCTCTCTTTCTCTCCTGGCTTCACCAGCAGCCGCACCTGTTTCTCTCCAGGCCTCCTCCAGGGCTGCTGATCAGCCCCGCCTCTTTGATCAGGCCCAGAGATAGGCCTGGAGACGCTGATTGGCATAGAAACCGACCAATCAGAACCAAATCTGGTGAAGTGTCAGGAGCCAATGGCTGCCTAGGAGGCGGAGCTTTTGACCCTGACTGGCATAGAAACTGACCAATCAGAACCTAATCTGGGTGAACTGCGAAGGCAGAACCTAAGGTGGGGGCTGAGGAGGGGTTTTAAGGGCAACAGCTGTTTGGTGTAAGGTGTAAGAAAGTGGTTCATTTTTTTAATGACCAGTTTGGCAGTATAGTGCATATGGCTGGCTATCAGTCCAGATATAGGGATTATGTGTTTTTGTCTGCCAAGAGCATCTCCTCCTGCTGAAAAAAGCTCCCCCCACCATTTAAGCAATCCTATCCTATATAATCTACCTATACTACTAAAATGGTAATATGCTAATTAGACCGGGTCAGCCGGCCATCTTCCAAATGTCCAACTTCCTTCCAGACAAAGCCATGGTGGTGGGGGCTGAGGCAGAGGCAGCTAAGGGTGATCAGGCTGGCAGGGGAGGGCAGTTGGGGGCGAGATCAGGCTGGCAGGAGGTTAGGGGCAATCAGGCTGGCAGGGGAGGGCAGTTGGGGGCAATCAGGCAGGCAGACAGAGGCAGTTAGGGGCAATCAGGCAGACAGGCAGTCAGATATCCCCCAAGGGATCCCCGATTGGAGAGGGTTCAGGCTGGGCTGAGGGACCCCCTCACCCCCGTACATGAATTTCGTGCACTGGGCCACTAGTATAATAAAAGCACACTGACCTGAGAGCAGCCATAACTGCATTCCTCAGAGGAGAGCAGAGGCTGAGCTGCTCAGAGAGGGTGAATGACCCATGTAATAGTCTGACTCTGGAAAGGAGGGAGCCTGGCTCCAGGGTCAAATTCCACTGCAGTGACCTGGAAAGGCAGGCAGGTGAGCAGTTAGAAGCCAGAAGTCCCACAGGGATCGGGCCTAAACTGGTGGTCGGACATCCCCCAAGGGGTCCCCAGTTGGAGAGGGTGAAGGCTGAGCTAAGGGACCCCCGCCTTGCACGAATTTCATGCACCGGGCCCCTAGTATAAGAATAAAACACTCTTGGGTATGTTCTAGACCAGGGGTGGGCAAACTTTTTGACTCGAGGGCCACAATGGGTTCTTAAACTGGACCGGAGGGCCGGAACAAAAGCATGGGCGGAGTGTTTGTGTGAACTAATATAAATTCAAAGTAAAGGAGCGGAGGGGAGAGCAAGAGAACCGGATAGAACAGCCGGATCCGGCCCGCGGTCCGTAGTTTGCCCAAGGCTGTTCTAGACTCATTTTCTCTCCAAACCTTTCCTTCTGAAAAATTTCAAGCCTTCAGCAAAGTTGCCAAATAGCACAATTAGTGCCCAAATATCCTTCACTTAGATTCCATAGTTAATATTTTGTCATATTTGTTTTGTAGCTATCCATCCATCTGCCACCTATCTATCCATCACCTATTGTTGAACAATTTGAGTTTTTAGAGATGTGACATTTCACTCCATAAACTTCAGTATATATCTCATAAGAACAAGATATTCTCTAAAAAACCACCATACCAATTATGTCACTCTTTGATTCCATTAAGTGGAAAGTCTCCATTTGTGCCAGGATATAGTTAACCCTCTCTTGCACCTGTAAGTGTCCTCTTTTTAACTTGGGGGGGGGGAAACAAGACCCCCCGAGGCCTCCACAGACAACAATATCCATGCAGGGGGTAGGGCATTGTTCTGTTTTTATTGCCTTTAGTTTTACAGTTGCCATCTCTGTCAAGGGATACTAGCTGTCCACTCTTTAGTATTTGAGGTTTTAAAAAGTTGATTTAAAGAAGATATTAAGCCCTAGCTGGTTTGGCTCAGTGGATAGAGCGTCGGCCTGCAGACAGAAGGGTCCCACGTTCAATTCCAGTCCAGGGTGCATGACCGGATTATGGGCTTCATCCCCAGTAGGGGGTGTGCAGCAGGCAGCCAATCGATGATTCTCTCTCATCATTGATGTTTCTATCTCTCTCTCCCTCTCCCTTCCTCTCTGAAAAAATAAAATAAAATAAAAAAATAAAAAGGAAAAAAGAAGATATTAAGTAAACAACAGGGATATTGCAGAATCATGCATTTAGTCGACACTGGTTATGCATGTGGGCTCACGGATGCCCACTTTGTTTTAATAAAGAATTGCATTTTTAGAGGGCGAAGAGTTGTCTCCTTCCCTCTAAGGCATGCCTGTGGTCAGCTTAAGTGGCCAGCCTTGTCCATTTAACCACAGAACAGCTCCCGTGGTCTACATGGTGGCTGCCGTTAGACAGGTAGGGCCTCCCAAGGGGTCTTTCAGGGGGAGAAGATGCCCCCACTGGTTGCTGAGAGCCTGAGGAAGTTAAGCACTATGTTAGCAACTCCTGTCTGTCCCCATAGCCTCAGGGACTCACACCACTCTTCTTGTCCTGCAGTTTGAAGAACTTCCTCCACTCACCACGGCCACGCTGGGAGCCCTGATTCCCAAGGTAGGCAAGGCAGGAGTGTCTCTTATCTTCAGCCTCCCCCTCCTCCCAGGAGCTGAAGGGAAGACACTCAGCACTAGGGCGGGGATGCTCTGCCCGCCCCCCGCCCCCACACAGATTCCGGACTTTCTTGTGAGACACCTCAAATTGTGGCCTTTATCATCCCAGTTGGGGCATCTAAAGGGAGGAAGGGCCTAAGCTTCTGAGAGGCACAGACCTGGGCTGGAGTCTCCACTTTCCTGCTGGCCTTGGACAACTTGCTTGGTGTTTCCTCAGTTTCCTAATCTGTAACATGATGAAAAAGTACCCTATGGATGTGGTAATTTAATGGCATTGTGAATGCTCCGGTGACTCCACCGTAGTCAGTACCAGTCTTGAGCATTATCATGCACTGGCCATTGAGCTTAAGTCTTTGCTGGCATCATCACCTTCATTCTCACAAGGGCAGCCCTTGCTCAAATCCAGCAGCAGGCTGGAGCCTTTACGAGTGGTTTGTAAGACTCAGGTGATGTTGCTGGATCTAAAGTAGCCAGTGTGAGACCTCCCGTTCCCCAAGGGCCTGCTCAGTCTGGCCTGGTGTCTCCCCACAGGTGTTCCAGCAGTACCCCGAGTCCCTCCCACTCACCATCAGGATCCAGGTGCCCAACCCACCTTCAGTGACGCTGCAGAAGGACAAGGCACTGGTAAAGGTGTTTGCCACCTCTGAGATCATGGTGTCCCAGCCCAATGACGTCGAGACCACTATCTGCGTCATCGATGTGGTGAGTGTCTGGGGGTGTGGGTGGCCACGTGCTCTCGAGGAGTCCACAGACTCCTTCAAATCTTCACAGTCCCCACCATGGTGACTACAAGCTTGGCTATGGGGCCAGATGATCTGATTCAAGTCCGTCTTTAGCACTTACAGCTGTATGCGCTCAGGCAAGTCACTCCCTCTCTCTTGACTTGATTTTTCTCTCCACGTGGGTAAGGCAGCAGGGCATTATTAAGATGCTCGGAGCAGTACCTGACATTTCATAAGGGATCCAAAAGTGTTGGTTATTATTATTCTCATGGGTTGTATAACCCAGTGCCTGGCAAAGTAGGCCTTGGTCATGCCTTCAACAATATTTATTATGTACCACTATGTGTTATGCTTCCTATCAGATATTGGAGAAAGGGGGAACTAGACCCATGGTTCTGGCTCTCTTGCCCCTGGTACATAAGAGGGAATAGATACAAATGCAATTTCCACAACTATTTCATAGACAGGAATCCCCTTAAAATCATGCGGCTCCTCTCTCAAAAGGCTTTCTATTAATCCTGAAATAAACCAATTCCTTCACGATGGCCCACAACATCCTTCCAGAACACACCCTGTTCACCTTTCAGCTCCTCAATCTTCCCTCCAACACAGTCCCACCCCAGGGCATTTGCACATGCTGTTCTCTGTGCCGGGAATGTTCTTCCTCCAGATATCTGTATGGTGCACACCCTCATTTCCTTTAGGTCTCTGCTCACATCTCCCTTCCTCAGAGAGCTCTTTCTCTGCCCACCTGTCTAAAATATTCTCACCATCTCCATTCTCTCTCTCTCTCTCCCCCTCTCTCCTCCCTCCCTCCCTTTTCACTCTCTCTCTCCTCTGCTTCACTTTGTTTGTATCCTTAATCTGACATTGTATTAACCTGCACTTGTTTGCTAGTTTACTGCTGGACAAAAATGCGAATTGTTTTCTTCACTGCTGGATCCCAGAGCTTAGCATAGATAGGATCCAGCACATAATAGGTGCTTAGTAAGTATTTGTCAAAGGAATGTGCCCCTCTCCCTCCCTGCAATGATTAACACTTTGGACTCAGACATTTGGGTTCTGTCCTGTCCGCTATGTCTTCCCAGTTTCTCTGCCCAGGGCTCAAGACCAAATGAGCCACTTCTAGTCTGGGAAGTGGGGGCATGCTAAGCCCCAGTGTGGGGAGAGGCCTCTCATTGTCAGATGAGAGATTCAAAAGGCTAATTCTCACCCAGTGAGGGGAGTTGGCTGCCCCTGACTTGGTGCTTGTTGACTAGTCCCTACTGTGTGGAGATTTCCCCATCAACAGCCCAGATGTTTGTTTGATCCAGCTCAGAACACTGCATGACTCCCCACTGCCACAGTGCCTGAGTCCTGTCCAGCCCATTACCAGGCCTGGCTCCATCCCACTCCAGCCTCCTGGAGTCCTGTCATCTCCTTAATCTCGGGCCTCCTCTCTGTCCTTCTGATGCCAAACTGCCCCAGAGTTTTGCACATGCCCCAGAGTTTTGCACATGCCCTGCCCACTGCCTGGACCACTCTCATGCCTTCTTTTTCATCTGACCAAATCGTACCTACCCTCCAGGCTCAGTTCAAAAGCCATTTCCCCATGAAGGATGGAATGATCTGCACGCCCAGGAGGTCCCTGCCCATATATACCCAGAGCCTCTTCTCCATCACCCCAGTGATCATCATTATTGTTATTACTAATAATGTCAGCTGAATTTGTTAGGAACTTCATTTTTTTTCATAAGACCAACTTATTTTACTTGGGGGGTGAGGGAGACAGGGAAGCAGACAAATTTTTTTTTACAAAAAGGCTTCATGCCCTCCGGAACTTTTATGTCCTCTCATGGGGCGGGGGACCCCGCCCGCTCTGAGACAGCTGGGAGAAGCGTGTAAACACCCACGCCAATCTCTGGCTTCCTGTGGCAGTTGTCTTTCTGAGAGGCGTTCACTCAGCCCTTGCTGTGACTTACTAGTGGACAATAATTAAGGAGGGCACTTTATTATTCCTAGCCCCCTCCCCTCCTGTGGGCGAAAATCCACGATGGGGTGAGGTTACTGGAGGTGTCAGCTTATAAAGGGAGGGTGGGCCAGAACCTCAGGGAACAGCCCGTTTTTGTGCTCAGTGTTAGGGGAACTCCTAGCCAGTGCCTGGCACCAGGAACCCTCAGCAGGCAGTGGCCAGTATCCGATGGCAGTGACGTTCCCCTCTCCTTCCCTTTCCTCCAGGACACAGAACTGCTGGCCTCGTTTTCCGTGGAGGACGATAAGCTCATGATCGACGCCAAGCTGGACAAGTAAGGGGGTTTGCGGCCTCGGGCTCCTGCCCATCAGAAAGTCCTCTTCGGTGCTGCCGTGTCTGGTGCCAGCTCACGGAGGGACACCGGGGCGGGCTTAGAGGTCTCCTAGCATGGCTTTCAGTGCTGGCTGAACCCAGGAGGCTGCAGAGGTAAAAACGGGCCGTGAAATCTCCTTACCTGAACATGGAGATAATTGTCTCTACCTCACACGACTCATCCTGAGCATCATAATAGCTATCATCTATCGGGTGTTTTCTGTGTGCCAAGTATTGAGCTGGGCCCTAAATGTGTCTCCATTCACTTACTTCTTGACCTCAGCCTATGTAAATATTATGATTATTCCCACTTCATGATAAATGAGGTTAAATATACAAATGTCAGCACGTGCCTAGTTCATACGTTTTTCTTCTTACAACAAATATTTATCAAGCCCCACAGTTGGGGTTACTCATAATCAGATGCCAATCAGAGCTGCCCAGGGGTTTGTAAGGAGGTAACGTTCGACACGAGGCCCGGATGAGAAGGGCTGGGTGAAGAGCTGGGGTGTCCGGCAGTGCAGGCAGCACAGGCAACCTTGGAGGGGCAGGAAAGAGCTAGGGTGTTGTGGGGAGATGGGAGGGGAAGTCGGGAAGGAATAAAATATTTGTTTCTCTCCTGCTGGAGGCTCCAATGACTGCCCGTGAGCGGGTCTGGTCTGGCCTCTCTCAGGTGAAATTGTCCGTTTGCAGATGGGATGCAGGTGCAGAGAGACTGAGGCCCTTAGTGCAGAGAGAAAGCTTGAGCCCAGGCCTCGGGCCTCCCTGCTCAGAAAAGCACAGCTGCCAGGAGCACAGGCTCAGGGTGCGAGTCCTGGGCTCTCCCTCCTGAGTAGCATTGCAAGTTACCCTAGAGCCTCAGGTGCTCCCCAACACCCGCCCCCCCCCCCCCCACACACACACAGGGTTGCTGAAAAGATCAAACAAGACAGTGACGATCGCACATGTATACATGGCACTTGCCATACACCAGGCACAGTTCTAAGGGCTTTACTGGAATCACCTCATGTAGGCCTTGCATCCACCCACTTGGCAGAGGAGGAAACCGAGGCATAGAGAAGTTAAGTGCTTTGGCCAAAGACACACAGCTCACAGGTGGTGCTGCTACGCTCTGAGCCTGTGTATGTGGTATATAACACCTTGGCATCGTGTCTGGTACATGGTTGGCGCCCAATACTTGGAGACCACCACTGTTCTTATTAACTGCCCCCAGGCCAAGAGAGGCCCTCCTGTGGACTCTGGTCGGGGGACTTCTGATAGCTTAGTGCCATGCAGCCCCCCACGATTCAGGCCACCGCTACCTCTGATGGGCTGTCTACTTTGTCTGCAGGACCAGCCTGAACCTCAGAACCTCAAATGTGGGCAATTTTGATGTAAGTACCAAGCTCAGGCCCCGGCGTGCGATCTTCTGGGAATGGCATTCCCGTGAGACTGGCTGGGGACTGGGGGTGGGGGGTATGAACTCCAAAGCGCTGGCATCAGCCCCGTCAAGCTTTATTTCACAGATGGGGAAACTGAGTCCCACGAGCCAGGGAGGGGCAGAGGACGGATTCACAGCTCCAACTCTGCCTATGGTGCTGCCCATTCTGACTGCCCCCAGGGAGGCTGCTTGGCCCAAATCCCTTCACTCCAGAGTGGCAAGGCCGGGAGGCAGACACATCCCGGGGGACCCCCTTCTCCTGGATCAGGGGGCTCTGCCTTGCCACGGACTCCCTTATGACCTTGGCAATACCCACCCCCTCTGAGCCTCAGTTTCCTCGTCTGTAAAACAAACAGGTTTGGATTGATTTCTACCCTCCCTTCCACCCCCTGCTTTCTGGAATTCTGCGTTTCTAATCCGAGACACTCCTTTTCTAGGGTTTCGTCCTGTTTCAGCTCTGTTCGTTCCTGGGTCCCCACCCCCGTTAAAGCTTCAGAAATGCCCCTCGTTTTTCTCTTTATAAACTGACAAGGAAACAGATACCTGCTTCCTAGGACAAGCTTGGGTGGTTTCCACGTGCGCAGAAATAGTCAAAAACACACTGTCTTGCCGTTTTTTGAGCTTTTTAAACCCAAACAACTATAACCCCTGGAGTTGGGATGGCCAGCTTCATTTTCTAGATGGAGAGACTGGTGCTCAGAGAAGGAGTGGCAGGCCTCACAACTGTTTTCTGGCCGCTGAGATCTCTGGACTCTAAAGAGAAAAAGAAGCTAACAGTGAAATCAGTGAATATTTACGGAGCAACAGTGATTGGCACCAGGCACCAAATTACACTTAAAACAAACAAATAAGCTTTTTTCATTTAATCCTCACCACAAACTGATCATTTGGGTACACTCATTAGCCCGTTTTCCAAATAAGGGAGCCAAACAGAGAAGTTAAGTGACTTTGTCCAAGGTCACAGAGCTAGTAAGAGGCAGCGCTGGGATGTGAGTCCCATGCTCTTGTCACTGTAGAACCACGTGGCACTATGCCACGGCCAGGGCTCTACTTATGGGAACTAAGGTTGCCCACCCTACGAGGGAAGGAGTATCCACTCCCATTTTCAGATGTGGAAACCAAGGCTCAGAGAAGTGAAGAGCGATCATATATGAAAAGGCTCCAGTCCAGGCATTTTCCGTGATCTGCCCACACTCCTCACAGCATCCCTACAAGCAGGGCTTGCTGCCCCCCTTTTCAGATGAGGAAACTGAGGGTCAGAGAGGGAGTGAACCTTCTCAGAGGCCCAGGGAGGCTGAGCTGGGATGGGAACCCAAGGGCCTTCAGTACACCATCGTGGTTTTGGAGCAGTCACCATAGACCCCATGCTCTGTGCCTCTTGGCGAGGAACTGGCGCTCTGTCAGTCCCAGCCTCCCCCAGCTCCGCTGCCTGAGGCCTGGGCCTCCCCATCCCTACAGATGCACCTTGGAGCTGTCTAGCTCAGTGGTTCTGGAGTCATGGGAGGTCTGACTGCCACCTCCCAGATCGCCCCGAAGCAGCTCTGCACCTTCCGCATGGGCCACAGGGCAGGGCCTGAAGGAGCCCTTGGGATCCCAGTGCACTGTTGCCTGGGCTGAGTGTTCATTCTTTCCCTGCAGGTTGGCCTCATGGAGATGCTGGTGGGGAAGATTTTCGACCTGGCGTTTATGCCCGCGATGAACGGTGAGAGCGGGTGCCTGTGCCTCCAGGGGGCACATGGCCTGGGGACCAGGTGCCTACTGGTCTGTTGGGCATGTTCGATGCACAACCAGTCTACCTCAATAGCAATTCTGAGAACTTCATTCTAAGCTTATTTATTTAAGCCTGTGCGGGTGCCACAAGGTTCCAACAACTCCCTTATTTGCTGCTTCTGCTGTATTGTTTTTTCTTATTTGGTGGGTTGTTTTTGTTTTTCTGATTATTTATATCAAATTCTGAAAATCCAGATCAGTTTTTAAAAAATTTCACCTCCGGGGCAATTAATCTCAACATTTGGGTATATTTCCTCCTAAACTCTTCTTTCTTCTATTTTTCCCCCAATACAGTCCAAGATATTTCCTGATTTATTTTTATATGCTTACTAGAGGCACAGTGCATGAATTCATACACGAGTGGGGTGCCTTGGCCTGGCCAGTAATCAGGGCTGATCAGGGCCAATCTGGGGCATCTCTCCCAGTCCCAATCGGCCAGACCCCAGCAGCAAGCTAACCTACCGGTCGGAGCATCTGCCCCCTGATGGTCAGTGTGCGTCATAGCGACTGGTCAAGTGGTTGACAGAACGGTTGACCCATCTGTTGGACACTTAGCATATTACGCTTTTATTATATTGGATTACTAATTGTGGTAATATACATATAACATAAAATTTACCTTCTATTTTTAGGTGTACGGTTCAGTATTGTTAAGTATACTCACATTGTTTTGTTCCTGACTTGTTTTTAGTCGTGTATTTATTTTTACCTACACAGGGACTGCATGCATACCCTGTTATTATAAAAAGTGCAGTCATTAGAGATAAAGTTAAAGTTGCTCTTACCGATATCTACAACCTCCTAACCACACAGTCTGCCTCCTAAGCAGCCACATGATCGGCTGGAGGGTGTTCTTGCCCAACTTCCTAAATGGAACAGACAGCACATGGTCCTGCCTCTCTGGGGCTACTTGAACTGTGGGGCCCTCTGGAGCTGGGGCCAATGCTTCTTCAACCGAGCAACCCCATTAGGATGGGAAACCTGTGCCCAAGCCGTCATGCTACTCAGCCCCAGCCTCTCTCGCCCCCCACTTCTGCATCAGGGAAGAGAGAAGGGGGGGCTGGCATCAGCTGTACCAGCTGGGGTTCCTTTCGGAGCTCTCGACCCTTATTCTGGGAACTGTCATACGAGGAAGTTGAGTCTCCACAGGAAGGTGCTGGTCACAAAACCCATGCACGTTCCCAGCAGGAGAGGATGAGGTGGGAGCTGGGCTGGGCTGGGCTGGGCAGACCAGAGAGAAGGAGATGGAGACTCTCACCCTGGCTGGCCCCCTGGGAGGCGGTGAGACCTGAGTAGCAAGTTCCTCGCTCTCCCTAGAATGCAATGTACCATTCTCGAAAGTGAGAGATTCAGCCGTGGGCAAACTACGGCCCGCGGGCCGGATCCGGCTGTTCTATCCGGTTCTCTTGCTCTCCCCTCCGCTCCTTTACTTTGAATTTATATTAGTTCATACAAACACTCCATCCATGCTTTTGTTCCGGCCCTCTGGTCCAGTTTAAGAACCCATTGTGGCCCTCGAGTCAAAAAGTTTGCCCATCCCTGGATTAGATCCGTGATTCCCAAAGTAGGTTCCATGGAAAACTAGTCCCAAAAGATACTCTGAGAAAAGGGTTCCATGGAAAGCAAGTCCGGAAAATATGGTATCTGTTCCTCTGAGGCACATTCACAATGTCCTCAGCTCTCTGAGAATTCCTGTGGGAGTTAGAGTGTTTAACCTCAGTTAACCCAGCTTCCCCCACTGCCTTTCCTGCCCCCCTTCCTCATTTCCTTTCTTCATTTGATATCACTTTCTCTTGCTTCGGAACATTAATCGACAGGTCTACTTAGGCCCTGACCACCTAAAAGCAAACAGCACATCCCACACGGTCCTTTGTGGGGCCACACGTGCATCCTTCCATGCCTGCATCCAGCAAGCATCGTTCTCTCCTCCGTGCCTGGTCCTGGGCTGGGTGAGGCCGGGGACACAGTCCTTGTCTGCCAGAGACTCATGCCTGGTAGAGACGTGGAAATGGAATTAATATTTTGTGGCTTCTGTACAGAGTCGTTTCAGGAGCACCAGCAGGAGCCGAGTTGCTTGGCCTGGGGTGGAGGAAGCCTCAGGGAGGAGGTGACATCCAAACAGTGTCTCAGGAAGGCTCAGAACTCCGCAGGCAGCAGGGGTGACAGAGTGGGCGCTGGGCAGGATTAGCTGCAAGGACCAAGGCCTGGGGACAGAAAAGCAAGAACTGGAAACTCTGGACTCCAAATAGAAAAAGAAGCTAACACAGTGAAGTTAGTGAATATTTACGGAGCAATAGTGACTGGCACCAGGCACTAAATTACACTTACACACACACACACACACACACACACACACACACACACACACGCTTTTTTCATTTAATCCTCACCACAAACTGATCATTTGGGTACACTCATTAGCCCATTTTCCAAATAAGGGAGCCAAACAGAGAAGTTAAGTGACTTTCCAAGACCACAGAGCTAGTAAGAGGCAGCGCTGGGATGTGAGTCCCGTGCTCTTGTCACTGTAGAACCACAGTATCGTGCAAATACCGGTGGCTTTCCACAGGCTGACACCTCTTGGCCATGCTGACTGTTGCTGACTTTTCCCCCCACAGCTGTGCTGGGCTCTGGTGTCCCTCTCCCCAAAATCCTTAACATCGACTTCAGCAATGCAGACATCGACGTCTTGGAGGTAAGGGGAGATAAAGCTAACTGCTTTCCCCTCTTGCCCAGGAACTGGGGAGAGGGAGAGAAGGGAAGGGGAGGGTGGGACAGTAGGAGCCTCTTCCTTCAAAGGATGGGGCGGAGGGAATCAGACACAAGCTGTTAAGAAGCCTTAAGTGAAACTTTCCACATGCACAAGCCCGTCTAGTCCTCCTGACAGATGTCGTTGCCCCCATCTTACAGATGGGAATACTGAGGCTCAGAACAGTAAGGGGTTTGCCCAAAGTGGAAGTGTGATGTGGTTCATTGGAAAAATTCTTATTGAGCACCTACTGTGTACCAGACAACATGCAAGGGCTGGGGATACAGCAGTAAACAAAACCCATAACCCTGGTCTTTACAAAGCTCTCCAGCCACTGGGGAGACGAGCCTTCGGGTAAATATTCCTGACGTAATTGCTAACTCTAATCATGGCAAGTGCTTTAAAGTTCAAATGTAGGGGCTTTGTTTCCATCCAAAAGCTAAAACCCACATGTGCTCAGTATCTGAAATTTGGGAAATACAGAAAAGATTAAACAAAAACATGTTTATCCTCCAACCCAGAAATGACCACTTAGACATTTCCTGATTTGTATCCCAGTCTTCCTGGAGTTTACTTTGGAAACACGGCTTGGATCGGGGGCAGTAGAGCACGGGTTCAGGATCCCACTTTGCATTTGGTTGTCACCCCTCCTTAGTGTCCTCCGGCCTGGGATAGTTCCTCAGTTTTCCTTGTGTTTTACGTACGACCTTGACGTTTCTGACCGGTCTGGCTGTTTGGGAAGACGTCCCTCAATCTGGATTTGACTGATGTTTTCTCACGATTAGATTGAAGTTATGTATTTTTGGAAAGAATGCCACCAAAGTGGTGCTGTGCCCTCCTCCATGTGCCATAGCAGGGGCCCATGATGTTAGCAGCTTCTTCCTAGAGACGTTGACGTTGGTCACGTGATTAAGGTGGCTCCTGTCAGGTTTCTCCACTAAGTTACTATGTTTCCATTGACTACTCACTATCTCATGGGGAGATCCTTTGAGACCATGCAAATATTCTATTTTTCATCACACCTGCTCCCACTAATTTTGGCACTCATGAACGGTTCTTGCCTGCAACTGTTACTCCCGTGCTGTTTGCCCCGTGGTGATTTTCTATTTCTGGAATTCCTTTATTTGGAATTCTGCGGTAAGGACGAGCCGTCCCCCCCCCCCCATTTATTTATTTACTCAGTTATTTATACCAGTGTGACTGACGGGTATTTATTTCATTCTATGGGTTAAATCTATTATTTTTATTGTTTATTTTGCGGTAGATATTTTTAATTATGAGAACTGGATTTTGAAAGAGTATGGAGAGGGGCTCAGACCTGCTTCTCTTATTTTGGGGAAAAGGAGATGAGGAGCAGGGAGGGAAGTGTTTTGCCCAAGGTCCCCTGCCAGCTAACCACTTGGCCAGGGACAGCCTCAGGCCCCTTGCGCCCCAGTGTCCTCGCTGTTGAGCTACTGCTTCCCAGGACGAGACTTGCCTGATCCAAAGGCAGGTGACTACCTGCCGAGGCCGCAGCCAGAAGCCGTCCACCCCCTAACTGGGTTCTCTATTCTGCCCTCGAAGGACCTTCTGGTGCTGAGCGCCTGAGTGACAGGAGGCAGAGACGAGACGCTGCGGCCCCAGAAGGAGGCAGAACCAGCCCTGGAAAGGCTCGGCCTGACAGTCCCCGGCCCCGAGTCCCTTCAGCCCCCACAACAGGTCCCTCCCCAGCCTTCCGACCCTCTTCCCACCTGCTCCACCGGAGAAAGGATCCAGCCATTGCCCCTACTGGCAAGCAGTTGGTCCACGGTCAAGCCCTGCCGTCAGCCCCCCGCGGGGACGGACCGTCACCTCCAGGGCGAGGCCTTTTGGACTCCATGTCGGACTCCACTCTGAGCACGTGAACCTTTCAATAAAAGCTTCCACTTCCCCTGCAGTTGGGGCGCGTCTCCACGAAGGACCCTCTCTCAGGGTCAGGTGCTTTCCCCCCTGGCTGTGCGGGGGCACCTGGCGGTTGTAGCTAGAGGATGGAGCTGGTCCAGAGGGTGGGTGGGTGCATCCCAGGCCCCAGGGGAGAGGTAAAAGGGACCAAAAAAGACAGCCTTCTGCCCCCTCCTCCTGAGAGCTGCTTGTCGAGGGCTCACTGCCTGCTGAGCCCTGCACTGAGCCTTTGGAACTTGATATCATTCAACCCCATGAAAGCACCATGAGGCAGGTACCAGGATGGTCCCCTATTTTGTGGACCCTCCTCCCAGTGATTTTTAAAAAGATTTCCCTTCCCCCATCCATGTTTTTTTTCCTTTCAATATCAGAGAGCTAAACTATTGGGCTGTCTGGTTCAATATTGGATTCCTGGCTGCATCATTCATTCATCCATCCATCCATCCATCCATCCATCCATCCATCCATCCATCCATGAATACATATCAGTTCTGCCCTTATAAAGCTTAGATTTTAATCCACAAGACAGACCTTAAACAAGTCTAAGAAAATAATAAGTAAATAAGCAAACTAAGGGGCTATTTTGAGATTGTCTTGAGGACTACAAAGGGGATAAACAGGGATGGAGGGGAAAGGAGGAGGCACTGGGTGGTCAGGGAAAACCTTTCTGAGGAGGAAACACATCATCATTCCCCTCTCGGGGCCTTACACTCAATCACCTTTCTCCTCCCCGAGTCAGGGTCTCTGTCTCTCCTGGTCTCCTTGGTAACACCCAAACCCTAGCTCAGAGAGACGTATGGCGGGACTTCCTGTCCAGCCTTCCTGAGAAGCCAAGTGGGGAGGAAGGCCCACCTTAAAGGGCAGTGTCTGGAGAGAGAGCCCAGAACTCGATTCCCAGGCCCCAGGCGAGCGGGTCATGGCTGCGCTATCCCTGCTATGTTAGAACCACCTTCTGTAAATCCTCAGGAACGCGCCATTTGCTTCTGTTTCTAACTCCACTTGTTTCTGCTCCCATCACCTCTCCCTGGACCACCTCTCCAGCCTCTCTAACTGGTCTCTCCTTTTCCCTCTTGCCCCTACTATCCATTCTCCACTCAGCAGCCAGAGGGTTGGGATTTTTAACTGCACAGCCGATCACCTGCCTCCCCTGTTTCAAGCCCTCCCATGGGTTTTTCATGGCACCCACAGCAAGATCCAGACCCTCACCACTGCCCACCCACCAAGCCCTGCAGGGTCTGCCCCACCCCCTTGGCCAGCCCCATCTACCTCCCTGTCCTCTGCTGGGGGCGGGGTTCCTCACACTCTTTCCTCAGACGCTGAAACACACCCACATCCTTCAACACATTTAATTTCTTTTCTGCTATTCAATTTTTGGAAGAATTTTTTTAACTCTGGGGAAATTTTTGGATTATAAATACTTCATTTTCCGTTGGCTATGATTTCTTAAAAGTCAAAGGACATCTAGGGTATTCTTTCAAAGTGAGAAAATGGAAGGACTTGGAAGAGTTGAGAAGGAGGAAAAGACAAAGTTGGGTTAATTAGAACTTGGGCAGAGTAGCATGGGGTTGCGGGTCCAAAGGCCCACAGGTGGTCTAGAATGCCTGGACTTCTGGGGAAGCAACAGGTACGAAGACAGGCCTGAAGCCTGATGGGACTTGTGCTGCTTGTTCTGGCCTTGGACCATCACTGCGTCCTCAGGTCACAGTGACAAAAATGAATGGTTGTTTTACGTTTAATAGGGAGAAGAGCCTCTGCTGAGCATCTCCACCAGGTGTGGGTGATACTGGAGTTTCTCTGATAAACCAAGGATGCTCCTCAGAATTGCAGGGCTCCCGGGTCTGAGTGTGAGTGAGGAGGTCCTGGGAGCACAGTGGCAGCAGATTTCATGGCAGGACATGCAATGGGACGTCTCACGGAATTCCATGACTGTCCCACTTCAGTTGTAGCTGACATAAAAACACTCTAGAAGCCCCTAAAAACCTCACTTAGTTGATGTTTCTGCTACTAACCCTGAGGAACAAATCTTAATCTCAAAATTGAGTGGCATAAACCACAATTTCAGTTTCCTCTCAGATTCTGGGGGTCAAGACAGCTTTTCTCTGCTCCACGATGCCTGGGGCCTCACTGGGAAGGACAGCGGGGGGACTTGCTGTCAGGCGAACACATTTGGAGGCCTCCTCACTCAGCCGCTGGTGGGTGGCGGGGGCTGGTGGTGTCAGCCAGAACATCTACCTGTGGCCTGTCCACGTGCTGGCGTCAAAATGTTAGCACCCAAGGGTGCACAATGGTAGCCACTGAGGGGCCTGTGATGATCTGGTTTTGGAAGTCCCACAGTGTCACCTCTGTTACCCTCATTTAGTCAAAGGCCCTTCCAGCTTTATCAAAATGGCTACTTCATCCATCTTGTCAAAATGTCATGGAGCCCTGAGTGGCTGCCGCCTCTGACGTTCTGTCACCCCGCCTAGCGTCCCCACCCAGCCTTCAGCCCAGTTGCAGGTTGACTACATGAAGAGTACTGTTCTAGAAGGAGAAACCAAGATGGCGGCATAGGTAAACACCTAAACTGCTGCCTCGCACAACAATTTCAAAACTACAACTAAAAGACAGAACGGACACCATCCAGAACCACAGGAAAGCTGGCTGAGTGAAAATTCTACAACTAGAAGGAAAGAGAAAAGCTCACAGAGAATTGGAGGTACGGCAAAGGGTCTTTGTGCATGCAGAGAGGAAGGGCGGCTGAGAGCCTGGCTGACTTTCTCTGGCAGAAGGGGGAAGGAAGCCCTCGACCGCACTGAACCCCAGTTCTGACTGCACTGAACCCCAGTTCCGGGCGAGCCCCTGGGGACCCATGCTCTTGTGGGGGGAGTCTGGACTCTTGGGCGGAGACTCAGGAGCTGGGGAAGGCAGAAGTCTGAAGGCGCGCGCACGCGTGCCAGTGCGCACAAAGGCTGCGGAGGTTGCCACAGGCTTTCCCTAGTGGAAGGGAGTCAGAGGCTCCTGACTGCACTGAGCCCCAGTTCTGACTGCACTGGACCCCAGTTCCAGGCGAGCCCCTGGGGACCCACGCTCTTGTGGGGGGAATCTGGACTCTCGGGAGGAGACTCGGGAGCCGGGGAAGGCGGAGGACTGAAGGTGCGCACGTCGGCGCAAGGGCAAGGCTGATGGGAAGCCAAGACTGAGACTCCACCCCATCCAAGCTGAGCACAGAGGCTATTGCAATTTGGCAAGTCTGATCCTATAAGGCTGTCTCCAGCACCGAACTTCTCCCAGCATAGACACAGCTGATCCTTACAGCCAATTGGCCTGGAGGTCAATTCTTCCCAGTGATACCAACAACAATCAAGACTTAATTACAACAAGGCTGTACACACAGTCCACAAAGGGGTGCACCAAGAGTGTCCACCTCAGGTTAACTGGGGAGGCAGACCCACTGGGCCATATTGGAAACCTAGCACACAAATCTACCAACTCAGGGAAGCAGTGAAAATGCGGGGTCAAAGAATCAGATCACAAACGAAAGAAATGGAGGAAAACAAACGACTGGATATAGAATTCAAAACCACGGTTATAAGGCTTTTCAAGAATATCCTAGAAAAGGCCGATAAATATAACGAGACCCTCGAAGATATGAAAAAGGACCAACTAGAAATTAAACATACACTGACTGAAATAAAAAATATTATACAGAGACCCAAAAACAGACTAGAGGAACACAAAAATCAAGTCAAAGAATTGAAATACAAAGAAGCAAAAAAACACTCAACCAAAAAAGCAAAAAGCAAAAAAAAAAAAAAATCCAAAAAGTTGAAGATAGTGTAAGAAGCCTCTGGGACAACTTCAAGCGTACCAACATCAGAATTATGGGGGTGCCAGGCCGAAACCGGTTTGGCTCAGTGGATGGAGCGTCGGCCTGCGGACTGAAGGGTCCCGGGTTCGATTCCGGTCAAGGGCATGTACCTTGGTTGCGGGCACATCCCCAGTGGGAGGTGTGCAGGAGGCAGCTGATCGATGTCTCTCTCTCATCGATGTTTCTAGCTCTCTATCCCTCTCCCTTCCTCTCTGTAAAATATCAATAAAATATATTTAAAAAAAAAAAAAGAATTATGGGGGTTCCAGAAGAAGAGAGAGAGCAAGATACTGAAAACCTATTTGAAGAAATAATGACCGAAAACTTCCCCCACCTGGTGAAAGAAATAGACTTACAAGTCCAGGAAGCGCACAGAACCCCAAACAAAAGGAATCCAAAGAGGACCACACCAAGACACATCATAATTAAAATGCCAAGAGCAAAAGACAAAGAGAGAATATTAAAAGCAGCAAGAGAAAAACAGTTAGTTACCTACAAGGGAGCACCCATACGAATGTCAGCTGATTTCTCAACAGAAACTATGCAGGCCAGACGGGAGTGGCAAGAAATTTTCAATGTGATGAATAGCAAGAACCTACAACCAAGATTACTCTACCCAGCAAAGCTATCATTCAGAATTGAAGGGCAGATAAAGAGCTTCACAGATAAGAAAAAGCTGAAGGAGTTCATCACCACCAAACCAGTATTATATGAAATGCTGAAAGGTATTCTTAAAGAAGAGGAAGAAGAAAAAAGTAAAGAGAAAAATTATGAACAACAAATACATATCTATCAACAAGTGAACCTAAAAATCAAGTGAATTAAAAACCTGAGGAACAGAATAATCTGGTGAATATAATAGAATCAGGGGCATAGAAAGGGAGTGGACTGATAATTCTCAGGGGGAAAGGGGTATAGGGGGTTCATGAAGAGACTGGACAAAAATCATACACCTATGGATGAGGACAGTGGGGGGGAGGTAAGGGCAGAAGGTGGGGTTGGAACTGGGTGGAGGGGAGCTATGGGGGGAAAAAGGAGAAACAATTGTAATAATCTGAATAAAGATTTATTAAAATAAAAAAAATAATTAAAAAAAAAAGAGTACTGTTCTAGCCATGGCAGGGGGTGGGGGGTGGGGGGTGGGGGGTGGTGGTCTTATGGGGAGGGTGTAACAAGCAGTTGACAGAATGAGAGGAAGGCTGAGGAGAGAGAAAGAGAGAGAGAGAGAGAGAGAGAGAGAGCTCGCACACACTTTTCTGCATGTTGGCTTAACCTGGTGGTGTTGGTCATCTATCCCAGCGGCCCATTTGGTGGGACACCCGTTTGGAGGGGGGGTCTCCTGGGAGGGTTGATCACAGAATGATGTCATCAGGAAAGCAGTGAACCAATCGCACGATGGGCCCCACTCCCCAGCCTGTGGCTCCCACACTCCATGTGCTCCAACTGCGGGAGTGTTCCTGCCCCAAGTGTGCCCCTCAGCCCCGTCACGGCCATCCCAGCCCGAGGGAGCCTCTTGTTTGAGTATGAACCTCCCAAATCCTTTTCTGCTCTGTTCATCCCTGCACTTCTGACCATAGTCTTCTCAAAGCCATTTGGAAATCTTGGAGAAGGCTGGACCGCGCCCCCCCCCCCCCCCCCCCCGCAACCCCCCACCAAGGCCCTTGTGCCTCCTGGCGTTATTGGGTAGGTCTTTTGGTTGGGGAAAGCATGAGCGGGAGAAGTGCCTTCGGAGTTGAAACCCACGACTGCACGTCAGGTTTGACAGAGGGAGGAAGATAGACAGGAAGCACACACAATGTTCTAAATGCCTAGCAAGTGACACCCATTATCTTGTGAAATCCCACAACCATTCTGGGGGTTAAAGGATATTATCCTCACTTCACAGATGAGGAAGTGAGGTTCAGAGAGGTTAAGTGACTTGCCAAGTTCACACAGCAATGAAGTGGAGGAAGGGGTCCGAGATTGACTTTAGAACCTACCCTCTTTCACGTACCACAGTGAGTAGAGGCACAGAAGGGAGAAAGCCCAAAGGGACTGGGAAAGAGAAAGGACTGGGCTGGTTAGAACAGTTGAGCCGCAGGACATGGGGGTCTTGAAACTGGCTGAAGGGTTTAGACTTTCTCCTGCAGGCAGTGGGGAGCTATGAAAGGTTCCTGAGGAGGAGATGAACCTGATGCTGGTGTCAGATATGCCGAGGTGGACAAGGCAGGCCACAGGGGGAAGGCTGGAGCCAAGGCCTTGGAGGACAAGAGTGTGGAAATCCCTTTCACGTCCCGCGTGACCCAGGGTTCCGGTTCAGGGTTTGGGTTATGGAGAAGGCCACACACAAATGAAAGAGACTTAGAAAAATATTAATTTGGGAAATGGGGGGCCAGGCGGTAGTCCAACTCTAGTGGGAGAACTACTACTCACTCTGGCTTCGCCATCCCTTTTATTAAGATTACGGGGTACACCCAGGAAACTCCAATCATTGAATTTAGGACTAACAGGTGGGGGCTTCAATTAAGGTTGACCAGCCCTCCGAATTCCCTGTCCACAGCTTTCTACAATGATCAGCTTCTGGCATCTCCCCCGTTTCTTTCCTTTAAAAAATCTGCAGATTTAGAAATAAACATATAAGAATAAAATATTTGAGTCCAAACTTCAATGTCCAACAATTCTGAGTCTCAGTTTTCAGTGTCAAAACAGTTCTCCATGTATACATATCAGTAATAATATCTAGATGGTGGACAAATGGTAGCAATGCAGGTCCGACCCTCTCTGGCTTGGTCCTAGGCAATCCGCAGCGACGTACAGCTGCTGACTATTAGTATGGCAAGGCATCGTCAGCGTATTCCATCTCTGCACTGCTTTTAATCCATATGGTCTTGGCGTTTTCTGAAAATACACAAACATATTCTCGACCAAAGGTTAATAAAGGAATCTTTTCCGTCCTTGCCCAAACGATTTTTCCTTGACCTATTTATACCTTGTGTGTTTTTCATGAGTGTCTTGCTGTTATCATTACAAATAAAAATTTTTTAAAGTAAAAATCTGCTAGATGTAATTTACTTACAGAATATTTTTCCTTACATAATATTACTCCACTATCCCCCCTTTTTTGATTTAATTATTAGGAGGCTTTTGGAAATTTTTATAATGCAGTCTTAATAACTTTAAATTTTAATTTTTTTGGACAAAATATGACTGTTTTATGTTCATTGCATGTCAAGCAATTTTACCATGAGATGAACTACCAAAAGATTTTTTATTAATACTTTAGGAACAACTTTTCGTCCAGTACAATTAAACCTTCCTAAATATTTACTTATTTCAATTAGCCAATTAAATTAATCTGAAAACTTGATTACTATTTTACTGTCAAATTTAATACTCTAATAACAATCTTAGTTTGTCCTGTAAATATTAGTGGAAAGGATTATTTGCATTCTTGAGTAGGCTCTGAGCATTCCTAGTGCTAAGCTGGATTTAAATATAGGGCAGCTACTGTCGGTCAAGTCTCTGTTACCTGGATCCCAATCTGAGCTGGGCCAAACCTCTGTTGCCTAGGTCCCAATCTGAGCTGGGTGTTGGAAGCAAAGCAGCCAAGGGGGCAGGAGACCTCCCTCAGACAGGGTTGGGGTTCAGGCCCCTGCAAGGTTGGGGGGGGTGAGGGTCAATGCCCCACCTCTGTTGACCCCCAAGTTCTCTCCTGATTGCACCTCTGCGACTGTGCCCGTCTTAGGTTGTTCCTTCCTTAAGGAATCTTAGCTGTCTCTGGCTAACCAGCCATCCTCCGGGGCCAAACAGGGTGATGTGAGGTTCATTTTTGTCTTCTTGGTAGTCTATGCCCCCGTGGCCTCCACACCCAGCACCTGCCTCGGGATCCCACCTCGGTCATTGGTGGGGCCCTGGCACTGATCACAGATCTTGGGAAACCCAGGTTTCTTCTCCAGAGAGGGCCCAGCTCATACCATTGGGCGAGAGACAGATCCATGGTACCAGCCACCGAGAGGCTTCAACCTCAGCATGAACAGAAAGCTCAGGCAACAGCTGTGGGCAATTGGATTGTGAGAAGAGGGTCCCTCTTGGCAAAAAGGGAATGAGGGGCCAATATAGAATGCTCAAGTGCCTTCCCAAGAGGCCTTCCACACAGTGGAAGGGATTAAATCCTTTCATGTCCTTTTTATATTACTGTCAATCATTCAAAGGATTAATTTATAAGTTTATTAGGAATAATTGTACAACATGCTGTTTAAAAATATCAAAAATTTTTATGACATTGTAGAATAATATCATGTAAGGATATTCTTTGCTCTAAGCCATGACAATTCAATTTCAAACTGGCTGTCAATCTTTTTGTACAGACAAGGTGTAGTTACAATTTTCTGCACCTTTCCCAAAAGCAAGTAGTGATAATCCCCTACTTCTTTGGTATCCATGCAAGCCAGAAACCTCTCTTTAATTTTATACACAAAGGAGCAGTGGTTTTATGTCATACAAAAGGAAAACTGGGTGGCGACACCTGTACAATTATACTTCCTTGCCCCACCCATGTTCCTCCTGAATGAACCAAGGTGTTTGGTATTATTGGTAATTACATTAGGCAGGGATCAGCCCACATAAGGGTTCTTACCCATAAAGGGTCAGGAACATAAGTCAAAAACACTTCCCCTTTTTCCCCCCTTTTCCCCAGGTAATATTACCGTATAGCTGATCACTATTAGCATGGCAGAAAAAGATGTTCTCAAGCATCTGTACCAGGGGTCCTCAAACTTTTTAAACAGGGGGCCAGTTCACTGTTCCTCAGACCGTTGGAGGGCCGGACTATAAGTTTAAAAAAAAAACAACTATGAACAAATTCCTATGTGCACTGCGGGCCCAGGACGAGTCAGCTGCTAAGCAGGACAGGCAGTGGCACCCGGCACCCGGATAAATGTCCTCGGTGGGCCGCATGTGGCCCGTGGGCCGTAGTTTGAGGCCTGATCTGTACCGTCTTCTTTACCATGCCTCAGGTGGTCTCCGGGCTGTTTGTTATCTGGCTCATCCTCCTCCTGTTCCTCATCTTCAGTGGATTGCTTGGAGTCGCTGCTCTCTGTAACTGAGGTAGTTGATTGTCTGCAGCTGCATGGTGTGGCTCCAGGCGCAAGGTCCTCATTAATCCAACCAGTTTCTCTCTAGGATCCCTGTTGCAGTTTAATATTTCTAGCAGGAATCCACATGGGCTTGGAAAAATTCTCTGGAAATATACAAGCATACCCTCTACCAAAGGTTAATAATGGATCGGGTCCCTTCCATAAATCAGATTCGGGATCTTTCCATTTAACTAGACCATTTTCTTTTGTTTTATTCTGACACCAATGTAGCTCCATAGGTGTCGTCCCATAAGCATCACAAGTGAAGAAATTTAAAGTAATTAAGGCTTGGTGCAGCCTACCCACAGGTGATTTCTCCATCATCCCCCCTTTTTGTTTCTCAATTTGGGATTTTAAGAAATATTTTGCCCTCCTTAGAGGCCAAAACCTTTATAACATCTAAAAGTAAAATATAGTTATTAATTTTTATTTGATAAAGCTTTCTATGCAATTTTAAGTATATTAGATCGGTTAAATTTCAAAAATATTTCCTTTAAGAAGAGAGAACAAATTTCCTGTATTACTCCAGGCCCTTGGAGCTTTCCAAGAATCATCTCTGTTAAAGTCTTGAAATTTTAACATGGAAAAAAAATATATATGATTTTAATTACCACAACTATATAATTTCTCCCAATTTAATTTGCATTTTGTACTTTTAAAACTGGCAAGTCAAACATTTAGCGGTCCCTAGATTAATAACATCCTGCTTACTTTGGGGGAAGTTTCAGCAACAGATCTGGCCGAATTTCTTTTCATGCTTAATAGATAAAGACAGAAATTTTTTCCTTCTTTTTCGCTTTCCAAAGCAATAACTAACACCTAATTTGGCCAAAATTTGCATTTCCCTGAGAGTTCTTTTATAATTTTTAAACAATACCTTAAGCAATCTCATTGCGGGAGAGCAGATAACCTTGCCCTCTCCTGCCACCTTTGAATTTCTCCGCACCAGAGACAGTTTCATCAGTAGAGTCTCACTTATTACAGATTTTAAATTCCAAATACCAATTAAGATTTTAATTTGAACAAGAAACCACATTATTTTATAACCTAATTCTTCCCCATTAGCCTGGCTGAAAAAGACGTTCCCACCCTACTTACAGATCGCGACTCTGCAGTTAGTCCGTGGGCTTTGCGTGCGGTGAACCTCCCTCACCTTTTTCTCGGTGAATTTTCCACACCTTTTCTCGGTGTAATTTTTTCCTTCCTTCGCTCTTAGGCGAAAAATGTCTTCTCCTCCAGACGTCCCGCGGTCAGGCGCCAAATGTGGAAACCCCTTTCACGTCCCGCGTGACCCAGGGTTCCGGTTCAGGGTTCGGGGTTCGGGTTCTGGAGAAGGCCGCACACAAATGAGAGAGACTTAGAAAAATATTAATTTGGGAAATGGGGGGCCAGGCGGTAGTCCAACTCCAGTGGGAGAACTACTCCTCCCTCTGGCTTCGCCATCCCTTTTATTAAGATTACGGGGTACACCCAGGAAACTCCAATAGAAGCCAATCATTGAATTTAGGACTGACAGGTGGGGGCTTCAATTAAGGTTGACCAGCCCTCCGAATTCCCTGTCCACAGCTTTCTACAACGATCGGCTTCCGGCACGAGAGGAGGCCACTGAGATAGGCCTTCATTGCTGCTTCATCCTCCCAGCACTTCCCTGTGTGAAGAGGGTGCCCACCCGGCCAGAGGCCTGGACCCCTGAGACTCTCCACCCCCAAGCCCTACGGTCTGAGCTCAGGCAGGAAGGGCACCCTGAGCTCCCAGCTGCTGCCTTCTTCCTGCCGCATGTGGGGCTCTCTGCCTGGACACAGGCTCTCCGCCGATGCCACCTGTGCCCACACTCAAAGAATTAAACTTTCCATTTTGCACACGATTCTGGAGTAGAGTCAGTGTCTGTGACTCAAGGACATAGTCACCCTAAAAGCCCCTCACCCCCTTGCAGATCGTTCAGGATAACCTTTTCTGTTTCAGAAATGGGGAAACTGAGGCCAAGGGAGGCACAGGGACTAGCCCAGGGCCACATGCCAGGCCAGTACTGCAGGGTCAGGACCACATCTTCTGAGGCCACATCAAAGCTCTTCCAATTCAGAGCCCGGAGGACACAGAGTCCCCACAGCAGCATGTAAAATGCAGGTTCCCAGGACTACACGTGCTGAGAAATTTGCTATTTGCAAAGTGTTCCAGGGTCATGTTCTGGTGTCACACTCAGGAGAGGCAGGGCAAGGAAAGATACACGTTTTATAAACAAAGACACTGAAGCATAGAAGTCAAGTGGCTTGCTTAAGCCACATAGAAAGTGCTGGTGGAGACCTGGTGAGAAGCCAGGCTCCTGGATCCCAGATCAGTGTTGCCCCGTTTGCTAACTATTGTCCCCATCTCTTCCTGATTTTTCCCAGGACAAACATTTTCTTTCATTAATTGGCTGATTAAAAGTAAGTTTTTTTTCCTTATCATATGCACCCCCAGTGTCTCCCAATCCCACCCCATCTTCAGTGTTAAAGAGTCCATTCTCAAGGGTCGTGGAAGCAGGAATAAAGTCCCGGAGCCAGGAGAGCCCCCAACGTAGAATCCATGGTTTGATCAATTCTGAGCACTAAGGCTGAGTTCCTGGACAGCCAGCTCCACAGTGAGCAGTGTGACCGTGGGGTTCCTGAGAGAGTCCACTCCATAGTGATGACTGCTACAGTGGGAGTCTAGGCGATCTGCATTTTTAACCGGTATCTGCATTTTTAACCGGTAAAGGTTCAATCTGCAATCCGAATTTTTACCGTGTCATTAACCGGTTAAAAATGCGGATACCAGTTAAAAATGCGGATTTTGTAATCAAAGAAAACACGATCATTTCAAGAGAAACATCAAAAGTCCTTTATTCAAAGTAATGTCCATCGATAGCTACACATTTCCCCATCTTTAAGGTAATCTGTGGATACTGTCCCAATAGAACTTCTTGTTTTGAGGCAAATCATTCAGAGACCCAATTTTCCACTTTGTACGTTTTGAAGTGCTGCTCAGAAAGCACGTGTGCCATCGATTGGAACAAGTGGTAATCTGAAAGAGAAAGGTCTGGTGAATACAGCGGGTGGGTTAATACTTCCCGGGCAAGATCTTTTAACGTGTCTTTAAATGGTTTTGAAGTGTGTGATGGTGCATCATCATGAACCAAAATTACTTTGCCGTGTCTTCTGGCACATTCTGGTCGTTTCATGATCAACGCATGGTTCAAATTGATTATTTGTTGTCGGTAGCAATCAGTATTAACCGTTTCACCTGGTTTTAGGAGCTCAGAATACACCACACCTTCCTGATCCCACCAATGCAGAGCATTGTCTTTTTTCCAAAGCAATTTGGCCTTGCAGTTGATTTTGATGGTTGACCTGGATCAACGCATGATTTTGTGCATTTGGGATTCTCAAAATAAATCCACTTTTCATCGCCAGTCACAATTTGATGCAAAAAAGACTTACTTTTATGCAGTTGAAGCAACATTTTACTGATGACTTTTCGGTTTTCTATTTGTCTTTCGTTCAGGTGATGTGGCACCCATTTTCCTTCCTTTAAAATTTTTCCCATTGCTTGTAAAAGATCAGAAATTGTTTGCTGAGCAACGTTTAATCTTTCTGCAAGTTGTTTTTTACTTTAACACGCATTTTCATCCAATAATGCTTGTAATTGTTGGTCTTCAAACTTTTTCGGTTGACCTGGATGTTCTTTGTCTTTCATATAGAAATCATCACTTTTAAAGCATTTAAACCAGCGTTCACAAGTATCTTAAGATGGAGCATGTTCACCATAAGCTTTCCGAAATATACGATAACTTTCAGCAGCACTTTTTTTCAAAATAAAGTAATGCATTAAAACTTCCCGCAAATGCTCTCTCTTTTTTTTGGCACAAAATTCGACATTTTTTTTTAAAAGATATATTTTATTAATTTTTTACAGAGAGGAAGAGAGAGGAGAGGGATAGAGAGCTAGAAACATCGATCAGCTGCCTCCTGCACACCTCCCACTGGGGATGTGCCCGCAACCAAGGTACGTGCCCCTGACCGGAATCGAACCTGGGACCTTTCAGTCCGCAGGCCGACGCTCTATCCACTGAGCCAAACCGGTTTCGCCCAAAATTCGACATTTTTAAGTGTAAAAATATCTATGATGTTAACACCTTCAGAAAATTTTACATATGAAGTTTTGAAGCTTGTTGTCAATACAACAAAATAGCATACGTATCAAATCACATATATATCAACATATGTGTAACTCCATCTATTGAAAAAGATCCGCGTTATTAACCGGTACACCTAGTATGGTGAAAATCAGAGAAGATGGCAAAAAAAGAACCCTGGCTTGGGCATCCTGAGACCTGGTCTCAAATCTCAGTTCTGCTGCCAACTCTCTGGGTGACCTTATCCCAGCCCCATCCTCTCTGGGTCTCTGTTCTCCCATCTGTAAAACATGCACGGTCTTTAAAGGCCTTTCCCTCAATGGTAAGTGTTAGAGAAATGGCGGGGACCAGACCAGAGGCCAGAGGGCCCTCTGGAAAAATCATTACCACTATAGGCCTTTCTCCTGGTGGCATGTTCTGTCTCTCTTTGCTTTCAATTGCAGGGACCCAGTGGTCTTCCCATCTGTAGGATCAACATGGGACCACTGCCAGGACGAGGGTAAGGATGTTTAAACCCCAGAGAGTCACTGCAGAACTTTCTGACCCCATATCAAGGGGCTGTCACCTTGATTTACTCGTCAATGATCTCCCATCCCTCCAAATAGTCCATTCATTTGAGCTTGGGTTTGGATACGCTCAAAACTGAGAAGATGGAGCCCTCTCCAGGGTAGGTGATGGAGATGCAGTTCCCACACTTCACCACACGGTGGAGCCATGACCCTGCTAATCCATGTTCTTGTTTTTTGTTTTTTGGTTTTTTTTTAATTGTTAGCAACTCTGATTTCTTTTTTAAAAAATTTCTTTATTGATTAAGGTATCACATATTTGTCCTCAACCCCCCATTCCCATCCCAAACCCCTCCCCACGCATGCCCCCACCCCCCTGTTGTCCGTGACCACTGGTTAGGCTTATATGCATGCATTCAAGTCATTTGGTTGATCTCTCCCCCTTACCCCCACCCTCCCCTACCTTCCCTCTGAGGTTTGACAGTCTGATTGATGCTTCCCTGTCTCCGGGTCTGTTTTTGTTCATCAGTTTATGTTGTTCATTATTTCCCCTAGATGAGTGAGATCATGTGATACTGGAAATACACTTATAAGAACCGAAAATGAGACAAGCAATAATGGTTATGCTGAGAGGCAAATGAATCAGTCTGTAGTGAGTTTCTTTCTGGGCCAACAGTTCTTTTGAGTCCCAATTTCAATGTCAAACAGTTCCTTATGTGTACATGTCAGCAATGATATCTGGATGGTGGACAAATGGTGGTAATGCAGGTCTGACCCTCTCTGGTTTGGTCCTGGGCAACCTGCCATGATGCACAGCTGCTGACTGCTAGTATGGCAAGGCATCGTCAGCGTCTTCCATCTCTGGACTGTTTCTCTTCTGTCTTCATGGCTGGAGCAGTCCTGTCTATTCCTCTCTGTTGCAGGAATCCACATGGTCTTGGAGTTGTTTTCTGAAAATAATGCCCGGCTAGCTCAGTCGGTAGAGCATGAGACTCTTAATCCACGTTTTTTACACTTGATCTGAAGGTACTTGTGTAAAGCAGTATTTTTTATGCCAGGCATTGTGCGGGCACGTGGCTTTCTGGATCTCATTTAATTTTCAAGCCATCCTTCATTACCTTCATTTTAAGTGTGGGGAAACTGAGACTCAGAGAAGTGATCTGGCTAAATGTGTGGCTGGAGAGTCAGAACTCCTGGTTCAAACCCCAGTTCTTTAGCCTACTAGGATACTGAACCTCTCTGCGCCTCAGTCTCCCCATGTGGAAATGGGACTGTAATACATGTGGTCCTCACAACCACCCTAGGAGGTGGCTGCTATTATTCCTGTTTTCCAGATGGAAACTGAGGCTCAGAGAGATTAGCTACCTGGCTCATCTCCACACAGCTAGAAGGAGGCAGAGTGAAATTCAAACTCAGGTCTTCTGGCTCAGAGCAGGAGGCGGGTGATGTCCAGGGCCTCAGGGATGAGAGATGCCTTAAGTCGTTGTCCTGGCCTACAGCTGCCCTGCCGTCTCCTTGCTGAGCCCCCACCCCCACCCCCACCCCCGGTGCTGCTCTGGCCTCAGTTTCCCATGGGTACCATAGGGATTGGGATGCATGGACCTGGCCCCTTCACCACCCCTTCGCTCTATGGCTCTGCCTGCAGAGGCGGAGCGGGGAGACTCAGTGTGACAGACAGACTCCATCCTGTAGGTGCCAGGGCTAGGGCCTGGGGAACCGGCGGTGGGAGGATCTCCCCACACCCTCCATAAAGCAACCCCAGAGCTCGGTGCTCCAGGCCTCCCTCATGCTACGTGGGCCATGGCCTGAGGACACACTGACTATGGTGGCTCACAGGGCCGTCTGGCCTGGTGACATATATGACAGCATTCCCTTCTTCAATCTCCTTTTGCCAGAACCATCTGAGGGTCCCTGTGGGCCTGGAGGAGAGCCACACGGAGCCAGCTGGGGGACAAAGAAGGGAGAGCAGAGGGGAGTGGAGCAAACTTTGGCATTTGCCCAGAAGTCTCTGCGGGGCCCACAGCACCTGCTGCCCTTGGTGCAGCAACAAACGACCCCGGGGATGCCTCCAGCTGCCAAGGGCTCCGCAGTGGGAGGTGTTCAGGAAACATCCACCACAACGTTTGTTCCTCCACTACGTTCAGGTCACAGTTGATGTGAATCTGATTTATGAAAATCTGAACTAGTGCCCTGCTAAATACTAATGAAGTGTCACATTGTGAGCAGAAAGTGAATTTTCTTATTGTTAAGAAAGCACAACCATTCATGCTCCGGCCACCCCTCCTTAGGAAGAATCAAGGTTTCTCCCTTGAGGATATACTCCCCCCAGCGCCCTTCTTCCCTCTCTTCCCCTTCACAGCCAAGTTCCCCAAAGCTGTGCTTCTCAACCTTGAACTCGAGCAAGAACCACCTGGAGCTCTTATTTAAATGCAGGCTTTGGTGCCAGTGGTTGGGGCCAGGGCCTGGGAATCTGCGTTTCCAACACTGATACTACTGGTCCAGGGGTTTGAGCAGTGTGCTTGTTCTGGACATGTCCAGTCCTCCATCCACCTGCTTTCCAGGTGTCACCCCACAACTCAGGCCTCACCAGGTCCTCAGTGGCCTCCACGTGCAGGAAACCAGTAGACCCTCCTGGGCCTCATCTTTCTTGACCTTGGCACAGACACCACTTCCTCGTCCTTGAAGCCAGTTCTTCCCTTGGCCATGCTCCCTGCCTGTCCTGCTGCCCCTCCAGCTACTGCACCACAGTGTTTTCATATCGGTCACTCAGTGTATCCCTTACCCTGGCCACTGGCTGGTTCAGAGCTCAGCATGTAACACCAGCCAGGCCCAGGGGACAGCCGTAGACTTTGGAAGAGATGATTAGGAAAGAGATGACCAATTCCTGCTGGGTTATTAAGAGAGTGTTGGGCCTGGAGCTGCTGGGGACCATCTCTGCCACCCCTTTGGGGAATCAGTTTGAGAGTGAAACTGATGAAGAAAGTAGAGCCAGGTCACAGAAAGAAGCGTAGCCTGCTGAAACCACGGACCTTTGAGTTGCATGAGGCAACGACTCCCTTTCACACTTAAGTCAGATTGCGTTGTGTTTTCCATCACAAGCCACTCAGATGATCCTGACAGATGCAAGTGACAAGTACATTTCAGCTCACTCTGTGTCGGCCATAGAGGGAAACAAGAGATAAATCCCAGACAGAAATTGGCCTCCCAGAGTTGAGGTGTGTGTGTGTGTGTGTGTGTGTGTGTAAGCAAGGAAGAGACCTGTTAAAAAAACCACAAGGCAGAAAGTGAGAAGGACCAACTGGCAAGGCAAGGAGGGGTTCATATAAGAGGTGCCCTGAAGGACTGGTGTGGAAAACAGCATGGAGTTTCCTCAAAAAATAAAAATAAAACTGCCTTGTGACCCAGCGATTCCACTTCTGGGTATATATCTAAAGAAACCCAAAACACTAATTTGAAAGAACATATGCAGCCCTACATTCATGGCAGTGTTATTTACAATAGCCAGCCTAGGAAGCAACCCAAGTGCCCATCTATAGATGAGTGGATAAAAAAGCTGTGGCACATTTACACAATGGAATATTAATTACAATGGAATAATAAGAATGAAATCTTACCATTTGCCACAGCATGGATGGACCTAGAGCAGGGGTGGGCAAACTTTTTGACTCGAGGGCCACAGTGGGTTCTTAAACTGGACCGGAGTGCCGGAACAAAAGCATGGATGGAGTGTTTGTGTGAACTAATATAAATTCAAAGGAAAGGAGCGGAGGGGAGAGCAAGAGAACCGGATAGAACAACCGGATCCGGCCCGCGGGCCGTAGTTTGCCAAGGCTGACGCAGAGGGTATTATGCTAAGTGAAATAAGTCAGACAGAGAAATACCATATGATTTCACTTATATGTGGAATCCATAGACCAATATAAACAAACAAAACAGAAACAGACTCATAGATACAAAGAAGAGACTGATGGTTGCCAGAGGAGAGGGAGGTTGGGCGACTGAGTGAAAAAGTTGAAGGGATTGAGAAGTACAGATTGGTTGTTATGAAATAGTCATGGGGATGTAAAGTACAGTATAGGAAATATCCTATCTAATAAAAGAGTAATATGCAAATTAACCGTCACTCCGCTACACCCACAAGCCACACCCGCCAGCCAATCAGGAGCAAATATGCAAATAAACCCAACCAAGATGGCTATAGCCACAGAGAGCAGGAGGGAGGCTTGGATTTCCCCGGCAATGGAGGAAGCCAAGCTTTCCGCCTGCCCTTGCCGGCCTAGGCCTCCACTCAAGGCTACAAAGTGTCAATTATAAAAGATACATAAATCCCAACAGAAATGGCTGCTGCCACAGAGCAAGCAGAAGGCTTGACTCCGCTCCAGGCTACAAAGTTTCAATTGTAGAAGATAAATAAACCCCAGATACCAGGGCCTCGGCTTGGGTCACTAGGGGGCATGGCCAGCCTGCAAACCACCACAGGCCCCTCGCCCAGGCCACCCCATGCCCCAAGGGAACCCCCACCCTGATCCGGGACACCCTTCAGGCAAACCAGCTGGCCCCCACCTGTGCACCAGGCCTCTATCCTATCTAATAAAAGAGTAATATGCAGATTGACCATCACTCCAACACACAAGATGGCTGCCCCCATGTGGTCAAAGATCCTGCCCCCATGTGGACACAAGATGGCCACCACAAGATGGCCAGCAGGGGAGGGCAGTTGGGAGGGACCAGGGCTGCAAGGGAGGGCAGTTATGGGCAATCAGGCCAGCAGGGGAGGGCAGTTAGAAGTGACCAAGCCGGCAGAGGAGGGAAGTTGGGACAACCAGGCCTGCAGGGAAGGGCAGTTAGGGGTGACCCAGCTGGCAGAGGAGGGAAGTTAGGGACGACCAGGCCTGCAGGGAAAGGCAGTTGGGAGGGACCCAGGCCTGCAGGGGAGGGCAGTTAGGGGTGACCAGGCCTGCAGGGAAGGGCAGTTGGGGGGGACCCAGGCCTGCAGGGGAGAGCAGTTGGGGGGGCCCAGGCCTGCAGGGGAGGGCAGTTAGGGGTGACCAGGCCTGCAGGGGAGGGCAGTTAGGGGAAAACAGGCTGGCAGGGGAGCAGTTAGGCATCAATCAGGCAGGCAGGGGAGTGGTTAGGGGGTGATCAGGCTGGCAGGCAGAAGCGGTTAGGGGCAATCAGGAAGGCAGGCAGGCGAGCAGTTGGGAGTCAGCAGTACTGAATTGTGAGAGGGATGTCCGACTGCCCATTTAGGCCCGATCCCGGTGGGCAGTCGGACATCCCTCGAGGGGTCCCAGATTGGAAAGGGTGCAGGCTGGGCTGAGGGACACCCCCCCCCATGCATGAATTTTGTGCACCGGGCCTCTAGTCCTATATAATAAAGAGGTAATATGCAAATTGACCATCAGTCCAACACACAAGATGGTCGCCCCCATGTGGTCAAAGATGGCCACTCCCATGTGGACACAAGATGGCCACCACAAGATGGCCAGCAGGGGAGGGCAGTTGTGGGTAATCAGGCCAGCAGGGGAGGGCAGTTGGTGGGGGACCAGGCATGCAGGGGAGGACAGTTGGGGGGGGACCAGGCATGCAGGGGAGGGCAGTTGGGGGCAACCAGGCCAGCAGGGGAGGACAGTTAGGGGTGACCAGGCCAGCAGGGGAGGGCAGTTAGGGGCAATTGGGCCGGCAGGGAAGCAGTTAGGCATCGATCAGGCTGGCAGGGGAGTGGTTAGGAGGTGATCAGGCAGGCAGGCAGGCGAGCAGTTGGGAGTCAGCAGTCCTGGATTGTGAGAGGGATGTCTGACTGCCCTTGAGGGCTCCCAGATTGGAGAGGGTGCAGGCTGGGCTGGGACACACACCCCTCCCCCTCGTGCATGAATTTCATGCACCGGGCCTCTAGTCTATATATATAAAACTCTAATATGCAAATAGACTGAACAGCAGAACAACCAAACAACTGGTTGCTATGACGTATGCTGACCACCAGGGGGCGCATGCAGAACATGGCAGGCATCAGCCGAGGCGGGATGGTGGAGGAGGTGAGCAGGGTTGCCAGACCAAGGTCCCCCAGTCGCTGTCATCAGGGCGAGCCTCTGGTGGTTACTGAAAATTCTTTGCTCCCGCACACCATGGGGCCGATCACTTGGCACCATCAGCGGGTGTGAGTAGTGCCTGCAGACCCCAATCACACCTCAGGACTTCTCCACCTCCCCCTGCTCCTGAGGGGTGACCAGGGCAGCAGACACCGCTTGCACCCACTGCTGGCGCCAGCCCCAATCACTCTGCACATCAGCATGTGGGAGCAGCGGCAGGAGTGGGGGCTGGCGGCAGACAGGGGTTGGGGTTGCAGCAGGAGGGGCCGGGCGGGGGCGCGGAGAATGGGCCAATTCCCACCCCTGTGCCCACTGCACCACAGTTCCTTTCAAGGTACATGAATTCATGCACTGGGCCCCTAGTAGTCCATAATATTGTCCTATGTATGGTGCCAGGTGGGTGCTGGAGGTGTTGGGGGCACACCTGTGGAGTGTATGATTGTGTGGCCAATATGCTGTACACCTGAAAGTAAATACCATTGAATGTAAACCAATTGAAAAAATTTTAAGGATTTTTTAAAAAGAGGCACAAAGGATGGGGAGATTTGTGGGGTGTGATCTCAGGCCTGGCTCTGGGAACCTGAAGGGATTGATACAGAGCAGGTCCTGGAGGCTGGAGAGGAGGCCTGGGGAGGGTCCAGGGGAGCCAGAGAGCCTGAGAATGGTGGCGAGTGGATCTCTCCCCTCTCATTCTTTCCTCCTCGCTTCCCTCCTTCTTCCCATCTGCTCTCCCTTCTGTCTTCCCACAAACATCATTTGATTCCCACTCCAGACCAGTCCCTGAGCCAGCTCTGGGCGACCCAAGGTGCAAAAACATAGGCTGCCCAGTATTCAAAGGACTCAGGGAAGCAGCAGAGCTTCCAGCCGTGTGGAGTATTTTCTGGGAAACTTGGGCAAAGTGCTCAGGAGAAAGGAGAGGAGGAGGAAGCCCCAGCTAGGGGTGGGGAGGGACAAGGCTCCCTGTCCATCAGTCAGTCCTCATTTTCTAGGGGCCGAGACCTGGGGGAGCTACTTAACCCCATAGATGTTCCAGAGCCCAAGGTTTCGGAAAATATTTGAGAGCTGAACTACAAAGTGTGTTACCTCCAAATCAGTAAAGAAAGCAGCAATGTCCAAGTTGCTGCACGTCTAATGAAATGTCTTCACGCTGGATCGCTATGACAACGTTATGTCTGTGATATTAGCAGACATAAAATGACAGGATGTTTGAAACCCTTTGTTACTTTGATCTTCCTTATTTGCCAAGAATTCCTGAGTAGGCAGTTCAATTGCAAGAAACTGGGGCCTGTTGTAAATTGGATGAATTACTGGTGCCTGCCTGGTTTCAAAAACAAAGTGGCCACCCTTTCAGCCTTTTCATAGTAAAATAAAGACATTTCCTGTGGTGGATGGGATGGGGGTGCACATCCACAGGTCTGTCATCGGATGGGGAAGGAGGAGGGGCGGGGAGCCTTGGCCGGAGCCTCTGCCAGCCCCTCCACCTCTGTGCCACCGCAGCCCCACCCTCGCCTTCTCTGGTCTCAGGAGGCAGGATGACCTTCTAGGACCTTTCTCACCAGGGAGCCGAGCCATGTTTGGGAAAAGATGCCAGCTCAGGGCTTAGGGCTGCGTCAGTGGGACCAGGAAACCTCCACAGTGGGGATTAGCGGTCGCACTGGGGTGTCACGCCGAGATTAGTATGTCCGAGGCCCCTGACAGCTAATGCTTAATGCCTCGCTGGAGATTTTCAATGAGAAATTCATCCCATGATCCTCATGACTGGGCCTTTGTTCCTGAAAGGCAAATGCCTTCCATTCAGGGAGACGGCCTCTACCCCAGAGAGGGGACAGGGCTGGGCGCACAGAGCCGTCACTGCTATCCTTCCGGGATGACACCCCCAATGGCTCCAAGAGCACCGGCCTCCACCACCACCAAGGACCCTCCCCGTGTCCCCCACACCCTTGTTCTGGAGGGTTTAGGTGGGAAGGGGCGCTGACACAGCCCCACGTTGTGCTGGACACAGACTGGCATCCTCTCGTCACTGGCACAGCAAACCGGAGGAGCACTGGGCCTGGCATTAGCGCCCAGAGCAGAGAAGCAACAGGCTCTGCGAGGCCACACAGCAGAGGGGAGAAGCCCACCCTCTCAGCCACTCCTCAGACCTGACGTGTTCTCATTTAATTCCCACTGCAGCTCTCCTGAGGTAGAAACCATTCTGTTCTCATCCTATCTAATAAAGAGGGAATTAAATTAATTGACCATCACTCCATCACAAAGATGGCTGCACCCACAGCTGAGGCCAAGTTCCCATAAGGAGCTTTAACGAGCAATCAGCAGGGACCTGAGGCTACACCCTCCCCCACCCCTGTGGGGTTTGACAGGGGACCTCAGGCCGTGCCCCTCACCAGGTGGGGCTTGACTGGGGATTTCACTCCGCGCCCCCCACCCCGGCACCAGGCCAGGGGACCTCAGACTGCACACCCTGCCTGGCGGGGCTTGACAGGGGAACTCAGGCCATGCCCCCCACCCCAGCACCAGGCCAGGGGACCTGAGGCTACACCCCCTGCCCAGCAGGGCTTGACAAGGGTGGGACTGGCCGGGTCTGGGTCTCACAGGATTTTGAGGTGCATGTGGGTGGGCAGGGAGTTGACTCTGGGTCCCGTGGTGTGCCCCAGACTCTGACAGGAGGAAGGTTTTCATATACATTTTACTAATTTTCTTTCATCTCTGACACTTCTATTATAGAGAAAGGGCAAATAGCAATATTAAATTATTTCCTCTAATTAATCCCCTTTTAATGTGCACAAATTTCATGCACCGGGTCACTAGTTTTATGATTAAAAAACAAACAAACAAAAAAACAGAAACCCACACACAAAAGCCAGGTGAGGGCACTTGCCTGCTGTCGCATAGCTGACACAGGGAAAGATTGGGACACACACCCTAACTCCAAGACCAGGCTTATAAAATGCACGGATTAAAAAAGTGGGTGCATTAAAAATGTGTCCGCAGGCTGTAATAAAAGTGTTTTGAGTGTGTGCTGTGTGCTGTGTGCTGTGTGCTGGGCGTGGGGCGGTGCTCTGTGGCCCCAGCCCTCCTGGCCTCGGAGAGGGGTCATGCGCAGGAGCTGGTGGGATTCCTGCTGAGGCAAGAGCATGGGGCCCTCAGCTGGTGGGAATGCAGCAAGAAGCCCCAGACGCTCAGGGCCCCATGTGGTCCGCGGTCTTGGAGAGAACTTCTGCTCTGTGTGCTCCCTTCATTTTATGACAACAGCGTCCGGCTCAGAGTACAAAGCAGGCGATTAGCAGAGCTGGGACCGGAATCCAGGTCGGGGTCTCCTTCTCTGTTGCCCTGGACCAGCGTCCCGCAGTCCATGAATGTGCAGCGTAGCTGTGCTCACTGCCACACTGAGGCCTTCAGACATCACCTGGCCCAGGACCAGCAACACGTGGTGCTCCATGCTCCCGTCCTGCACTCAGGAGGACATCACTAATCAATCATTCCCTCCAAGCCTAGGAGCGGCCTCAGGAGCTGTCCATCCAGTCCATCCCTGTAATGAATCATAGTCGCCCTGAGACCACAGTTCTCATACTTCCCAGACTTGGCCCCGAGGGGGAACTTGGGCTCGATAAGGACATGCACCTGCCACGTTGGCCTTCACTGAGCACTAAGCATATTGGATGCACTGTCTCATTTAATCTTCACATTTAGATGGGAAAATGGAGGTGAAGAGAAGTGAAGTGACCAGAAACCAAGAATAATTATAATCATCATCATCGTGTTATCATGTATTAAGGGACTACCCGGTGCTAACCCTGTCACATGCATTATCCCACCTCATCCTCACAGCACACCTGGAAGGTAAGTCCGGTTGCCCATCCCATTTCACAGGTAAGGAACCTGAGGGTTAGTGAGATGGCATGCCTCATAGAGATTATACAGTCAACAACTGGTGGAGAGAGAGGATTGGACCCCACCCCAGAGCCAGGCCGTGACCAACATCCTGAGAGCCACCTTGGTACCCTTGTGTTTTGCATTTTGGCACTGGGATCCAGGCACAGGGGTGTTTACCCCATTTTACAGATGGAGCAACTGAGGCCTGGGGCCAACACTAGGTCTAAGGTCTCCACATGACACTCAGCTCCCTGGGCTGTGTTCCTGGGGTGGGAAAACAGATTTCAGCACAGCCCTCGGGTCTCTTCCTCACGCCTGGAGGAAGAGGGGCCTCAGATATTGGTGGAACTGGATGCCAGGCAGCCAGGGAAGAGGGATTGCTGACTGTTCCAAGGCCACCCAGCAAGACTCTACTGGCCTGGGTTCTCCAGGTCCCAGCCCAGGCGTAGGACGTAAGCTGCCACCTCCTCCCTGCTCTGTGCTCTGATGGAGGACCTCTGGTCCGTGTGAGGAAAGCTAGTTCCCCCATCTATCTCACCCTGTGCCCTGGCCACGTTCGCACGAAGAACAGGCCCACCTGGTCCCTGCTGAGCTTCAGGGGGGTGAGCAGAGGACACAGCCACAGGGTGCCCCTGAGCTCTCTGCCAGCGCATCTGTTGCCAAGTGGCTGAGTTTCCTGTGGCCGGTTCCAGGTTGACACGGGCCAATGCACCAGGCGTTACAACCAACTCAAACAGCAGAGGCTGAAGGAGAAACAAGCCCAGGGTCTGTTCTGCCCCGACAGCCGGCCTCAACGTGACCTTGGCCGAAGGGCCTTCCCTGGAAAACCAAATGCTCAGATCCTGTCCTTATGAGGCCTGGGCAAGCCGCCTACCCTCTCGGAACCTGTTTCCTCAACTGGCAAATGGGGCCCAAAACCTCCTCACAGGCTTGTCGTGAGGACGAATGGTGAAAGTGAACCTAAAGCACAAAGCCCAGCGCCAGGTGCTGGGCACCAAGAGCAGAAGAATGCAACTCGCTGCTGCCCCCAGGAGGCATGAGCTGGAACAGCCGTTCTCAATCTGGGAAGATACAGACAGGTTTTCTTCCCAGATCTGCCCTTTCCTGTCTGCGTGACCTTGAGCAAGTTGTCCTTCTCTTCTAAGCCTTATACTCCTCATTCGAAAAAGAGGGGCAGTAATACCCCTTGCAAGGTTGTGAGGGGATGAAACCAGATGGAGAAGGAAAAAAACACCTGGTACACAGCAAGTGCCAAATAAATGGCAATTATCAATAGTCTGCTCTGATGGTTCTGAGCTTCTGCAGGACCGTCAGGCTGCACTGCAAAGTGCTGTACACGTGAGCTGCAGGGTTATGAGGGTCATGCCTGGGCTGAGCTGGGGTTCAGAGATTGAGGTGGGGGTCACGGCTCATAGAAACCAGGGTAGAAGACACCTTTGAGTCATCTAGTACAGTCATTCCCATTTTTGTTCAGCAATCCCGAGAAACTGGACATAGGCCACTCTTGGGTTCCCAGAACACCTGACCCAAATTATCTAAGGATGGGGCTCAAGCCCCTGTAATTTTTTTAGGGTTATTACCTAGAGTAAAAAATTCCAACAAAACTACAAGATATGCAATAAAAAAGGAAAGTAAGTGGGGTTCGAGGTCACTGTGTGGCCTTGGATGATTCCTTCGCCTTCTCCGGGCCACAGGCTCCCCAGACTTCCCAGCAAAGGAGGTTAAACTGATGAGCTCTCAGCGCCACTCTGGCTTTGATGTCTGTGATCTTTCGCATGTAGTGTGTGGCTCTCAGCAGCCACCAGGAGGGAGGAGGCCAAGTGAATGTTCAAATGCATGAGTAAGGACTGTTGTGGGTTTCAGCAGCAGAAACTCAATTCATAAGGGCCTATGCAAAAATGGAAAAAGAGGGTGCGGTGAGAAATGTATTTTAACTGAAAAGTCTGGGGTATATATGACTTCAGGCACAGCTAGATCCAGGCACGCAAATGATATATTTTCTCATTTCCTTAGTATTGGCTTTGTTCGCTAATGGGCTTTAGATAACTGTGTCTAAAGTCTTTAAGGGGAAAAAGAGAAAAAAACAGAACCAGCAATCTGGGGAGACCCAAATCCACCTTTGCCGGTCGTGAGCTCTTTCATTCAGCAGAGTGGCAACCCGGTCTCCATGATTCTATAAAAAGTTCTGCTCCCTTAGGCAGCAAGATGCATCTTCATATGAGTCTAGCTTGCACTGTATGCACATGTGCACGTATGCACATGTGTGCTGTATGTGTGTGGACATGTACTCATACATATGTGTAGGTATATACATGCTTCTTTAAGGGTTGTACACACACTATTGGAACTAGGATCTGGAGGACTGCGGGAAGAAGGGGGCATGGTTTCTCTCCACTTTGGGAGATGTAGCCTAGTGTAGGTCAGACTTGGGGGCCCCCAAATGCTTTAGCAGACAGGGGCCCTCAAGGGTGTGGCAACGTCCTGTCCTCATGTGTGCTGGGGCCATGAAGCGGCAGAGGGGTGGGGGACCCTGAGAATATGGCTCCTTAGGGAGCTGCATATGAGAGTTCAGGCTCCTCTGCTCACCCTCTTGCCTTTGTGCCATCCCCTAGCCCCACACACAGGAGACAAGTCACTGTCACCTCAGAGCTTGGCTGTGCAAGGTGGCCAATTTCATGGGAAAAGCTGGCTGTGGTCCAGATGTGGTTCATGCTGAGAAACAGCACCTAGCACGAGACTCTCCAGCCGGGCCATGACCAGTCAGCCGTAATTGGGGTCTTGGGAGGTGGGGAGGGTGAGAAAAGGAAAGAGATAGGAAACCTGAGGGAAAGATATCCATGTGGGGCAGCTAGACTTAGGTAGAAGAAACTAAAAATATGCAACGATGGTATTTGAACAATAGACCAAGGAAAGTTAGAATCACGGTTTACAGTCAGGCCATGTCCCACAAGAGCGTAGTAGTCATCTCGTCCAGTTTCTGAGCATCTCAGGTGATGCAGATCTTGCCACCTTCCCAGGCAGTGCCTAATTTTATAGGAGGCCCCAGAGAAAGGTTTGGAGCATTCTAGAGACAGGTCAGAGCCTTTGAAACCCACATTTGAGGAAAGCCTCAGAGCACAGGGTGGTAACAATTTGCTGAGGACAATGAACAAGTTCTTAAACAAAATCAAATTGTGTCCTGGTTGGTGTGGCTCAGTTGGTTGAGTATCGTCCCATGCAACAAGAGGTTGCAGGTTCGATTCCCGGTCGGGGCACATGCCCAGGTAGTAGGCAGCTTGCAGGAGGCAGCCCATGGGCATTTCTCTCTCACTGATGTTTCTATCTCCCTCTCCCTTCATCTCGCTCAAAAATTAATAAAAACATATTTTTAAAAAATCAAATTGTGGTGATGTTCTGTGAAAGAAGCAGTCAAGGAGCTGAGGTTGGGGATAATGGAGACGAGCCACCTCATGTGGGCAGTGAGGGAGGTTCTGAAGAGGTGACATCAAGAACTGGGAGCAGCTGGAGAGGAGAGTCATGGGCAGAGAGAATGGTTTATGCAAAGCTCAAAGCAGGAAAGAGGCTAGAATCTTCTGGAATAGAAGAAGACAGGTAGGGGCCAGCAGGGACAGGTAGGAGATGAGTTTGGAGAGACAGTGACCAGATGACACAGGCTCCTGTAGGGCACGGTAGGACTTTGGGTTTAAGCTGAGTGACACACCCTGCTGCTGCATTGAGAGTAGAGTGGATGGAGCAAGTGCTCCAGGGATGAGGCTGGTTTGTGTGTCTCCTGACACTGGCTGTGCCACCTCAGGCAAGGTGCTTAACCTTTCTGGGCTTCACTGTTGCCCACACATGGGGGTAATGGGAAGCAGATTTTGTTCACTCTCAGGAGAAACTCTAACTAGATGGAACAGGCGATCTTAAGAGGTAGTGAGCTCCCCATCATTGCAAACATTTGAACTGAGGCTGGCTCCACCATGAAAGCACTCTGACAACAGAGGATTGGGTAGAATGGCCTTTCTGGTTGCTGACCCTGACCTTCTGTGGACCACAATTCTGGTCCCATTTTTGTCCCTGTCTTGCTGGGTGACCTCAGGCTGGTTACTTTCCCTTTCTGAGCCTCAGTTTCCCAATGATGACAGAAATAGGCTGATGATCACTATAGGTTCCCCCCACCAGCACATTTTCTACTTTGTCCATTCTCAGTCTTCACCTTAACCCCCACTCACACAGGCCATCGTCTTGGCAGCTGGAGACACCATGAGAGCCTGGTCTTAGTCTTGGCAGAAAGTCCTCCCATATCCACCCATTTCAATCCCAGCATCCTGGGTGACCTTTGGGTTGGAAGTCTCTTTGCTCATCCTGGACAGGGGTTATTTTCTTTGGAGTCTCCTCAGATGGCCCCGGAAATAGGACTTGCTTCCCTGCACAGCCTCCCATTCTGTAGCTACCAATATAAGGGCCACCACCACCCAGAAGAATCCCAGGAGACCGTGCAGGAGAACAAGGATTCGTGATCCTCCTCCTCCAAACCTGTGAGTGGTGGGCTTCCCTCAGACCACACCCTACAGGGTGGTCTTCAGTAGGCTTTGGGGCTAGAGACAGAGGACTAGGACAGCTTGGATTAGCTAATATGTTGAATATAACAAATTAAGAGATAGATAGATAGACTGATAGATAATTATATTCAGAGAAGTGTTGAACTGATGGGCAATGCAGGGTCATGACATAGTGCCCATTTATTTGTTCATACTTTTATTCAGCAAAGAGTTATTCGTTGAACTGTCCTGACTACAGGGATTTTACTGGGAGCTGAGGATTCGACAGTAAAATGCCACTGTTCCTCCTCTAAAGAGTTCGCAGTCTGGTGATAGAGGCAGACAGGTCATCAGGTAATTGGCACCCAGGACTCTGATCAGAGAACGAATGCAGAAGAAATGGTGGGTGAAGCTCCCTAACCTAGACTCTCAAGAGGGGCCTACAGTAGGCTCCATAGAGGACAGGATGTCTTACTGAAGCCAGAGAGTCAATAGGTTAAAAATGCAAAAAAGAGGACAGATGTTCCAGGCAAAGAAGCCAGCAGATGGCAAAAACCTTTTTGTAAAGATCATGAATTTGTAGTCAAGTGTGACTTTTCAAATTGCAGCTTATCCACTCACTGGCTGTGTGTTTCTGGGCAAGGTGCTCTAGCTTTCTGAGCTGGGCTGCCCATCTGTTAAAGAGGAGGTCGCCACCTCTATCTTAAAGGAATGTTAAGTGAAAAAGGGGGAGGTGCTCATTGAAAACTCCTTTTCCCTCTGGGTAATTCTCACTCCTGTTTCTCCTATGAATGTCCAGGTGTCAGCACAAGATGTTTCAGCTTTGGAAATTTGTTCTCCTCTGTGGCCTGCTCACTGGGACCTCAGCGAATATTCTTGAGAAACTTGGCGATGGCCTGAGTAATGTTATAGAAGGCCTGACACCTGTTGTTCGTAATGGAATTCAGGACATTGAAAGTGAGTCAATAAGGGTGATGATATGCGGCACCCAGAGCCTGTTTCCTAAACATTATGCTGCATTTCCAGGGACTGCCACCAGGGGCTTCCCTTTATGGATGATTTACTAGGAAAGGTGGTTAGTCACTTTCTGGCTTATTCACTTATTATTTGTTTGTTTGTTTGTTTGTTTGTTTGTTTGTAGCCCTGCACACGAATCCGTGTGCCAGTAGCTCTCTGCGGGGCCTGGCCACTCCACGCCCGCTGGCCACTCCGATTCCTGGTCGGGGCACATGCCCAGGTAGTAGGCAGCTTGCAGGAGACAGCTCATGGGCATTTCTCTCTCATTGATGTTTCTATCTTCCTCTCCCTTCATCTAGCTCAAAAATCAATAAAAACATATTTTTAAAAAATCAAATTGTGGTGATGTTCTGTGAAAGACACCCATCTTTAATTTCACTGCAAGCATTTTGCCAGGCTGCTCGTGCTGCCTGCTCTCAGCCGCTGCCCCTTCCATCATCCCCACCCCCTTCAGGACTGGGGGACTCCTGTGGGACTGAGAGGACTGGGTGCCACCATCTTGTGGCTATGGGTGCTGCCATATTTGTGATGGAGTGATGGCTAATTTGCATATTGCCCTTTTATTATATAGGATTTATTTATTTAAATTTTTATTGATTTCAGAGAGGGAGAGAGAGATAGAAACATCAATGATGAGAAAGAATCATCGCTTGGCTGACTCCTGCACGCATCCTACTGGGGATCAAGCCCACAACCCAGACATGTGTCCCAACCTGGAATGGAACCGTGACCTCCTGATTCATAGGTCGATACTCAACCACTGAACCACTCTGGCCAGACCACTTATTATTTTTCTATAAACAATGCTTAAATTAATATCCTTTTACATATTATATTATGTTTCTAGGATATACACAGGATAAGTTCCTAAAATTGAGATTTCAAAAGTTCAAAGGATATTTCACTCTATTCCTTTGACGGCACTGGTATGGACAACTTAAATGTTTTGCCAGTCTCATAAGATGAAAGTCTGTAACTCATTTCACTTTACAGTTCTCTAATTATAAAAGAATCCACTCATTTTTCATATTTTAATCTTTTTATATATTTTAACTTAAGTATTTTGTTCATATCCTTAGCATATTACTCTGTTGGGTTGTTTACTCTTCTTATTGATTTGTATTAACTCTACCTAGCATAGGTAGCTATATGCTTATTTTTATAGTTAATTGAATTTCCTTTTAATTCTGATTTCTTAAAAGAACTTGGCTTTCTTTTTATTTTCTGGAAAATTAACAGCATATTGACAAACATTTTTATAGGAGTTAGTCACTTCTGTACATGGCTGCCTTTCAAATATTGTCAGGCAATTTTCAAAGATATAGAAGGGACCCCCATCTTTAATTTCATGGGTTATACAGGTTTCAGGTGCACAATTCCACAACATATCATCTGTACACTATATTGTGTGTTCACCACCCCAAGTTAAGTCTCCTTAGCTCCATAGTTTTATTTAAATTGGCATTCTTTGTTTGCATCATTATAACTATGTAGATACTGTCCATTGCAGAGCCAAGTTGAAGTACTATGATTCCATACCTTCTCCAGTACAGTCTTTTGTTTTTCCTTGAGTTAGTAATTGCCTTGCTGTTTTTCACTTGAAATATTTTGCACACATATCCTTAACTCTTTTCATATGCTGCATTCTACATCTGCCATGTCATGTATTCTATTAATCCCGCTTTTCACTAGAGACCTCCTATTAAGACACTTTGTCTTCCTGCTCCTGTGTGAATTATTGCTCTCTGGGCCTGCTGCAACGCTCTCATCCTGGGACTCCAATTTGTCACTTTTATGGGTCGGAGTCATATTTTTTTTCTTAATTCTAGGTTTCCCATATCTTAGCTTATTCTCTCATTTTCTTTGACATACTTTTTCAAACTTATGTAGACATCTCATTTAGAGCAATAGACATCCCCTCCCCCCATCACTACTAGAAACAGGAGTATAATCATTATCAATTGCCTGGTCAATCGATTGGTTGGTTTGTTGATTTAAAAAAATGAGTATATATTAGTATGAAGGCAGCATGGAAGGAAGAGGGGCTCTGTAGCTGTATGTCTTCAGGCATATTTCTTAAACTTTTCATTCTTATTTCCTCATCTGTAAAATGCAGATAATGTCAATATCTACATCACTGAGTTGTCACGAAGATTAAAGGAAATAACACAGGCAGTCTTACCTAGTACCTGGTGCATAGTAGCGGCTTCATAAGTGGTACATAACACTAAATAGCAATTGTTTTTGTTAGCTATTCTTGAGAACCTGAAGGAGAACTTCAACACGCTTGAGGATCCCAATGGTTGGCAAACCTTCAAGGGCAAGCTCCAGCAAACTAAAGGTTTTTTGAATGATGCCCTTTCTAAAATATTTTCAAATAACAACCTGGCTGTGGGGTAAGTTGGTGCTTCATGGTGGGGATCATTGCTCAAAAAAAAAAAAAAAAAAAAAAAGGGAGGGGGAAATAAATGTCTTTTGGAGGGGTGTAAATTTAAGGTTAAAGGCAGAAAGGCAACAAAACTTGTTCTTCCCACAGAGCCCACGTGGTCTGAGGCCAGGCCCATCAGAGCTTGAGTAAATTAGAGGCGGGGCCACATGACCAATCTGAGCATCACATGGGTTTCAGCTTCCACATTCTGTAATTTCAGGGTCAGGGTGAAGGTTCTCCTCACTCTCACCTCCACTGGTTTGCTGGTGCCTGGATTCCCTTTTCCAGGGAATAAGACTTTCCTCTCCAAATATAGCTGAGAATAAACTTTCAAATCCCCATCAGGAGAGAGGAAACTGAAATCCACATCCACTGGCTCCACACATAGAATTTTGGAGTCAAAGAGTTGTGAGTTCAAATTCTGACTCAGGCGATTACTCTTCCTTGGTATCTTGGGAGGAATCACAGCTGCCTGGTCCTCAGTATGCCATGCCATAAAATGGAGACAATCAAACCTCTGAGGAGGGCTATGGGAAAGACCAAAGTAGGCAAGGTTGATTAGGTCCAAATGCTCAGCATGATGCTGCATTGAGAAGTGCTCAGCAAATGGTTGTCATAAGGAGTGACAAGGGTGAATTCTGGTTGTTGCACAGGTTGCAAATCAGAAATGTCCGCATCTTGGCTATGAAAGCCCAACCAACTCCTGATGGCCAAGGTGTTCACCTAAGGATCCCCACCTCCGCTCATGTCATCTTGACCCTGTGAGTATGCATTAGAATCTGGGATTTGGGGCAGGCAGTCAGCATAGCAATGGTTCTCCAAACTAGAACCAGGCACTTTTCCACACTACTGAGTGGCCTTGGGCCTCAGTCTCCCCATCTGTAAATAAGGGAGCTTTTCCAGCTCTAAAATCCTAACCTTCTAATAAACTTTGGCCATAACCAAGTCTCTTTTAAAAGAATCCTCCATTAAATATGTTTCTGGAATCATAACATTTATCTAATAGTAAAATTTGCAACAATAAATAGGTCAAACATTAATAACTCTTTGGCAAAATTTTCTCTAGCATTATTTTGTCTCACAAGATTCTTTTTAAATAGCAGTGACCATTATAGATAAATGCATATAATAGTGTATAGTTTATAATAAAGGGCATATGTGAAAAATAAAATTTTATTTTTTTAATTTATTTTTTATTGAACTTATTGGGGTTACATTGGCCAATAAAATTATATAGGTTTCAAGTGTACAATTCTGCAATACATCATCTGCACATTGCATGGTACGCTCACCATCAGAAGTCTAGTCTCCGTTCATCACCATTTATCTCCTTTTTACCCTCTTCTGCCTCCCTCCAGCCCCCTTCCCTCTGGTAATCACCATACTGTTATCTGTGTTCATGAGTTTTGGGTGGTTTTTTTTTTTTTTTGCTTAATCCCTTCACCTATTTTATCCAACCCTCCAGCCCCCTTCCCTCTGACAGCCAATCTGTTCTATGAATCTGTTTCTATTTTGTTTGTTGTTGTTTTTTTTCATTACAGCCCACAAATACATGAAATCACATGGTAGAAAAATGTAATTTTAAAGTACATTAATTACTTTAAAAGAAATAGATGTGGGAAATTCTTGATAAATTGGGTACACTGTCAATTCATCATTCATTAGCTATGAGATCTTAGGATAGTTACTTAACCTCTCTATATCGATTCTTCCTCATTCTGAAATGGCAATAATAATAGTAGTTTCCCTTATGGTATTGCTGTAATAATTAGATGGATTAATCCCGGTAAAATACCTTCTAAAAGTTCCTAACATAATCTGTGCTCAATAAATGTTACCAATTAGTATTATTATTTTAATTATTAGTGTGCTGCTATATAAAATTTTCATAGGAACCAAACCTTGGAGACCAGGAGAAGAAGCCCTAATGCAAATATGTTATATCCCATAAAGAATGTGGGCAATGATGACATTATCCATAGATATCCTGAATAATGTCCACACAGGTGGAGGAACCGAGTGGGCGATGTGAAAGGTCTTCTAGACCTCTTCTCACTGTAAATCTTATTGTCTGCAGGCCTCTCATTGGGCAGACAGTCAACCTGAATGCTTCCTTGGACGTCCTGGCTATCCTCAAAATTGAAACTGATACCCAGAATGGTGAAAGCAGAGTGGTCATGACAGATTGCACCAACGACCCAGACAGCATCTCATTCACCTTGTTGGGCAAGTAAGTCCCATCCATCTCAAGAGAGTTGGACTCTCAGAGGAGCGAAGGACCCTAATTTCAGCCCTCTTTCTATCCCTGGGAGATGGCACAATGTGGTGAAAAAGGGTTTAGGCTCTACAGTCAGATAGGCCTTGGTTCAAATACCAGCTCTGTCACTAACTTGTAACTTTGCCATCAACTTAACCACTCTGAGCCTCAGTTTTCATATATGTATGTAAACTGAAGATGACAATAATACATACTTATAGGCTGCTGAGCTGACCAAATGATAAAATACAAGTGTTTAGCATAGAGCCTGGCACATACTAATCTCTCGGTAATAATAGCATCCATGCTGATTTTGTGTCTCCTTGTCCCATGATGACTGAGGCAGGAGTGTTGACCTCTCCAACTAGAATCATGAATTTGCTTACTTTACTTTTCAGCTCCAGCAGAGTTTTGCTTCTTGCTTTTTGAAGCTCTGTTGTTAGGGGCATGCATATTTAGGATTGCTATATCTTCTTGAAGAATTACCCCTTCATTGTTATCTCAATCATCATCATCATCATCATCATCATCAATTGTATTTACCTTCTTGCCTCTGATTGGGAGGAGGAAGAGGAGTAAATGTCCATCATGGGCTCTAATTTCAGATTGTCTCCAAATTGTTCTCCACCCACTGGAAAATTCCTGAAATGAGATCTTAAGAACTTAATCCTATCCATTTAAATCACTGACCCCTGTTAATCCACAAAAATCTACATCTTAAACTGTGTGATTGAAAGAGTAGGTTTGGTCCCTGGAAGAGGGTTGAGGGAGAATGGGTGACCCTGGCCGTCGCTGGGGCAAGAGAAATGCTCTGGAAATTGAGGACTGGAGCAGGTTGGCTTTGGCAGGGAATAAGGGCCAATCCACCCTACCTCCACCAGGGGATCTGAGCACAGGCTGCCTAAAGACCCCCTAAAACCAAACAAAGGCTCCAAGGTTCTACATTAGTTGGAAAAGCTGGGATGCAAATTCAGAGCTCTGAGCCCTGCTTGATACTGCTTTGCCTGTCGCCCCAGGGAATTCCTCCTGCCCGCTGGGTCTCAGTGTCCAAATCTATAGAATGGCTTTCCACTCTGCTGCTCCAAATCCTCTCAGGGCTTTTCTCTTCTGCTTTGGATGGAATCTCAAACCCTCCCCGTGGCCATCTAGGCTCTGCCTGACCTGCCCCATCCTCATCTCACTTCACTCTCTCCTTGTTCTCCCCTGGCAAACACACTGGACTTTACTCTGTGCCTCTTTCCCACCTCCAGACCTGTGCAGGGCTGTCCTCGCTACCTTCCCCTCCCCCCACCCCACCTCAATGGACTCTCATTCTTCAGAGTCTAAAACAGGTTTCCTCCTCTCAAAAGTGCCTACTCCCACCCTTCAGAGTACTTATTACAAGTTGTCATCATACATTTAATTGTATGTTTACTTCATTCATTCTTTCAGCTACAAATGTATTGAGCACCTACTATGTGCCAGACAGGCAGTGTTGTGAGCTCTGGAGAACTTATTGATGAGAACAGAGAAGGACCCTGTTCTTATGGTGCTTTTTGTCCTGAGGGAAAGGCAGATAGGCAGGCATTCAGCCCCTTAATAAAGACCTCTCAAGGAAGATGTCAGATGGCATAAGCCCTGGGCAGAGCAGCATACTTATCAGAGAACCATAACACAAAGCCCTCCCTTAGGGGAGTAGTCAGAGGGGGCTGCCCTGAGGAGGTAAGAGTTACTCTGAGAGTTGAAAGTGGGAAGGAGCCAGCCTTAGCAAGACTTGTTTAATGTTTGGGTACCAGGTTAAGAGCTGTTTGTACTTTGCTCATCCTATGTCCCAGCCTAGCTTGGTCCTTGGACATCGTTGCTGTGCTATAATATTTGTTGAATAAAGGGGGTTGTGATGAGATTCTCATGAGGCATTGGGATGAGTCACTGGTCAGACACCCTATATTAAAAAAAAAAAAGGGTAATATGCAAATAGACTGAATGGCAGAACAACCAAACAACCAATCAAAGCATAATATGCTAATGATATGCTAAGGCTGCTCAATGCTGGCTATGATTTGCACTGACCACCAGGGGGCAGATGCTCCAACCGGTAAGTTAGCTTGCTGCTGGGGTCTGGCCGATTCTGATTGAGTGAGACAGGTGGGACATGCTCTGGAGCCCTCCTGCGGTCCCTCCCCAGCTGGCCAACCTCCCGCATCCCTACCCGGCCCCAATTGTGCACCGGTGGGGTCCCTCAGCCTGGCTTGTGCCCTCTTGCAATCCGGGACCCATCGGGGGATGTTGAAGAGCCAGTTTCAGCCAGATCCTGCAGGCCACTCCCCTTGGGAAGGCGCCAGACATAGGGCTCATGGTTAGCAAGCGCTGCTGCGGCAGCATGAGCCTCTCCCTATAGGGACTGATTGGGTGCGAGCCTGCGGCAGGCACAGTGGGGCGAGGATGAGCGGGAGTGGCAAGTAGGAGCTGCAGGCAGCGTTGGACTCTGGGTGTCAGCCCAATCCCTGCAGGCCACCCAGAGGGACCCACCTGTACACAAATTCATGCACAGGGCCTCTAGTGGGATTATAAGTGAGGATTCCCCTGGATAGAGGGAGGCTGTCTCTGTGCTTAGAAATGCACCTTAGTGTCCCTGGGGTTTGTTTCCCTGCCTTCAAGGTGCTGCCATCTCCGACCCTCTCCCCACTGCTTGCTGCTTGACAGCTCTGCTCATTCAAGCATGTTTTATTAGTTCTCTCTCTTTTCCAGACACAACGCACTGGTCAACAAGCTCTCAAACACTTTAAGCAGCTTCCTGAGCAAAACTGTGACCTTCGTGATACAGAACGAGGTGAGTCCTCCACTCCTGGGGGCCCAGAGCCGGGTCTGGTGGGGGGCAGTGCACATTTACAGGCCTGGCTGTGCTCTCTGGGCCCCCTTCCTTCTGAGGCACAAGCTTCATTGGGCTGTCAGCTGGACCCTGCCCCTCTTTACTCAGCCTGGGGGGTGTGGAAGGGGGAGCAAAGGCCTAACATCAGCTGAAATTACTGGGTCCCAAACTTGAGCTATTTGTCATATCCGTGTACTAATAATGTGTGTTTAGCTAATGTGTTCCTTTAACCGACACAACTCCACTTACTTAAATTTATTTAAATACACTTATTTTTAAAAGAAAACTTCATATCCCTGCCATTCATAGAAATTAATATCACTTATAATATAATTAATTTAAAAAATAAACACAGACCTATAATAAAATAGGTATTTTATTTGCACATCATTCAAAACCATATGTACCATGTGCAGGATTCCTGTGCCTCATACAAAACTGTATGTAGCATGTGCCCAAAGTTCCAGAGACTCTGAATTAGTTATTCTAGAAAGGGCCTAGGAATCTCGGTTGATGAAAGGCAAATCCCGGGGCTGGAGTCTCGCTACTCACTGTGCGGTCCTCCAGCCGCAGCACAGGCCTCGCTAGAAGTGCAGACTCTCAGGCCCCACCCCAGGCCTGCAGAATTGGAATTTTCATTTTAACCAGATCCCCAGGGAACTGCACACAAAATCATGAGAAACACTGCTGTAGGGTTCACAGGGCCCCATTTGACTCTAAAATTCCAGGGTTCCAAAGTTCAAGGTTTCTAAGATTATAGGGGTCTGGGATGTGAACACTCTATATTCTTAAGGCTCTGGGATTGAAGGTGGTAGGTGGTAGGATCCTAGCATCCTATGGTGCTCTGATTTTTGACTTCTCACTTTCCAGTGTCCTAGAATCCTAGGGGTTCTAAGATTCCATCTGAAGAGCCTCTCCGTGGGTGGCCAGCAGTTTGTCCCCAGTTGATAATGAATCTGTCCTTTTATCTCCTTCCCCACCTCTTCTTCCTCCCTCTCTCCCCCTCAGATATGCCCAATGATGCGCATCTTCAGCTCCACCCTGGATGTGCAGTTTATTCAGGATATCATCAGTAAGTCACACCCTGGGGAAGCAGAGGCGTTCCCTATGCAGCCTTCCCAGGGCAGGCCTACAGCTCTGAGCCCGCCCCACAGGCAGGTCTGGTCAAGGGACCCGGGAGAAGCAGAAGGACCTACTCCTAAGTAAGTTGGGAGAGTGTGGCTAGAGGGGTCCTTGCAGAATGGAAGGAGTTCTGTGGGCCTCTGAGATCTCTCTACTATCATCCCTTGGAAAACCCACAGATGCTGCCTGGCAGAATGATGTAAGGAAGAGCATGGGCCAGATCTGAGTTCAAATCCTGGCTCTGCTACTTAGCAACTGTGGGGCCTTGGTCAAGCGGCTCTGCCTCTCTCAGCCTCTGTTTCTCCTGGGAAAACACGATTGTAAATATTGTGGGGTTGGTGAGTGGATTAAAAGAAAAAGCACGAAGAGCCTAATGTTCAGCAGATACTGCTAACCAATACGCTCCCTTCTCTTTCCCTTCTTATGAGGAGCTGGGGTTTCTCCTCTAGCCACTGGGGGCTTTCTTTAGCTTTTGGATCTCCAGGCATGTCTGGGGTTGCTGAGGATACTGGAGCAGTAGAAATGGATCAAGTGAATGTGTCAGGGTTCTGGAGGTGGCCCTTCCATGAAATAGCTACAGGTCCAGTTCTTTGGGCAATCCCTCTGTGCTCTGCATGCACCATCTCATTGGATCCTCACAACGGCCCTGTGGGAGTGGTACCGTCATTGTACCCATTTTACAGATGAATAGACTGAGGCTCAGAGAGGTGGCGTGACATGCTTGAGGTCCCATCACTGTCAGGCTGATCCACCGAAGAGTGGAACACACTGGGGTCTGTTTTCTATTTGGTGGAGAATGAGGCTTCCTATTGATTTTGTTCCTCCAGATAATAGTAAGCCGGGAGCCGAAGTGCCAGTTCGTGTCTGAAGAGGGCAGATGAGGAGGACTGCCGTGATGCCCCAGCTGGTGAGGGGTCAGGCTCTGCGGCCCATGCTAAGGGAGGATGAGGCTCCTCCTTAGGGGACAATGGTGAAGCCAAAGCAAGGATTGGGTTCCCTTATTTCTCTTGCAGCAGACTGAGTCCTGATCTTGCTGATCTTGGTCTTAGACTGAGCCTTGACCTGGTCATACTCTAAATCCCAAGCCTTAATCACATACCTCGACTGAGCCTGGATCCTAGTCACATGCTGAGCTTTGGCCCCAGTTATTAAGCCCTAAAATTAGTCACAGATTGAGCTCTGACCCTGACCTCAGACTGATCCATGATCTTGATTATATACAGAGCCCTGAACCCTGACTCTAGTCCAGGGCTCTGGTCAGTCTCTTTATACCTGCCACTGTTCCTAAGGTGAGGGGAGGGCAGAGTGAGGGGATAAGGATGCCAGAGAAAGACTACAAACCACAGGTGCCAGTCCCCTCTCCAAGGCCTTAGGCCCTGCAAGGTATTGTGGAAAGAGCTTGGGCAGTAGTATGTGGTGAATAGCAGGTGCCAGTAAGGGTCCTTTTGCTGTCAATGTCCTAACTCCTTGTGGTCTCATTCCACAGTTGCTTGACCGTGTTTCTGTGCAGTATCTCCCCCTGGGAAAATGCTGCCACCATCCAACTGGACTGAAAGCCTGCGCCCAGAAGGAACCCTCTCAGCTACTCCTTGCCTTCACAGTTGAGACAGCAGTCTATGCTCATAACCTGCTCCCTCAGCAATAAAGGCCCCTTCTGCATCCTCCTGTGTGACATGTTGCATTCCTTCCATTTGGGATTTGGGGAGGGAGGTACACCTAGGGCAGCAGAGACCTGGATCAAGAACTGGGAGGGCCCTAGATGGTTTGGTTCAGTGGATAGAGTGTCGGCTTGGGGACTGAAGGGTCCCAGGTTTGATTCCAGTCAAGGGCACATGCCCGGGTGGTGGGCTCAATCCCTGGTGGGGGGCATGCAGGAGGCAGCCGATCAGTGATTCTCTCTCATCATTGATGTTTCAGTCTGTCTCTCTCTCTCTCACTATCTCCCCCTTCCTCTCTGAAATCAATAAAAATATGTTAAAATAAAAGAACTGGAAGGGACATCTGTGACTATCCAGCCCAACTTCTTGTTTTACAAATAGGGATACTGAGGCACAGAGGGCAAGAAACTGACCTAAAGTCACATAGCCAGTCTGTGGCAGTGGTGGAACCCTTGCTTCATCTATTCACATTCAGCGGGTACATAGTGAGCACTTACTCTAGACTAGGCAGGCAGTGGAAATAGGACAGTCACATTCTGGGGACAAACCCACCTGGTGCTTTTCTTCATTCCTGGCCAGGGACTCTGAGAGGACTTGTGGAGCATCAGGGGATACCTGGTCTGACTGGACTCAGGAGCTGGCCTGCCCATCCATGTCTTTGGAAGGGCGAGGGCTCCACTGGAGCTGAGATCTCTTCAAGCAGTGCCTGAGAGCGCCCAAGGTCTCCAGCCCCCAGAGCTCACCCATCTCTCCTGTCGCCACCCCCAAGAACCTGTGCACCCACCTGGCAGGCTGCACAAAAGCCCTGCCTGCCTCGTGAGTCCAGGGCTCCAGTGGTGTTCCATTGTCCCATGGAGACCAGCTTCTCTCTCCACCCAAGGCCCCTCCATTCATGCCCCAGAACTCAGCTGTCCCCAGGCTGCGCCTGGCCATGGTCGAGACAGTGTCACTGCATATGCTAAGACCACCACCATCATGGAGGGCTGCCTTTGCTGGCACAGGGAACCTCATTAATTCCTCACCACACCTTTATACCGAAACACCATTCTTGTCTCCATTTGACTGGGCAGTAACCAATTTGAGTCAGTGGCAGGCCTTTGTCCATGCTGTTCCATCCACCTGGGCACCTTTCCTTCTCCAGCTCCAGCTGGCTAAATTCTCCTCAGCTGCAAGACTCTGCCCAGCTAAGTGGGGGCCTCTCCTCAATGCTCCCTAAAAGAAGACACTGTGCTTCCCAACTTACAGGTCTCACCAAGTTCCCTGGTCATTACTGTCCAATTCAGAGTCGGTGTTCAGGATGCGTTAGTTCTCATTACCATGGTTCTCACCTTCTTATTCAATTCATCTGTCTGCCCCATGAGCCTGTGAGATCCTGGAGGGCAGGTATCTTCCTCTGCTCAGCAGCCCCAGAGCCCAGGGAAGAGCCAGATACAGTACAGGCACTACCCATGTGGAGTGATGGGTGAAGCTTTTATTGATGGCAACACCATTTTCAGAACAGCTGAGTGAGTGGGTGAACAGGAAAATCCTAGCACCCTGGGATTGAGGGTGTATAGAAGACTAGTCATTATTTTCTATTAACTAGGGCCAGATACTTGACATTTGAGACAGACAGATGGGCCAAATGCAAGGCTCCTAGATTAGTAAAGCCAGGGCACAGAGTAGGTGCAGCCAAGGCCACTCAGCCCCACCAGGGACTGATGGGGCCAACGAAGGGGAAGCGGGCAAGGTGAAGAAGCGAGGAAGCATTCCCCCATTGTGAGCCTGGCACTTCCCACACTAGCTCCTCGCCCACTCAACCCAACCTCAACGAGGGTTGAGGGCTTCTTGGAGGTGGTGGCACCCCATGAAAGAGGCTTCAGGGAAGAGGAGGACCCTGAGGGGTTGAGGGGACATCTGCTGTAGGGAATATATGGGAAGAAAGAAGGCAAAACCTGAGTGGACCCCAAGTCATCTAGGAACCAGAGCACCAAACTCTCATGCAGGCTCTTTTGAATGCTTCATGCGGTTATATAAATGCTGGATCTTCCCAATGTTTGCACAATCCTTTAGGACAATCTCAGGATCAGATTTATGAAATCTATGCCTTGGAACATTTTATGACCTCAGGAACACATCACAAAATTATTTACTAAACCAATTCTTTCTATTTACACGATGAGAGTGTGTATACATTTCACCAAATATTTGCAAGAAAATCAACACTTATTTTAAATATTTGCTCCTTGAATGAGGATAGAATAAACGTCATCACACTAGAAACGCCACAGGGCATGTTAGAGAAGTCAGTTGTTACATCAACTCAGTAGTCTATTTTTTGTTTGTTTTTTGTTAATCCTCACCCAAGGATATTTTCCCATTGATTTTTTAGAGCAAATGGAAGGGAGCGGGAGAGACAGAGAGAAACATCGATGTGAGAGAGACATATCGATTGGTTGCCTCCCGAATGGGCCCCGAGAATGGGCCCCGACCAGGGCTGGGATCAAGCTTGCAACAGAGGTATGTGCCCTTGATCGGAATTGACCTGGCCACCGGCCAACACTCTGTCCACTGACCCAAACTGGCTAGGGCTCAACAGTCTATTTCTGAACACTTTTTTAAAATTTTGGAAATACTGTGTTTTATAGCTGGGTGAATCACAATAATGCAAACAACTGAAACTGGGAGAAAACATTGAAAAGGGATACTGAAATTTGACAAAAGTTTGTTTGTGGGGGTGATGCATTTCTGTGTTTATGTTTAAGCAAGGAAAAAAATGCATTTTTAAAAAATAGAAAGGTGGTTAAATATCTAGCTAAGCCAGGCTCTGCCCTGGGCAGTTTAGGAGTGACTGAAGCAGTACCTGTCCAACCCAGTGCAGCAGGAATTGTGTTCCTATGATGTGCCACACCTGTGGAAGGGGTTGGGGGAGAGGAAGCAGGACCTGCACCTGTCACAGAAGCCCACAGCTTCCTGTAGGAAGAGACACACACACAAAAAGTGCTGAGAAAAATACTCAGAGGAGAGGATCTGACCCAGCCTGAAGGCAAGGGGCAGTCAGGGAAGGCTTCCTGGAGAAGGTGCCAACTGAGCTGAAATTGAAAGGATGACAAGGAGAGAAGGGAGGGGAGGGCATTGCAAGCAGAAGCAGCAAAGCCTCCCCTTTGGTTCCAGAAGAGGGAACAAAGCGATTCTCTTTGGTTCCTAGCCAGGGCTGGCAGGCAAAGTCAACATTTGTCCCTTTGGTCCTGTCATCGCTTGCCTCCCCACCTGACCCTCTACCTGCAGACGTGGCTACTAATGGGAGCCACTGACAACAATGCCTATGGATTTGGATATTATAATGCTATGGAAACTTCCAGATAATGTTATCACATGACCCAGCAATTGATATTGCCCAAAGAAGTTGAAAATGTCTACACAAAAAGCCTGAACACAGATGTTTGTGGCAGCTTTATTCATAAATGTCAAAACTCGGAGCAGCCAAGATGCCCTTCAATAAGTGTATGGATAAATAAACTGTGGTCCATGCAGGCAATGGCATATTATTCAGCACTAAAAGGAAATGAGCTATCAAGTCATGAACTGACAGAGAGGAACCTTGAATGCATATTACTGCCCAGCTGTAGTGGCTCAGTGGTTGAGTTTCAATCTATGAACCAAAAGGTCACAGTTCGATTCCCCGTCAGGGCACTTGCCTCAGTTGTGGGCTCCATCCCCAGAGGGGTCATGCAGGAGACAACCAATCAATGATTCTCTCTCATCATTGATGTTTCTATCTCTCCTTCTTCCTTCCTCTCTGAAATCAATAAAAATATATATTTTTAAATGCATATTACTAAGAAAAAGAGGCCAATGTAAAAAGGCTTCATACTATATGATTCCAACTATGTGACATTCTGGAAAAGGCAAAACTATGAGTGAAAAGATTGGTGGTTGCAGGGATGAGGAGTGAGGAATGAGGGAGGGGTGAGTAAGCAGAGCACAGAGGATTTATAGGGCAGTGAAACTACTCTCTATGATACTCTAATGGCAGATACATGTCGTTATACATTTGTCCAAACCCACTGAATGTACATCACTGAGAGTGAAACATAATGTGAACTATGGAGTTTGGGAGACTGTGATGTGTTGTTATAGGTTCATCAATGTTAACAAATGTCCCACCAGACAGGTTTTTTTCACCTTGAGTCTTAGTTTCCTCATCTGTAAAATAAGGACTAATGATAGTTTTTTTTTTTTTTTTTCAATAATTTTCTAGAGATTCTTTTTTTTTTTTAAGGTTTAGAAAATACTTTTATTGTATTGTTTCTTTTTTTTTCTTTTTCTTTTTTTTTTTCAAATTTTTATTAAGGTATTATATGTGTACATATCTTACCATTGCCCCCCCCACCCCACTCCCATACCTGCCCTCACCCCCCAATGTTTTGCATCCGTTGGTTACTCTTATATGCATGCATACAAGTCCTTCAGTTGATCTCTTATTTCCCCCACCTCTCCCTAACCTTCCCGCTGTAATTTGACAGTCTGTTTGATGCTTTACTGCCTCTGTAACTATCTTTTTGTTCATCAGTTTATAATGTTTTTTATTATCCACAAATGAGTGAGATCATGTGGTATTTTTCTTTCATTGACTGGCTTATTTCACTTAGCATAATGTTCTCTAATTCCATCCAGGTTGCTACAAATGGTAAGAATTCCTCCTTTTTTATGGCAGCATAGTATTCCATTGTGTAGATGTACCACAGTTTTCTGATCCAGTCATCTGCTGACGGGCACCTAGGCTGTTTCCAAATCTTAGCTATGGTAAATTGTGCTGCTATGAACATAGGGGTGCATATATCCTTTCTGATTGGTGTTTCTAGTTTCTTAGGATATATTCCTAGGAGTGGGATTACTGGGTCAAATGGGAGTTCCATTTTCAGTTTTTTGAGGAAACTCCATGCTGTTCTCCACAGTGGCTTCACCAGTCTGCATTCCCACCAGCAGTGCACGAGGGTTCCTTTTTCTCCTCATCCTTGCCAACACTTCTTGTTTGTTGATTTGTTGATGATAGCCATTCTGACAGGTGTGAGATGGTATCGCATTGTCGTTTTGATTTGCATCTCTCTCATGATTAGTGACTTTGAGCATGTTTTCATGTGTCTCTTGGCTTTCCTTCTGTCTTCTTTCGAAAAGATTCTATTTAGGTCCATTGCCCATTTTTTTTATTGGATCATTTATCTTCCTTTTATTAAGTTGTATAAGCTGCCTGTAGATGTTGGAGATTAAACCTTTATCAGTGATAACATTGGCAAATATGTTCTCCCATACAGTGGGGTTTCTTGTTGTTTTGTTGATGGTTTCTTTTGCTGTGAAAAAGCTTTTTATTTTGATGTAGTCCCATTTGTTTATTTTCTCTTTGGCTTCCATTGCCCTAGGGGCAGTATCAGTGAAGAAGTTCTTTTGGCATATGTCTGCTGCCTGTGGATTCCTCTAGTATATTTATGGTTTCCCATCTTATGTTTAAGTCCTGTATCCATTTTGAGTTTATTTTTGTGTATGGTGTAAGTTGGTGATCTAGTTTCATTTTTTTGCATGTATCTGTCCAATTTTCCCAACACCATTTATTGAAGAGACTGTCTTGACTCCATTGTATGTTCATGCCTCCTTTGTCAAATATTAATTGTGCATAGTGGTTGGGGTCGATATCTGGATTCTCTGTTCTATTCCGTTGATCTATATGTCTGTTCTTGTGCCAGTACCAGGCTGTTTTGAGAACAGTGGCTTTGTAATACAGCTTGAAATCTGGTATTGAGATCCCTCCTACTTTATTCTTCTTTCTCAGGATTGCTGTGGCTATTCGGGGTCTTTTTTTATTCCAGATGAATTTTTGGAGAGTTCTTCCTAGGTCTGTGAAATATGCCGTTGGTATTTTAATGGGGAGTGCATTGAATCTATAAATTGCTTTGAGAAGTATGGACATTTTGGTGATGTTGATTCTACCAATCCATGAACATGATATGTTCTTCCATCTGTTTATGTCTTCCTCTATCTCTTTTTTCAGTGTCCTGTGGTTTCCCATGTATAGGTCTTTTACCTCCTTGGTTAAGTTAATTCCTAGGTATCTTAATTTTTTTTGGTGCGATGGTAAATGGGATTGTTTTTTTAGTCTTTCTTTCTGTAAGTTCACTATTGGTGTATAGAAATGCCATAGATTTTGTATCCTGCTACATTGCTGAATTCATTTATTAAGTCTGTTAGTTTTTTGATGGAGTCTTTCGGGTTTTTTATGTACAATATCATGTCATCTGCAAATAAGGACAGCTTTACTTCTTCTTTTCCAATTTGGATGCCTTCTATTTCTTCTTCTTGTCTAATTGCAATGGCTAATACTTCCAGTACTATGTCAAACAGGAGTGGTGAGAGTGGGCATCTCTGTCTTGTTCCTGTTCTTAGGGGAAATGGTTTTAGTTTTTGCCCATTGAGTATGATGTTAGCTGTGGGTTTATCATATATAGCTTTTGAGGTATGATCCTTCTATTCCCACCTTGTTGAGAGTTTTTATCAAGAAAGGGTGTTGGATTTTGTCAAATGCTTTTTCTGCATCAATTGATATGACTATGTGATTTTTATCTCTCAGTTTGTTTATGTGATGTATCACGTTAATTGATTTGCGGATATTGAACCATCCTTGCATTCCTGGGATAAACCCTACTTGGTCATGGTGTATGATCTTTTTGATGTACTGCTGGATCCGATTTGCTAGAATTTTGTTGAGGATTTGGCATCTACGTTCATGAGGGATACTGGCCTGTAATTCTCTTTCATTGTGTTGTCTTTATCTGGTTTTGGTATTAGGGTGATGCTGGCTTCATAAAAGGAGCTTGGAAGTGTTCCTTCCTCTTGAATTTTCTGGAATAGTCTAAGGAGGATAGGTTTTGGTTCTTCCTTGAATGTTTGGTAAAACTCTCCTGTGAAACCGTCTGGCCCTGGTCTTTTGTTTGACGGAAGCTTTTTGATGACTGCTTCAATTTCTTCCATAATTACTGGCATATTGAGCTGTTTAGATTCTTCCTGATTGAGTTTTGGAAGGTTATATTTTTCTAGGAATATGTCCATTTCCTCCAGGTTGTCCAGTTTGTTTGAATAGAGTTGTTTGTAGTATTTTTTAACAATCCTTTGTATTTCGGCGGGATCTGTTGTTATTTCACCTCTTTCATTTCTGATTTGGGTCCTCTCTCTTTGCTTCTTGGTGAGCCTGGCTAGAGGTTCATCAATCTTGTTATCCTTTCAAAGAACCAGCTCTTGTTTTGTTGATCTTTTGTGTTGTTTCTTTGGTCTCTATCATATATAGCTTTTATTATGTTGAGGTATGATCCTATGTCGTTTATCTCCACTCTGATCTTTATTATTTCCTTCCTTCTGCTTACACTGGGCTTTTCTTGTTGCTCTCTTTCTAACTCTTTGAGTTGTAGGGTTAGGTTATTTATTACCATTGTTTCTTGTTTTTTGCAGTAGGCTTGTAGAGCTATGAACTTCCCTCTCAAGACTGCTTTCACTGTGTCCCATAGATTTTGGATTGTTGTGTTTTCATTGTCATCTGTTGCCATGATGTTTTTTATTTCTTCCTTGATCTCTCTGGTAACCCAGTCATTGTTTAATAGCATGCTGTTTAGTCTCCATGTGTTTGATTTCTTTAGATTGTTTTTCTTGTAGTTGATTTCCAGTTTTATGCCACTGTGGTCTGAGAAGATGCTTGATATGATTTCTATCTTCTTGAATTTGAAGAGACTTTGCCTATGTCCCAACATATGGTCTATCTTTGAAAATGACCCATGTGCACTTGAGAAGAATGTATATTCTGTGGCTGTGGGGTGAAATGTTCTGAAGATGTCAATTAATTCCATCTGGTCTAGTGAGTCATTTAGGATTGATGTTTCTTTGCTGATTTTTTGTTTAGAGGATTTGTCCAATGGTGATAGTGGGGTATTAAAGTCTCCTACTATGATTGTATTGCTGTCAATCTCTCCCTTGATATCCTCCAGGAGATTTTTTATGTATTTGGGTGCTCCTGTATTGGGTGCATATGTTTACCAGAGTTATTTCTTCTTGTTGGATTGCTCCCTTTAGTATTATGAAGTAGCCTTCCTTATCTCTTGTTATGTCCTTCAGTTTGAGATCTAATTTGTCAGATATAAGTATTGCTACCCCAGCTTTTTTTTCATTTCCATTCGCCTGGAAAACCTTTTTCCATCCCTTCACCCTCAGTCTGTGTGCATCTTTTTTTCTGAGGTGGGTTTCTTGTAGACAGCAGATATATGGGTCTTGTTTTCTTATCCAATCCGTTACCCTATGTCTTTTGATTGGGGCATTTAATCCATTTACATTTAAAGTTATTATTGATAGGTACTTATTTGTTGCCATTCCTATTCTTTACACCTGTGTTCCTTCTTCGCTTCCTATTTCTTTTTTTTTTTTTTTTACAGCAGACCCTTTAGCATTTCTTGCATTGCTGGTTTGGTGGTAATAAATTCCCTTAGTCCATTTTTGTCTGTGAAGCTCCTGATTTCACCTTCAATTTTGATTGATAGCCTTGCTGGGTACAGTATTCTTGGATTCAGACCCTTCCTTTGCATGACTTTGTATATTTCATTCCATTCCCTTCTGGCCTGATGAGTTTCTGTTGAGAAATCAGTTGCTAGTCTGATGAGGGTTCCTTTGTATGTAACTTTCTGTCTCTCTCTTGCCACTTTTAAGATTCTTACTTTGTCATTGGTGTTTACCAATTTAATTATAATGTGCCTTGGCATCGGTCTTTTGGGGTTCATTTTGCTTGGGACTCTGTGGGCTTCTTGGATTTGTGTGGGTTTTTTCTTCCCTATATCAGGGAAGTTTTCTGTCATTATTTCTTCAAACAGGTTTTCTATTCCTTGCTCAGTTTCCTTTCCTTCTGGAACCCCTATTATGCAGATGTTGTTTTGTTTCATGTTGTCCCAGAGTTTCCCTTAGGCTCTCCTCCTGCTTTTTAATTTTTTTTTTTTTTTAGAAGCTGCTCTACTTGGGTATTTTTACCCATCTTGTCTTCTAGCTCACTGATGCAGTCCTCTGCTTCTTCTAGTCTACTCTTGATGCTTTCTATTGAGTTCTTTACAGCAGCGATGTCATTTTTCATTTCTTCTTGGTTCTTCTTCATTTCCTCTTGGTTTTTACTCATATTGTCGAATTTGTCTTCCATTCTTTTCAGCCACCTTATGACCATTTCTCTGAATTCTTTCTCTGGAAGGTTGCTTGCCTCCATTTCGTTTACTTCCTTTTCTGGTGATGCCTGCTTTTCTTTCATATGCGGGCTGTGTCTTTGTCTCCCCATGGTCTCTCTTCTCCAGATGTCTGGTTATGTAGTTCTCTCTCTCCTTATCTCAGGCAAAATCTGACCTTTCCGTGGTGGAGTGTAGAGCTCCTCTGAATCCGCGTGTTTGTGCCAATTGGGGACCAGTGTTCTGGGGCTTGCAGCTGTTCGGTGGGTGCTGCAGTTGTGGATTTTCAGGCTTCGGCTAAGCTCCACTTTCCCTTTCAAGATGGCGCAGTCTCCGCTTCTGAGCCTGTAGCTCTGGGAGGGGACCCAGCCGCAGCGGGGACTTCCCGGTCAGGGGAACCCCGTCTAGCAGTCCCCCACCTTCTACTGGAGTTTAGCTGTCCCTTAACTTGCCAACAAACACTCCTCATGCGACCCTCAGTTGTTCTTTCTTTCTGCTCTAGGACAAGGCTTGGAACACATCTGTCTATTCCACCACCATTTTTCTCGACCCTAATGATAGTTTTTATATCACAAGGATGCTTTGAGGATTCCAACACCTTTCAAAAGTAGGTAATGTGACTATTATTATAGGTCAGGGGTGGGCAAACTTTTTGACTCGAGGGCCACAATGGGTTCTTAAACTGGACTGGAGGGCCGGAACAAAAGCATGGATGGAGTGTTTGTGTGAACTAATATAAATTCAAAGTAAAGGAGCGGAGGGGAGAGCAAGAGAACCCTCCGCTCTTTCGGCTCCGCGGGCCGGATAGAACAGCCGAATGGGCCAGATCCGGCCCGCGGGCCGTAATTTGCCCACAGCTGACATAAACTGATGAACAAAAATAGAGCCAGAGAAAAAAGTATTTTAGAATATAATGGAAGTAATCCTGTTATTTGCAGATTTTTAATATTTCCTACAACTTCTGTGATATTATACTATGTTAGTACAGTTTTGGTAATATTATTGTATTTAAAATCATTCTTGTTGAAATATTAATGTTGATTGCATGTAACACTATTATATTTAAAATCGTTTTTGTTGAAATATTAATGTTTATTGCAAGTAAATGGCTAATTATTTTGTAGCTACAATCTGGTAATAGATTTATTTTGTATATTGTAAAAAAAATAATAGTAATAAGTTAAAAAATAAAATAAATAATAGTGATTACTTAAAAAAAAAAAAAAAGAACTTCCTTGGGTGCCCCAGCATCCTTATCTTGCTATTCAACGACCTCCAAAGTTTATTTCAAATCTATCATTATAAGTGGAATTCCCACTTTGCTCTTCATGCAGCCTATTCAATGAGCAGGCTTTGAGAAGTTCCAATATTAGATGACCATTTTAAAGGGGATAACCAAAAAGGAGATGAAAGGAGGTAGCCAAAGACATAAAGAGGAAAAATCAGGACTGTGTGGTGCTCCATTATTCCAGGAAACACAGTATTTTATAAGAAAATAATCAACTGTGTCAAATAAAAGTTTGTAAAGTGCTTGTGAAAGATGTTCAGTTTATACATGATGAGTATAATGCCAAAATAGGCAAGTGAAACCACCTAGTTAAAAAAAAAAAAAAAAAAAGGTTTGGCTAAGTGGATAGAGCAGGGGTGGGCAAACTTTTTGACTCGAGGGCCACAATGGGTTCTTAAACTGGACCGGAGGGCCGGAACAAAAGCATGGATGGAGTGTTTGTGTGAACTAATATAAATTCAAAGTAAAGGAGTGGAGGGGAGAGCAAGAGAACCCTCCGCTCTTTCGGTTCCGTGGGCCGGATAGAACAGCCGAACGGGCTGGATCCGGCCCGCGGGCCGTAGTTTGCCCACGGCTGTTATAGATGGAAAAACTGATGCCCAGAAAGGACAAGGGAGCTGTCTGGTGTCAAACAGCAAAGAATAAGCAGAGCCAGGCTAGAATGCAAGGCTTCCTGAACTGAGGCCAGGGCACCCTCTCCCTCGCCTCCACTCATAGCAGACTGAGTGGCTTCCTCTGTCACTGTCCTGGGTCTACCTCACTCATGGTACAGGTGACAAAGCCAGTTCAAAGCAGGACACGGAGGAATGAGAGACAAGAACACAGTCTCCTGGCACTCTCAGGGTTCTCCGTGTTCTCCACCTCTGCATTTGGTAACATTCATGATGTACACTTTGAAATAGAAGTGAGTCCCTGCCTCCTTAATCCCTGGGGCCTCCTATGGAGAACGTTTGCTTTGGAGTTGTTGGACGGACATGGTGAGATGGAGGGATTCTCGTCAGTTTCCCAGCTGTCTGTCACTCGGTGCCACATCTCCCCCAGCAATGGGGTCACTCACCATATATGAAGTCTGCCCCATTGCAGAGCCCATCAGGAATCAGCTGGCGGGGACCCAGAGCCTCGCTGCAGCCCACTGGGGAAATCCAGGTGAGCACAATGCAATGACCCTCTCCAACCTGCCTTTTTATCAGACACCAAATCAGACTAAAGCTTTTCACAGTGTCACCACTTTCAAACTGGGACTGGTTCTAGCACAGAACATGAAAAAAAAAATGGCTTATATAATGATGAGAATTCCAGAAGTAGAGTGTTACACTGGCATGGAGGATCCTGCCAGCTCTTCCCTCTGCTACCCCTGGGTTGTGGCTTTCATCTTCATGTTAATAAAATAGCTACTGAGCTCCAGCCATCATGTCTGACATCCAATTAGGAAAAGGCAGGAGAGGAAAACAAAAGCTGGCCAGCCCACGTTAAAGAACGTTCTTAGAAGCTCCAGCCTACAGCTTCCATTTATAGCTCACTGACCATCCCTGGTTGCAAAGAAGGCTGGGAAAATAAGCTTCTTTGTTAGGCCTATTTCTGCTCTCAAAAATAAAAGAGTTCTGTAAAGAAAGAGAGAAGAATGGGCAAGTGCCCTTCCCTCTCCAAGCTTCTATTTCCTGCACTTTAAAATAAGTGTACCAACATCTGTCGTATAAGAGAGTACCGTTGCACAGTTTTAGTGTAGACCCCCTCTTTGGGCATCCAAAAATGCCCCTTGGCCACCCTCTCCTCTTTCAGGCTCTGTTAGTCTGTGACTATTCCCAAGGCACTATCAGAACCAGGGAGGATAAAGAGAAGCATTAATTTGCAAGTACAAATTAATTTCCATATAGTGGCACTGGGTTAAGCAACTTTCAATATGCTTGTTGAATCCTTACAGTAACTTTATTCATTGAGGTACACAACATTATACACAACTTAAAGGCAGGAAAGCTGGATTCTAGCCACTAAATATGCGTGGCTTCAGGAAAAGCATAACCCTGCTCTGAGCCCCAGTTTCCGATCTGCAAAATGGAATTGAGATGGGTAGGAATAAGTACAGATGAGTCCCTTTCATTTTCCCCTGTCTCAAACCCCTTCACCTCCATAGATAATCTCTCAGTGTGGCTCTGAAACTGACTCTACTTACCTGGGATCCCCACAGGTACTGTCCCAAGATGCTGAAGGTATCAGGCCCCCTTCTCATCCTTTATGGGCTGCTCAGTACTTGAATATTTGAATTACTTGTGGGTCTGTTTTATTGCATATTTTCATTTCTTAGATTTCAGTCTAATTCTCCTTTTATTTTAGCATTAGAGGACTGGTGCAGGGGATTTGTGCACTGGTGGGGGGAGGGCGTGGCCTGTGGGGATCAGCCTGCTGTGGGAGCTAGGCTCATCCCAGTCAGCCACGTGGCTGTGGACCTGCCCTCTGAGAGGCTGCTCCCGGGCCAGCATCTTCCGTGGAGCTGGAGCACTCATCTTTCCAGGGGACCCAGTCCAGCCGGGCCCAGGTACAATAGCACTGGGAGGCGGCCGAGTAGGCCTCAGTCCCGCCACAGCCACGAACCTGCCTCCCAGCCTCCAGGGTCAGCTCTGCGGGCCTGGCAGCACTGCGCTGCCTGTGGGTGTCTGGAGCAGGTGGCAAGGAACAAGGAGGAAGAACCTGGGGCAAGGAGGCAATGATTGCAGCCCAGGTTCCTGCCCATCGGCCCAGGGTTCGCAGCAGGAGAAGCCACTCATCCCAGTCAGCCGAGCAGTGTTCCCACTGTGGTAGCGCACTGACCACCAGGGGGCAGCTCCTGCATTGAGCATCTGCCCCCTGGTGGTCAGTGTGCGTCATAGCAGCTGGTCAACAGGTCGTTCTGGTCGTTCCGCCATTCAGTCACTGGGCTTTATTATATAGGATGCCATGTTATTTTTTATTGAATGTTAGGCATTATAATGAAAACTTGTAGAGATTCTTGAGGCTCTGGTCAGTTAGCTCAGTTCTTTGTTTATTTTTTAATATATATTTTTATTTATTTCAGAGAGGAAGAGAGATATAGAATCATCAATGATGAGAGGAAATCATTGATTGGCTGCCTCATGGAGGCCACACACTGGTGATCAAGCACACAACCCGGGCATGTGCCCTGATCGGGAATCAAACCATGACCTCCTTGTTCATAGGTTGACACTCAACCACTGAACCACATGGCTGGCAGCTCAGTTGTTTAGAACATTGTCCTGATATGCCAAGGTTGTGGGTTTGATCCCCAGTCAGGGCACATATAAGAATCAACCAATGAATGCGTAAATGGGTGGAACAACAAATGGATGCTTCTCTCTCCCTTCCTCCTACCCTTCCTCCCTCCCTCCCTCTTTCACTCTAAAAATCAATCAATTAAAAAAAATTGTAGAAGCTCTGAATGATGTTATCTTGTTCCAAAGGGAAAGGAAGATAGCAGAAAAATAGAATATAAGCAGAAAAATAGAATATAAGATAGCATGGCTTTGATCCTGCCAAGGCTTAGATTTATATTTTATTAGGTTGGAAATATTTTGATCTTGCTCTTATTCCTCAGGGAAGAGGGAAGCCTTTATTCTAAGGCATTGCCTTCTTTCCTACAGCATAGTCTTTTGGGTCTTCACCAAAAGCCCAGTGTCTACAAAGGTCTCTCCATCTCCTTGGGGCTTGAACTTCAACCAGTGCTTCTTCAGCACCACACAGTATAGCAGCTGAAATCTCTGCTCAGCTTTTTAGCTGCTGTTTTCGGCTAGATGTCTTAGAGCCTAATGATTCTGATACCAACTACAATGTGTGTGGATTTTCCCCCACCAAGCAATTCTCTGACAACATCTAGGTGTCTTACAATTCAACACTATCTATCTGGAGATAGCCTCAGACCCCACAGGTTAAGGGCTCAGTTCTACAAGACTGCCCTCAACTTCAGATGCCAATCACAGGTCCTGGTTGTTACCTGTGCTTCTATAAATATACCTGTGCTTCAGAGTTCCAATGACTCTCTCCTTGGGTTCAACTAATTCACTAAAACAGCTCACAAAACTCCAAGAAACATTTTACTTAACTAGATTACCAGTTTTGTAAAAGGATATTACTCAGGAACAGTCAGATGGAAGAGCTGCATAGGGCAAGTTGTGTGGGAAGGAGCAGAAGCCTTCCATGTTTTCTCTGGATGGCCACTCTCCCTGAATCTCCATGTGTGCACCAACCTGGAAGCTCTCTGAACTCCCTCCTCTTGCGTTCTTATGGAGGCTTCATTACGTAGACATGATTGATTAAATCATTGGCCATGGTGATTAATTTCAATCTTCAGGCCCTTTCCCCTCCCCAGAGGAAGGGGATGAGGTGGGGAGGAATATGGGACTGAAAGATCCAACTCTCTAATCACCAGGTGATTGAAATGCTAAATCAAATGATGTACTTTACAAGAGATTGGTGAGTAGGTCCTGGGCTTAGAGTCTCCCCTGAATCTGTCAGGTCCTCTAAAGAGAGGATTGGTCCCTACCAGCATCTATTTGTTAGTCTCAAGTCCCTGTAGGGGCCATTTACCTTGTCATTTGGATGAAGCCCAGGAAGTCCTATCAATATGTGCATGCATGTCCTTGACCCATGGGGAGGGGGGTGTGAGATGAGGGTCAAGGTCTTGAGGACCAATCCCAGCCCAAAAGCACTGCAAACTAGACCACAGTCTCCACGTACTCCAAGCTAGCCTGTATCCCGCAGCCTTAGGAACATGTCCATGATGCTGAGCCTACTCTTCCCCACCAACTCAGGAAGATAAGCCATTTGAATCACTGAATGAGAATCAACATAATCATAAACCTCACTAGCATCATGGTAACCATATATGGCACACTTCCAATGTACAAGATGCTGTGCTCAGCGCTTATGACGAGGCTGGGAGGAAGGTATGAGTATGTATCATCCACATTTTCCAGATGAGGACACTGAGGTTCCAAGAGTCTGTGTTGCCCAAGTTACGCAGCAAGTAGGTGTCAGAGCTGGGATTCTCTCCCAAGCCTGTCTGTATCTGGAGCCAGTGCACATCACCACCAATGCCTCCTTGTACAATGAGGATATAATGTCCTGCACACAGTCTCACATGGTGAAGCAACTTGCCCTAAATTCCATAACCCTGCACTTGGAGACGTTGGGGGTTCAGAAATTGTTCTCATAACTATGTTGCCTCTCCCAGGAGCAGTGAGCAGCTCTACTGGGAAGGCTGTAACCCTGTAGGAAAAGCTGAATGTCCAGCTCTCTTGAGCATAAATATGGGTTGTGGGCAGGTTACTTCATCTCTTGGACCCTCCATTTCTTGCTCTATCCTATGAGAAAACTTATGTTTCCTCTCTGAGCTTCAATGGCTCCATCTGTAAAATGGGTCCACATGAGTTTTATGGCTGCCCTGTACCCAAGCTCCAAGGAGATCCCCTCAGAGAATAACCCCTCAACCTACCCTCTCTGTCCTGCTCTCCCACAGGGGCCTGACCCAAGATGGTGAAGGTTTCCAGCCTCTTTATTTTCTTCTGTGGGCTGTTTGCCTCATCCACTGCTCAACTGCCCTTTCCCCAGGTTCCCAGAGGTGAGATTGTCCTGCCTTGGGTCATGCCTGGCTTTGTCAGACACATATGTCTCTCTTAGAAGCCAGACCAGGAGCCAATACCAGTTAAGTTCTAGTTAGCACAGTGACTGGGACAGAGTTAACACCATTAATCATTAGTTATTTTGATTATCACTACATTACTATATTTAATCTTTCCCAAAGACTCCCCTCTTTCCTGTCTTTTTGCCCTGCTTTATCTACTAAGACCCAATCTAAGAACCTGCCCTCCCTGGATTGGTCCCTGCCTACTTCTCCCACACTCACTCACTCCCATCCTACTACAGCAGCCTCTCAACTCATTAAGCACAATCCAGAACCTTTGCACATGCTGTTCCCTCTGCCGAAAACTCTCTTCCCCTACCAACAGGGCTCCCTCCCTTCCTTTAGGACTGTGCTAAGATGTTATATTTGCAAAAAAGACCTTCTTTGATCTCCCTGAAAATGAGCACCCTCACCCAGTACTCTCAATTCCTCACTCTACCCTTTATTTTATTTTTTAATAAATCTTTATTGTTCAGATTATTACAGTTGTTCCTCTTTTTCCCCCCATAGCTCCTCTCCACCCAGTTTCCACCCCACCCTCTGCCCTTACCACCCCCCCACTGTCCTCATCCATAGGTGTACGATTTTTGTCCAGTTTCTTCCCACACCCCCACACACCTTTCCCCCTGAGAATTGTCAGTCCACTCCCTTTCTATGCCCCTGATTCTATTATTATTCACCAGTTTATTCTGTTCATCAGATTTTTTATTCACTTGATTTTTAGATTCACTTGTTGATAGATATGTATTTGTTGTTCATAATTTTTATCTTTACCTTTTTCTTCTTCCTCCTCTTCTTAAAGAATACCTTTCAGCATTTTACATAATACTGGTTTGGTGGTGATGAACTCCTTTAGATTTTTCTTATATGTGAAACTCTTTATCTGACCTTTCAATTCTGAATAAGAGCTTTGCTGAGTAAAGTAATCAAGGTTGTAGTTCTTGCTATTCATCACTTTGAATATTTCTTGCCACTCCTTTCTGGCCTGCATAGTTTCTGTTGAGAAGTCAGCTGACAGTCGTATGGGTGCTCCCTTGTAGGTCACTAACTGTTTTTCTCTTGCTGCTTTTAATAGTCTCTCTTTGCCTTTTGCTCTTGGCATTTTAATTATAATGTGTCTTGGTGTGGTCCTCTTTGGATTCCTTTTGTTTGGGGTTCTGTACACTTCCTGGACTTGTAAGTCTATTTCTTTCACCAGGTAGGGGAAGTTTTCTGTCATTATTTCTTCAAATAGGTTTTCAGTATCTTGCTCTCTCTCTTCTTCTGGCACCCCATAATTCGGATGTTGGTGTGCTTGAAGTTGTCCCAGAGGCTCCTTACACTGTCTTCATATTTTTGGATTCTTTTTGCTTTTTGCTTTTCTGGTTGGGTGTTTTTTGCTTCTTCGTATTTCAAATCTTTGACTTGATTCTTGCAATCCTCTAGTCTGCTGTTGGATCTCTGTATATTATTCTTTATTTCAGTCAGTGTATGCTTAATTTCTAGTTGATCCTTTTTCATATCCTCGAGGGACTCGGTAAATTTATCGCCGGTTTCTAGAAAATTCTTGAAAAACCTTATGACCGTAGTTTTGAACTCTATATCCAGTCATTTGCTTTCCTCCATTTCTGTCATTTGTGACCTGTTCTTTTGTCTCCGCATATTGGCTGCTTTCCTGTGTTGATAGAGTGGCTTTGTGTGCTAGGTGTCCTATAGAGCCCAGTGGCTCAGCCTCCCCAGTTACCTGAGGTGGACACTCTTGGTGCACCCCTTTGTGGGCTGTGTGCACAGTCTTGTTGTAGTTAAGCCTTGATTGTTGTTAGTATCACTGGGGGGAATTGGCCTCCAGGCCAATTGGCTGTGAGGATCAGGTGTGTCTACGCTGGGAGAACTTCTGTGCTGGAGACACTCTTATGGGGCAAGATTTACTTCAGTGGGGCTTTGGTGCTAACTGAGTCTGCCCCCTGAGTGTGTCCCTTATGGATCTGAGGAGTTGTAATCTGGATGGTCCCACTCTGACCACTGGGTATCCTGGCTCTTGGATCTCCAAGGAGGTGCTAATTTAGCCTCTGCCTGAGGCCACACAGCAGGAGCTACAGGGAGATCTGCAGATTCCTCTTCTTTGTTTGGGTTTTGGAGGTGCCCAGATGAGGCCCAGCTGTGAAACAATGCAAGCTGCTGTGGGGCCTTGGCCCTTCTTTTGGATGTTCTGGGTCTCTCTGACCCAGCTGCAGTTTGTTAGGTAATTTTGGATTGTAAAGGGCCAGGCCATTCATATGCAAAAGCCTCTGAGCAAAGCTTGGATGGGGTGGGGTCTCAGGGAATTAACAGGGTGGAGCAAACAGCTATGGCTTATCCTCAACCCTCGGGTCTCAGTGTCCCTCGGTAATTGCTGCAAGCACCTCTGAGAGAAAGCGCTCTCAAGTTCCGCCCGATGCCAGACAGTCCAGTTTCTCCCCGTATGAGTCTGGGTCCCCAGAGTCTCGCCCGGAACAGGAGTTCAGAGCAGTCGAGAGCTTGTGTCTCCTTCCTGATTGAAAAAGACAACCGTGTCCTCAGTTGCCAGCCCTTTCAGCGTGCACCTCTGTACCTCTGCAATTTACTTCCGCACCTCCTCTGAGTCTCAGTGTGCTTTTCTCTTTCCTTCTAGTCATAGAATTTCCACTCAGCCTGCCTTCCCGTGGTTCTGGATGATGTCCGTTTTGTCTTTTAGTTGTAGTTTTGAAGTGGTTGTGTGAAGCAGCAAGTTCAAGTGTTTACCTATGCCGCCATCTTGGTTTCTCTCCCTCACTCTACCCTTTATTCCCCCCTCATAGACAGAAATAGCATTCATCAGAATGTGCAGTGGTCAAAATACTGAAATTTCTTTCTACGCTCCTTGGAAAATAGCCTCTGCCTCAGAGACTCTCCAAGTGGCTCCCCACATCACCCCAACCATATCAGCCTCACCCCCAGGACTCCAGCCTCCTCGCCAACCAAAATCTAAAGATTTAACACCTGGCATAGCCTGGGAATCCCAGGACCAGGCTACAGAGCTAAGATTGACGTCCTTTTTGATTGGCTGCTAAAGATTTTGACATCAGCCCCTTCATAGACTTATTTGCACCTAACTCTTGCATCCACTGCCTTATCATGTCTCTTCCCTCAGGCCTACTAGACTGCCAGCTCCCTGAGGGCAGAGAGTTCTGCCTGATTTCACCGGTGCAGCCCCAGCCCTTGGCGTGGCTCTGGCACATAATAGGCCCCTATAAACATTTGCTAAATGATTGTGGCTAGAACTTGTCCCAGTGCCAAGCAGGCCAGAAAGACTAGATGAATAAAAAGTAAATGCCATATGTGGGACATGCTCAGAAGTCAAGGTTGTGTCTGGGAATTTGGGCATCTAAGTGTCTAATTGGGTTTGGGGGCTTGTGTTTTTCAACTCTGATCCAAGGACTTCCAGGCACAGACTTTCTCTTCAACCTGGAGATGTCTGACTTATAAGAATCAATAAAGAACGTCTTCAGCAAAGCAATAAACTCCATGAAGTTTGATGCCAAGTTCACCAACAGGAACAACCAAGTTATGTGAGTGCTCTCTGATCACCACGCCCCGGGCCCCGCCTGTCCTGCTTTGTTGGTTTGTTAGAGCTCGCCCACGTTTCCTGACTCTGCAGTGGCCCTTCCCTCAGCTAACAGTCCTTCCAGCTCCGGTGGCCTGAGATCCATGGGTTGGGAGACATTCCCATTGGGGGTGGAGGCAGCAGCTGAGGAGGCACTGAAGACAGGGATTCAGTCCCTTTATCTGGGAAGATGGCTGCTCATCAGCTTGTGCAAGCTCTACCAGTCTCTGAGACTCAACTTCTGCCCTATTAAGTAGGGAATTACAGCCTCTATCCCCATTGGACTGTTGTGAATAATAAAGAAAATGATATATGTAAAGTGCTTACACAGCGCCCTGTCCTCAGTATGCCACCAATCAGCAGTAACAAGAACAACCTCGATAATAATAAAGTGGTAATTATAATAATCAATGCTAGCTGACCACCAGAATATAGAAAATGCATCCAAACTCAATTGCTGATTCCCACTCTCACCCTTACCCCAACCTATTTCTTCTCTAGCCCAGGTCATCTTAACTAATGACAACTCCACCCATGCATTTGCTTGGGCCAAAAATCTTGATATTGTCCTTAGCTCCTCTCTTCTTCTCATACCCACATCCAGCCTTTTGGCAAACGCTGTGTGTCAACACCCAGGCATCTGACTGTTTTCTCCACCTTCTCTGTTCTGAGCCACCATCATCTCCCTTTTTATTTACTGTCCCAGATCCCCCTGCTTCTACCTCAAACCCACTCCTCTTCCATTCTGTTCCACCAAGATCCAAAATAATCTTTCTAAGTAGTACAGATTCTGTAACTCTTTGGCTCAAACCCTCTATTTACTCTCAGAACCAAACCCAAAGTCCTTACCGTTCGCCCACAAGGTTCCATGTGATTGAGCCCTAACCTTCCTCCCTCATCTCTTCTCCTATTATTCTCCCTCCCCCACTGCCCTCTCCTCCCCCACCCCAGCCACACTGAGCTTGTTCTGTTCCTCAAACATGTCAGCCACATATCAGCCCCAGGGCCTTTGCACTTACTTTGTCTTCTGCCTGGCCCTTTCTTTCCCTGGCTAGCTTCATAACTTGTACCCTCACTTTATTCATGACTGTCCAAATGTCCTCTCCTATGAGAAGCCTTCCCCAGCTATCCTGTCTAAAATTCCACTCTTCTCAATGTGAATTTCACCTGATCTTTCAAGACCTTTCCTTCACAGAACCTATCGCCTGACACATTTTATATGTATTAATTTATTGGATTTATCATTTCACCCATATACACTCTTCTAAAGCATGTGCTATCTACAGCTTTACGTCTTTTTATTTATTATTTATTCACTTGTTTATTCCAGTGTGCTTGATGCTGGCCAAAGGGCTAGACATGATCACTCTAGATGCGTTAAGGCAAGAGCTTCTTTTTGCTCAGAGCTGTATTCCCAGTTCTTATCACATAGTAGCTGTGTAATAAAGTATGTGATTAATGCATAAGTAACCATCTTTGCATCCATTTAGCTTGTGCGCTGCAGGAATCCCGCCTTTGCACAAAGCGGGGATCACCTGCCGCTAGGGCCACAACCTTCCCCTGTTGCGCTCTTTCTTCACCCAGGGTACAGGTGAAAGATCCTCGAATCTTTAACATCACCCTCGAGAACTCCCCTGATGAAAAGAGAGCCAAGTTAAAGGTACCACTGGAATTTTCCGTGTTTGTGAAGTAAGTAACAGCTGCAAGCTTCACGCACAGCTCTATCCACTTTTGCACAGGTGCACGAGGGTGCGGGAAGCAGCCATAACTTAAAGGCATCCTGCACAATTTCATCAGGACTCACTGTGTGGCTGAAGCAGAGCCCACCCTCTCTGGGCCCGGGTTACCCTGCGTGACGGTAGAAACAGCAGCCTGCAGAATACTCCAATGCTTCCCATCTGGGGCCCCTCTAGGGAAAGCAGGGAGATTCAGGTTTTCTTTCCCTGCTTCATTCAGAACTCCACTTTCATTGTGGGGGGACTTAATGAGTCCACTCAGGTCTGAAAGAATATGACTTAAGACAAGAACACAGAATCTGCCCTAGACCCCAACGCTCCATGGCACCATTGCCTAGAGATGCCTAGAGGTCGCCCACAGATAGGTTTTGTTTGGTCTGCACGATGGGTTTTCAGAGAGGACAGGCATTCTTCAGCTCATCGTAGCCTTCCCCTCTCCCCATGAAACTAGCCCCTGGTCTACTGCATTCATTTCCATTTCAAGCCTGGCCCTCAAGGCAGTGGAATTTGAGACCTCTAGAAGAGTACTTTCCAAGGCCACAGTTTCTCAGGTTTGATAAGCAGCCAGGTGTTCCCTGAGCCAGAGGTAGTGGGTGTCAAACATATACCCTGAAGGCAGACCTATCTGGCTTAGCCACTGACTGGATGCCTGGCCTGGAAAAGGCCATTCCCATTCTCTAATCGTGAATCACCTCTTTTGAAAAGGGAGGAAATTATCTTAACAGGGTAATTTTGAGGGCCCTATGCAAACCGAGGGAACCTTCATTCTAGAAGTAATTGGAGAATTGGTTGACATTAGTTATTTCTGAACTTTTTTGTTTTAATAAATAATCCTAAACCTTTTGGTACAGGAAGGTTTTCCAAAAATAAAATTATGTCCTATTGTAGGTTCCTAAAATTATTGAAAAAGTATAAATAGTTTTACAACTTTAAATTTTTAAAGTACATTTCGCGACCCACAGGTTGAGAACCACTAGCAGGGTTGCCTAAGACCATCGGAAAACACAGATGTTTACATTACGATTCATAACAGTAGCAAAATTACAGTTATGAAGTAGCAACGAAAATAATTTTATGGTTGGGGGTCACCACAACATGAGAAACTGTATTAAAGGGTCGCGGCATTAGGAAGGTTGAGAACCACTGATCTAAAGGATACCAACTTACCTTTAGAAATTGTAGGCTCCTATCTGACACTGTACAGATCCAATCTGAAAGCTTGTGAGTTCTCCATCTCAGTCTCTGGGTTCAGCTGGTTATGATGAAGCCCACAATGAGGCTTCACCTGAAAGATATTACCCACCAAACATACCTTCAAAACTACCCTTTTGTGTACACATGGATGTATACTTTATGTTAGAACTTTATGTTAACTTAAAATTTTGCTTATTATAAAGAGAATAACTTCATTGACATGAAAAGACATTCACTGAATAGCACTGAGGACAAAGAAAGCAGGATCACTTGAAAATTGGTTGACATTTAGGTTATTTCTGAACTTTTTTGCTTTAATAAATAATCCTAAACCTTTTGGTACAGGAAGGTTTTCCAAAAATAAAATTATTTCCTATTGTAGGTTCCTAAAATTATTGAAAAAGTATAAATAGTATTACAACTTTAAATTTTTAAGGTACATAATAGTCTTAAGGCACTCCAAATCACTTACCAAATACCTCGCTAATGGCACTGAATTGATTCCAGCAGGCATTGGTCAGTTTCATCCCATACCCAACCAGTATTATTCTCATTTTCACAACCTTTCTCTTTAGAGGGTAGAAGATTCCACAGATGCCATGATTTTTATTTTTTTAGCTACCAGTAGAGCAAGGATGTCATCTCATTGTTTCTTTTTCTTTTTTTAAATCTTGGTTTCTTTCATCATTTTTCTATTAGTCTGTGACAGTTCCTCTTCAGAGTAACTGTCTTCAGAAGTTTTCCCTCTATTAACTAGAGTTTTAGTGTTTTCTTATAAATTTATAATACCTTCTTTTTAAAAAATATATTTTTATTGATTTCAGAGAGGAAGGGAGAGGGATAAAGAGACAGGAACATCAATGATGAGAGAAAATAATTGATTGGCTGCCTTCTGCACACCCCTCATGGGGGATCAAGCCCACAACCCAGGCATATGCCCTGACTGGGAATCGAACCATGATCTCCTGGTTCATAGGTTGATCCTCAACCACTGAGCCTCGCCAGCTAGGCTGTAATAACTTCTTTACAATCTTCTTTTGTACGATGTTTTTTAACACTTAGGCTGACATCTATAATAAACTGAATCAAATTGTCACCACCAATGTATTCTATACCCTGTCTTTCTCATTCACAAATTCTTTCTTTTGATTCATCTCTCAGTTGCTCACTGTTCCAAGGAAGATTGGGGTGTGAAATCTTTTCTGAGCCCTTGCAGATCTGGTAATGTCTTCTTGTCATGTTCAAACATAAGTGAGACCCAGGTCAGATATGGCATCCTTGACTCACTGTCATCTTCCCCTAGGAAAATACTATGAATATGGCTCCTGTGTCTTCTGATATGCTGAAGAAAACAAGTCCTTCCTTTGTGGGAAATCTGAGACCTTAGGCCCAAAGTGGTAGGTCAACTGATTTCTATGCAAGCTTTTTATAGAAGAAAGACACAAACCCTTTGACTGGAAATTAGATATACCCTCATCCACAAGGACTAGAGTCTGAGTCAGGACCACAAAGACAACTTATCTCTCCCAAGTGAAGAATGACATTATACCATTCCTTTCCATAAAGGGATGACCATCTGGCTGAGAAGATAAGTTCCATTAGAGTATTAGATAATCAGAGAAAAGGGAAAGTGTGCAGGAAAGAAAGAAATCAGAGATGGCTAGAGTAGTCAGACAGGCTCTCCAGACAGAGTCAGTGAGCTGGACCTACAAGGGTGATAGAAGCTGAAGAAGTCATTCCAGGAGAAAGAAACAAAATAGGAACAAAGAGGGGAGTGAGGGGGAATAGCGATGAGGGCAAGGTGATTTAAACTGAAAAATCAATTTTAAGGAGCTCTACAGGGTAGGTTGGAGCAGAAAGGAAAGGCTGGGTCATACAGCACTGTGCACACAAGGGGTAAACTCTAAGCAGTGTGGGGTCAATTGAGTAAAGAAATGATGTGAAGAGAGAAGAGTTTGAGTAAAATTAATCTGTTCTACAAAAGTCATTCTTTGTTTAGATTCAACCCAATGACAACATTTATTGTGGAAAACATACAGAGAAACCTGAAAGTCCTGGTAATCAAGAATTTGGGAGAAAATGTGAGTATACAAACCTTATTTCAGTTTTTGAGTTGTGAGTCAGAGCTTGGTGGGTTGGATCTTCTTAATTAAACTGGAAGGAAATCTCCCAACAAGAAGAGTTACAGAGTGAGGAAGTGGCATTTATTAAGCTCCCATTCTTCAGTCAGGCACTCGTGAAGTGCTTCATAGACACTGTTTAATTCAAGTCCAAATCAGCATCTGTGAGACTGGAGGTGAGTTAATAAGCTTCTCCAAGACTCAGTTTCCTTATCAGTAAAATAAGTTTAAGTAATCATAAAATGAACAGCTAATATTCATTAAGCATGCAGGCACTGTGCTAAGTATCTCGATGAATTTTCTTATCTCATTCTCCAAACAATCTTATACTCTAGGTAACAATAGTATCTCCATTTGCCAGTTGTTTTTTTTTCAAATTTAAGAAAAAGTTCCAGGGAGGGTCATTGACTTACCCAAGTCACATAACTGCCAAATGTCTCAGCTGACATGTGATCCCAGGGCTGTCCCCAAAAACCCTCTACCTGGTTGTTCCGTAGGATGGGTGGACTTAGAAGAACTTGCCTTGATTACTCCATGCAGGCTTCGTTAGTAGAGTCCTCCTCCCAACTCTTGCATATTTCTTTGTTTTGCAGGTGTGTTTCTTCATTTATTTATGGCTCTATCATCTGAACTCACAGCTGACTAATGAACTGATTAGTAAGTGCTGGCAGAGGGAAGGGACAGGAACTCCAGGAGAAAGTTCCGACTCCTCCCCTTTACCCTTTCATTGCATCATCCCTTATCCCACCTTGACACTTCTCCCACACCCCAAATCCCTTCTTGCCCGCAGAGGAAGAATGGTCCCTAACAATAACAATCCTAATGAGTTCAGCGCCCATTTACTGAGGGGGTCCTGTGCGCCAAGCCCAGGGTTACTAGTAAACACTCTGGAGCTCTACCACTAGCTAAGTGCATGCTGGTTTCAATTCCATTCTGGTCCTCAAAGCCTAAGAAGCTGAGATATAAGTGGAGGCTTCTCTGAGGGAGAAAAGCTGCCCAATATGCCATTTTTCTCCTCCTAAAATGTATGATGTTGCATTAGGACAGTGGTCGGCAAACTCATTAGTCAACAGAGCCAAATATCAACAAACAGTACGATTGAAATTTCTTTTGAGAGCCAAATTTTTTAAACTTAAACTTCTTCTAACGCCACTTCTTCAAAATAGACTTGCCCAGGCCATGGTATTTTGTGGAAGAGCCACACTCAAGGGGCCAAAGAACCGCATGTGGCTCGTGAGCCGCGGTTTGCCAACCACTGCATTAGGACGAGAAAATTGGCCTGGTTTCAGCTTAGACAAAAACTGTCTCTTTCAGTAGTCTACCACCAACCACCCAAAGTTTCCACATCTGCCAGAACCCAAAGCAAGGAATGCAAGATTGAATCTCCACAGCTCAGGCCCCAGAATCTGAAAACCAATAGGATTGCTAGGCTGAAATGACTCTTACTTCATTCACTGAATTTTCACTATGAAGTGCTAGATGCTGGGGTTTCTAAAGTTCCTTTAAATGACTCTCTCAGCAAGCAATTTTCTGGCCTCTGCTCACATACCTCCATTGACAGGGAGCTCATTACTTATGAGGTGGGAGGCATGAGGCAGTTCATCTGGGCAAGTCTTGAAGCTCCCAAAACTCAATTCCAAGCCTCACTCAATGTGGTTGTGACCAACACCCTTGCTCTGCTGTTATTGGGGAGGTGGCCTGGCAAATAGAAAACAATGAGTGTCTGGCACCATAATCTATGTCCTTGGGTTGATTAGTGTGGTTATGTAATACTCTAAATTAATGTTATCCAACAAAAATATAACAACTTCCTCTACAGTCTCATTTCAGCATACAGCTCTTAAGTGATTAGCTTGGGAGGGAGTAATTGTTCCCAATTTATGAGTGAGAAAACAGAGGTGCAGAACTGTCAGTGAAATGATCAGAGACAACCAGTGAGTGACAAAGCAGAGCCTCCAGCCCAGTCTCCTGTCTCCAAGCCTTTGGTTCATTCTCTGACCCTGTTCAGCCCCCAGATGGAGCAGGGGAAAACTCCTTTGGCCTCTCTGATCCTCCTTCACTCCTACCATCTAAGGTATCTGTTTTGCATTCTAGATCTGATACTGCAGCCAGACACGTACGAACTTACAAACTAAATATCCTCCAAGTAATGGAACCACGCTTGTACCAACCCGGTGAGAAGCCAACACATATTTTTATTCTTTAATGATCTTGGGCTTTAGAGTCATTATAAATGTTTCATTCATTCATTTATTTATAAAATTTCAGTGAAGCATCTACAATGTGCTAGATTCTAGGGATACAACCATGAGCAACACAAAGACCCTGCTCTCCAGAAGCTCATAATCTAGTTGGGCATACTAACATGAATTAACAACTAAACATACAGTCAACTAAATTCCATAGGGTGGTGAGTACTATGAAAATAACAAAGTAAGAGGATGTGAGAGAGAGTGACTGTGGTAGAACAGGGAGAGAGGCATCAAATTAAGAGGTAGCAGAGGCTCTTTGAGGGGGAGGCATTTCAGCTGTGTTCTGAATGATAAGGCAGAAGTTATGCAAAGACCTGGGAAAAGAATATCACAGGCAGGAGGATGAACATGTGCAAAAGCCCTGAGGCAGAAATGTTGGTCTCCTCATCTAAGCACTTTCAGGAAAGAACAGTCTACAAAATTATGGTTTATGGGAGAAAACTTACCTTGACCCCGGTAACCCCATTTTTCTTCCCTTTACCACCAAACTTCTCAAAAGATATTGTTATTCACTGTCTCTACTTTTTTACTTTCATCTACTGCTCAGTTTTAGATAATCTGGCTCCATCCCCCAACTCCTCAAAATAACTATGACCTCCTTCATGGTCAATGCCAGTGAACCATTATCAGTGTTCATGTTCTTCAAGTCATTAGCAATTAACACTTTGCGTGACTACTCCAACCTACTCTCCACCTGCTCATCCTCCTCTTTTTCTTCCTCATCACTACCTTGATTCTTGTATTGCATCTTCTGTGTTTTTTAATGCCTTATGTAACTTACTCCTTTAAATAAAATGTGTTCACTATTAAGCTTTTGTCTCTTGGTTCCAAATCCATCTTTCTGTATTCTGCTTTGTGATGCTGGGTCGTTATGATCTCTTACCAAACCAGAAGCCAAGTGCCCAAGATGGCCTCCAGCCTGCTGTGAAATTTGCAAAGGACTTCGCACATCTTCCACAGCCTGGGGGAGGGAAAAGTACTGTTGTCTTAGAGCTCACAGTTTGTGGGATCCAAACTGTGTGGTGCAGGGAGTGGAAGAGGGACTGGAGTGGAGGCAGGTGAGGTCAGGGAGAATAACAGGGGACCCTGCAGGGCCCAGAGGAATAGCATGAATTTTGGCTTTCACTCTGTTTGCAATGAGAAAGTTTGGAGGGTTTTGAGCAGAAGAATATATGGTCTGACTTATGTCTTTAAATGATTGCCCAGGCTGCTGTGTGGAAGAGATTGTAGGTGGGCAAGGAAAGAAGCTGTGAGACCACACAGGATGCCCCTGCAATAGTTCAGGCCAGGATGGTGGCTGAGTTGTTAGATGTGGTCAGATTCTGAAAGTGTTAGCAGGATTTCCTAACATATGGCTGGATATGAAAGGGGCTCAGTTACTATAGGCATCTTTACAAGGATGATATTTGAATTTTATTTTTTAATAAATCTTTATTCAGATTATTACAATTGTTTCTCCTTTTTCCCCCCATAGCTCCCCTCCACCCGGTTCCCACCCCACCTTCTGCCTTTACCTCCCCCCCACTGTCCTCATCCATAGGTGTATGATTTTTGTCCAGTCTCTTTCTGAATCCCCCCATACCCCTTTCCCCCTGAGAATTATCAGTCCACTCCCTCTCTATGCCCCTGATTCTATTATATTCACCAGATTATTCTGTTCCTCAGGTTTTTAATTCACTTGATTTTTAGGTTCACTTGTTGATAGATATGTATTTGTTGTTCATAATTTTTATCTTTACTTTTTTCTTCTTCCTCTTCTTTAAGAATACCTTTCAGCATTTCATATAATACTGGTTTGGTGGTGATGAACTCCTTTAGCTTTTTCTTATCTGTGAAGCTCTTTATCTGACCTTCAATTCTAAATGATAGCTTTGCTGGGTAGAGTAATCTTGGTTGTAGGTTCTTGCTATTCATCACTTTGAAAATTTCTTGCCACTCCTGTCTGGCCTGCATAGTTTCTGTTGAGAAATCAGCTGACAATCGTATGGGTGCTCCCTTGTAGGTAATTAACTGTTTTTCTCTTGCTGCTTTTAATATTCTCTCTTTGTCTTTTGCTCTTGGCATTTTAATTATGATGTGTCTTGGTGTGGTCCTCTTTGGATTCCTTTTGTTTGGGGTTCTGTACACTTCCTGGACTTGTAAGTCTATTTCTTTCACCAGGTAGGGGAAGTTTTCTGTCATTATTTCTTCAAATAGGTTTTCAGTATCTTGCTCTCTCGCTTCTTCTGGCACCCCCATAATCCTGATGTTGGTACGCTTGAAGTTGTCCCAGAGGCTTCTTACACTATCTTCAACTTTTTGGATTTTTTTTTCTTTTTGCTTTTTCAGTTGAGTGTTTTTTGCTTCTTTGTATTTCAATTCTTTGACTTGATTCTTGTGTTCTTCTAGTCTGTTGTTGGGTCTCTGTATAATATTTTTTATTTCAGTCAGTGTATGTTTAATTTCTAGTTGGTCCTTTTTCATATCTTCGAGGGTCTCGTTATATTTATCCGCCTTTTCTAGGATATTCTTGAAAAGCCTTATAACCGTGGTTTTGAATTCTATATCCAGTCGTTTGTTTTCCTCCATTTCTTTGTTTGTGATCTGTTTCTTTGTTGCCGCATTTTCACTGATTCCCTGAGTTGGTAGGGTAGATTTGTGTGCTAGGTTTCCTATATGGCCCAGTGGGTCAGCCTCCCCAGGTAACCTGAGGTGGATACTCTTGGTGCACCCCTTTGTGGACTGTGTGTACAGCCTTGTTGTAGTTAAGTCTTGATTGTTGTTGGTATCACTGGGAGGAATTGACCTCCAGGCCAGTTGGCTGTGAGGATCCGCTGTGTCTACGCTGGGAGAAGTTCGGTGCTGGAGACAGCCTTATAGGATTAGCCTTGCCAAATTGCAAAAGCCTCTGTGCTCAGCTTGGATGGGGTGGAGTCTCAGGGCGGAGCAGACAGTCTTGGCTTCCCATCAGCCTTGCCCTTGCGTGCACGCCTCCAGAACTCTGCCTTCCCCGGCTCCCGAGCCTCCGCCCAAGAGTCCAGATTCCCCCCCGCCCCCCATAAGAGCATGGGTCCCCAGGGGCTCACCTGGAACTGGGGTTCAGTGCAGTCAGAACTGGGGTTCAGTGCAGTCAGGAGCTTCCGACTCCCTTCTGCTAGGGAAAGCCTGTGGCAACCTCCGCAGCCTTTGTGCACACTGGCGCGCGTGCCTCCAGACCCCTGCCTGCCAGGGCTCCCCTGGGTCTCCCCCAGGTCTCCGAGTCTCCAGGTGCCTTTCTCTAGCTGACAGTCCAGACTCCCCCTGTATGAGCCTGGGTCCACGGGGTTTCACCCGGAACTGGGGTTCAGTGCTGTCAGAACTGGGGTTCAGTGTGGTCGGGGGCTTCCTTCCCCCTCCCGCCAGAGAAAGTCAGCCAGGCTCTCAGCCGCCCTTCCTCTCTGCGTGCACAAAGACCCTTTGCCGTACCTCCAATTCTCTGTGAGCTTTTCTCTTTCCTTCTAGTTGTATAATTTCCACTCAGCCAGCTTTCCTGTGGTTCTGGATCGTGTCCGTTCTGTCTTTTAGTTGTAGTTTTGAAATTGTTGTGTGAGGCAGCAGTTTAGGTGCTTACCTATGCCACCATCTTAGTTTCTCTCCGATATTTAAATTTTTTAAAAAAGGAAGGGTATTTCCATGAAGGGAGATGCAATTATTTATTTATCATGTATTTAGTTGCAACTATTCTGTGCTGAATACACTCTGCTCAAGTGTCACCATCTCAGGTCTCTCCAAAAAAAGCACATCTGACACTCTCTGCCCTGCTTCATTTTTCTTCCTAATGGCCACTACAATCCAACTTCCTACTGTACTATTACTTGTTCTTCTCTGTCTCTCCTACTAGAATGCAGACTTTGTAAGGCAAGGACTTTACTTATTCCCTGTTTTATTCCAGGTGCCAGGATTACAAAGATGAATCACACCTGACCCCTGACCTGAAGAGCCTCCAGCCTAGTAAGGGATAAGGCAAATAAATGAGCAATTTTATGTGTAGCAAGATGTGCTGGTTGAGGTTCTGTGAGTGTAGAGAGGCAAGACTCAGCAGCCCTGCCAATAGACTTCCAGGAGGGCTTTCAAGAGAAGGCGAGATTTAAATGGGATGTTGAAAGGTCATTAAGAGTTTCTTTGTGAGAAAAGGCATTAAAAGGAGAGGATACAGCATGTGCAAATATACAGAAGTAGGAAGGGACCTGGTGCTCTAGGCGATGGGGAGAAGCTCCATGTGATTGGTCATAGACATCATGGGGGATGGAGGCATCCTCCTCCAAGGGGTAAGGATAAGTTTGCAGTGAACTATACACATGCTTTCTGAGGACAAGGGTGCATGTGATGGATTGAGCCACCAGGAAGGTACAGTTCATGTCAGGGAACATAAACCATTGAGTAGCTGACACCATAATAGAATCTATGTCCTTGGGTTGATTAGTTTAGTTATGTAATACTCGAAATTAATGCTATACAATGAAAATATAACATGAAACACATGTAATTTTGAGATCTTAGTAATGACACCTTAAAAGGGAAAAGGCATATTATATTAATTTTAGTAATATACTAGTATTTTATTTACCAAATATATCGAAAGTGTTATCATGTCAACATGTAATCAATATAAAAATTATTAATTAAATATTTTACATCCTATTTTTGTACTAAGTATTTGATGTCTGATGTGTATTTTATACTTATAGCATGGTTCTATTTGGACGAGCTGCATTTCAAGTGCTCAATATTCACATGTGGCTAGTGGCTGCCATATTGGATAGTGCAGCTCTAACAAAGCCAATTGACTGCTAGTTGTGTAAAACCTTGAAAAACTTAGGGCATCTCATTTTATCTCCACCTATATATCTAGGCTGCCATCTATCACAGAAGTTCTACAGACCTATTTGGTTCCACCGAATGTGAATGAGTTGCCAATATTAAAAGTAAGAAATATGTGTTTTGATCAACCAGGGCATGTAGAAATATTTTGTCTCCTGGTGTCATGAAGTGGGCCAAGGTGAGATCGAAGATCCATCTTAGTTGATGAGAGGGAAACCAGGGAACAGCAAGAAATTGTTATCCAGGGATAGGGGTGGATGGGTGTTCAGGGAGGATTATGGTTCAGCACCATGGATAGTGGACAGCAGTCCCAATGTGATGTGGAAGGGGCTGAAAAAAGGCTCTGTGCTCTGGCTTACAGCCTCCTTAGAAGGGATATAATGTTGATTAATATCTTGCTAATTTCACAAAGAATCAGGTTCTGCTTGCTGGTCTCCTCTTTGGAATGTCCTCCACACTCTAAGCCACCACCTATGTGGATGTTCATATTAATTGCTGCTGCCTGGAATTTCATTACCCACCCTGGTCCAAAAGATCCCCTACTTCTCTGAGTATGGAGGCTGTTTTCCTGTAAATTACCAGAATCCGTGTGATAATTCCACATAATCTTCCCACAATAAAATTTTTGAATCTCTGAACTGTGGGCTGTCCTGCTTCCATACCGCCCTGTGGGCAGAGGCAACAATAGCTACAGCCAGTGGTGAGTATAGTAAGAATGACAAAATTTGAAAGGTGGAGGAAGATGACTGGGTTAATTTAGCCTTTATCTCAAAGATACCTGAACACTCTGGTCTAGAGTTTTCCAACAGCTAAAGAACAAGGCTTCCTGTCTTGTATATGATGTTTTCTGAAGTGTTTCTGTGACCTGAGGTAGCTCAGCTGTGAAGTGAGAATGCTGGTCTCCTCAACTAAGCACTTTCAGGCAAGAACAGTCTACAAAATTACGGTTTATGGGAGAAAACTTATCTTGACCCTGGTAACCCCATTTTTCTTCCCTTTACCACCAAACTTCTCAAAAGATATTGTTATTCACTGTCTCTACTTTTTTACTTTCATCTACTGCTCAGTTTTAGATAATCTGGCTCCATCCCCCAACTCCTCAAAATAACTATGACCTCCTTCATGGTCAACACGAGTGAACCATTATCAGCATTCATGTTCCTCAAGTCATTAGCAATTAACACTTTGTGTGACTACTCCAACCTACTCTCCACCTGCTCATCCTCCTCTTTTTCTTCCTCATCACTACCTTGATTCTTGTATTGCATCTTCTGTGTTTTTTAATGCCTATGTAACTTACTCCTTTAAATAAAATGTGTTCACTATTAAGCTTTTGTCTCTTGGTTCCAAATCCATCTTTCTGTATTCTGCTTTGTGATGCTGGGTCGTTATGATCTCTTACCAAACCAGAAGCCAAGTGCCCAAGATGGCCTCCAGCCTGCTGTGAAATTTGCAAAAGACTTCGCACATCTTCCACAGCCTGGGGGAGGGAAAAGTACTGTTGTCTTAGAGCTCACAGTTTGTGGGATCCAAACTGTGTGGTGCAGGGGAGTGGAGGAGGGACAGAGTGGTGGCAGGTGAGGTCAGGGAGAATAACAGGGGACCCTGCAGGGCCCAGAGGAATAGCATGAATTTTGGCTTTCACTCTGTTTGCAATGAGAAAGTTTGGAGGGTTTTGAGCAGAAGAATCTATGGTCTGACTTATGTCTTTAAATGATTGCCCAGGCTGCTGTGTGGAAGAGATTGTAGGTGGGCAAGGAAAGAAGCTGTGAGACCACACAGGATGCCCCTGCAATAGTTCAGGCCAGGATGGTGGCTGAGTTGTTAGATGTGGTCAGATTCTGAAAGTGTTGGCAGGATTTCCTAACTTATGGGTCATGGGAGATGAGGGAAGAGAAGTCAAGGGGACTCCAAGGGCTGGGGCTGGAGCAACTGGTGGATTGTGGTGCCATTTCTTGAGATGGTGAGGACAGGGGGATTTGAACTAAATTTGTTCTGACTCCCAACCCCATTGCAATAAGGTAAACCTAATCCTTTGTCTTCAAGACTTTCTGTCCCTATCCTGTAAATTTTATTCACAAACCAGCAGTCATTCATTCATTCATGCATTCATTTCCTTTCATGAGAATTCATTAGTAACTACCATGTGGTAAACATGGGAGGCACTGGACACGTGAGGATTAATTAGACTCACACCTGCCCTCAAGAAAATGATAATCTGGTGAGGGATTCAGAGATCAACCATCCTTACTCATACATGTATTGTCACTTAGTCACTCAACAAACATTTCAGCAGCACTTAGTTTCTGGCAAACAAGCATCATGGTAGACATTGAGTATGATCTTTCCCTTAAGAAAGTCTGAGTCCAATTAGAAAGCCTGATATTAGCCATCCTTGCCTATTCATTCATTCATTCATTTACTTTTTCACTGAAAAGTCACCAACATCCAGCCTGTGCAGGATCTGGGAGAGAACTCCTGCTGGATGACCCAACAGAGGGCTCTAGTGGGAGTTTCCAAGCAACAAGGGCCCTGCTAGAGCCCTGGGCTCCCCCCAGGCTCTACCTGCTGCCTTCACCATGTGACCAGCTGCCAGAGCTCATCACAACATCTCCCCCACAGCATTCTGGGGGCTAACTCTGATGTAATCTTCTCGCAGAAAACCTTGAGTCCATCTATCCCAACGGCCACCCCCTCAGCCATCTGACTCTTCTTGACATCTACAGGTCCCAGAACCCAAGATGCATCTACTTTGGAAGCTCCTGGTCCTCCTCAGTTTGCTGTCTTTGCCCTCAGCATTGCACAAGCAGCCCTGGCCTGGCCTGGCCAAGGCCCACGCAAATAGCAAATCCACCCTGGTGAGAAGTAAGCTAAGCCCATGCTCTGCCTGTTGTCACAGGGTGGGTGGGAAAGGCACCATCTGGGCCTCGCCACTGACTTGCTGTATGGCCTTGGGTCAGTCACTTACCCTCTTTTCTTCCTTTTTTCTTAGACCTCAAGTACAGACAATTGAGGTTGACTTGATCATACACTAATTCATAGCACATTGTCATTATCATGAGTCATGGCAAGGCCCCTCTTTTATTTGATTTTATGTTCCTTTCCTTTTTACCTCTTATTCTCACTCCCATTTCCTCTTTCTTGGCAGGCACTGCAGTGTGTATGTGTTTAAATATGCCCAGATCTTTGTAAAGCATGCAGTGTTTTTACTTGACATAATGATATTGCCCAATAGATCTCATTGCTTCTGACTAGTTTCACCGAACACTGTTGACATCTGTGACTTCAGACTGGTGCAGAGATTCATCCACTTCACCACCACTTGGCCATTTCCCTAGGGATGGACACATGAGTTGTCTCTAACTCCCCACCATTATAAACTACTCTGAGATGAACATCCTTCCATGTGTCCCTGGGAGAATGTCTCTGAGATATACCCAAAGACAAATAGCTGGGCTCTAGGGCAGATGCAAACTCAATTTAACTAAAGATTGCCAGATTTCACTGGAGAGTATGCATCTGTGCCAGTCTACTTGGGCTGCCATAGCAAGATACCACAGACCAAGTGGCTTAAACAACAGACACTTTCTCACAGTTATGGAGACTGAAAGTCCAAGATCAAGGTGCCCACAGGGTTGGTTTCTGATGAAACCTTTCTTTCTGGCTTGCAGATGGCCACCTTCTTGCTGTGTCCTCACATGGCCTTTCCTCTGTGTGTGCACAGAGAGAGAATGCACTGGTGTCTCTTTCTCTTCTTGTAAGGACACTAGTCCTATTGGATTAGGGCCCCACCCTTATGACTGAATTTAATCTTAATTCCACTATCCTTCAAGGTCTTATCTCCAAATACAATCACATTGGAGGTTAAGGCTTCAGTATGTTAATTGTGGGGGCAGCAGGGAGGAGGAGATTATAATTCAGAGCATAACACTGTCTTTCTAATATTTGCCAGTCTGATAGGTAGTTGAGTAATAGCACATTGTTTTAGCTTGACTTCATCTAATTAGTGGGAAGTTTGAGCATCTCATTATAATTTTGTTAACCATTTTGTCCTTTTAAAATTTCCTGCTTCTTTCTCTTGTTCATTTTATTACTTGCTTTCCTGGATTTTTTAATTTATCCTCGTTAATTGAGATGTTAATTTATTATTGACATTATTATTCTTGTCAGGTCTAACCATTGCTATCATTTCTCCCAAACTGTCATCTATCAATGTTGTTGAGAGGTCCTTCAATGAATAGGAATATTTTCAAACTCACTAAAGTTCATCTTTTGGTTTGTGTTTGATGAGTCTTAAGCTCTTCTCTTTACCCCAGACTTTGCTTTTTTTTCCTCAATAGCTTTATACTTTTGCCTTTCACAGGTAGGATTTTACTCCACCTGGAGGTCATCTTTATGAACATGCATGTATGTAAGTTAGAGTTCAGCCTCACTTCTCTCCATATAATGAGTCCATTTTCTCACCCCATCTACTAAATGATCAAGTTTCCAAAGACTAGAATTCCTTTTAAGTTCTGTATTCTGTGCCTGTGTAACTGTTTCTGTACCAGTAATTTGAAATACTACATCTCGGTAGAATGCTATTTTATTTAATAGGCCTTTATTCTTCCAAATGAATTTTAGACTGTGTTGAGTTCCTTTTAAAAAATCATCTGAAAATTTGTTTGGGGTTACATTGAATTTTTTGTCAATTTAGAGAGAATTGGTATTTTTACAATGGTAGGTCACCCAATCACAAACTTAGCATATATTTCCATTTATTCAGATTTTATTTTGCATCACTAATAGAACTTTAAAGTCCTATAAACATCTAAAGCTTTGTTAAATTGATTCCTAGAGAAGTGTTTTGGGTTTTTCTTGCTACGGTAAATACAGGGTGGGGCAAAAGTAGGTTTACAGTTGTGAGTATGTGAAACAGTTTATTTTTGTATTGTTTTAATTCTCACTGATTTTAGAGAGAGAGGAAGAGAGAGGGGGAGAGAGAGAGAAAAAAAATCAATGTAAGAGGGAAACATTGGTTGGTTGCCTCCCATATACCCCGACCCCAACCGAGAATTGAACTGACAACCTAGGTATGTGCCTTGACCAGGAATCAAAACCTCAATCTTTGTGTGTACAGGACAACACTCCAACCGAATGAGCCACACTGGCCAGGGCTCTTGTATTATTATTTATTAACTAGAGACCAGGTGCACAAATTTGTGCACAGGTGGGGTCCTTTGACCTTGCCAGCGATGGGGGCCAATCAGGGCCATGGGAGGTTGGCTGGCTGGGGCAGGGGGAGGGGGTGGGGGGGGTGGGAGAGGATGCAGGAGATTGGCCAGCTGGCCAGGGGGAGGAACCACAGGAGGTTGACTATGGGACGCTCCTGAGTTGAACGTCTGCCCCCTGGTGTTCAGTGTGCATCATAGCAACCAATTGACCAGTTGACCGGTCAAATTATTATATTATTTTCCATATGAGCAACAGTATGGTAAGCCTATTTTTGCCCCAACCTGTATTACCTAATTTTCTGTTATATTCTTATTAGTTGGTATTGCTAGTACAGATGAAAGAAATGTTATTGATTTTTAAAAATTAATCTAATTAGTTAGACCTCTTATTAGTTCTAATGGTTTGCCTTATGTATTCTTTTGGATTTTTTATCTATCTAGAGGATTATATCATCTGCAAGTAGTGACAGTTTTATCTCTTCTCTTCTGAACCCTATAGATATCTTGTGTCTTTTTAAAATCTTGCAGTATAGCTAAGTCCTCTGATAGGAAAGGGAATGTATCTAGAATTCTTCACTAAATATGATATTTTCTATAGGTTTTTAGAATACACTTTTAATCATGTTAAGGAAGTCCCCTTATATTCCTAGCTTTCTGAATTTTTCTTAATAATAAGTCAGTATTGGCCTTTAACAAATGTTTGCATCTAAAAATAATCTATTTTTTTCTCTTGTCAAGTTGTATTACTAGATTTTCTAATGTTAAACCTATCCTAGCATTTCTTGAATAAATATGGTATTTTAATAATGTGTATTTTATGATGTACTATCTACACTAATAAAAGAGTAAGATGCAAATAGACTGTACCTTCACGACACCCACCAGCCAATCAGGAGTGAGTATGCAAATTAACCCAACAAAGATGGCGAGTTAATTTGCATGCACAGGCGCTGAGTGGCCAGGGGCGGGGCGGGACGTTCCGGGCCTCTGGGCAGTGTGGGAAGGCAGAAAGGCGGCTCCGGGCAGGAACGAAAAGGCGGCTCCAGGCCAGAGCAAAGGCAGTGCCGGCAGCCAGGGGAAAGAAGGCTCATTCTTGCACAAATCTTTGTGCAGTGGGCCTCTAGTCATGATATATTATACTATTTTTATAATGTAATATAATGTATGTATATGTCAGACTAAAATATGATATTTTATAATGTAATATGACATTTTAATAATGTACTATAAGAAGTTATATTTGTTGGCTAATAATTTAGGATTTTAGCAAATTTTTCAAACATAAAATTGATGTGTGTCTGTCTGTCCTTGTACTGTCCATGAGGCTAGAAAAGTAATAGCTTCATAAAATGAAGTTGGCATCTTCTTTTTCTATTTTCTTTCACAATGACCTCTTTATAAAAGCTTGTTAGCACTCTTCCATAAAACCATCTATATCAAAAGTTTTGGGGCCCTGGTCGGTGTGGCTCAGTTGGTTGAACAATGTCCAGTGCACTGAAAGGTTGCCGGTTCAATTCTCAGTCAGGGCACACACCCAGGTTGCAGGTTCCATCCTCAGGGGGAATTAAAAATAATAAAATAAAGTAAATAAAATAAATTGTTCATTTGAAAAAATAGTTGTTTGGGAAATGGGATAGTCAATTACTATTTCTATTTCTTTTCTTTTTTTTCTGGTGAGTGTGTAGTAAGTAGTATCTTAATTTGCATCACTCTAATGACTATTATATTTAATATCTTTTAACATGCTTATTTGACATTCATCTACCATCTTTATTGAAGCATCTGTCTAAATCTTTGCACATTTTAAAAAATAGGTTGTTTGCCTCTTGTTATTGAGGTTTTTAAAATTTATCTTTTTCTTTTTTAAATATATTTTTATTTGTTTCAGAGAGAAACTAAGAGGGAGAGAGAGATAGAAACATCAAAAATGAGAGAGAATCATAGATTGGCTGCCTCCTGCACTCCCCCTACTGGGGATGGAGCCCGCAACCTGGGCATATGCCCTTGACCAGAATCCAACCTGGGAGCCTTAAATCCGCAGTGGATATCCACTGAGCCAAACCAGCTAGGACTATCTTTATTGTTGAAAGATGTCCCCCTTCCCCCATTACGCCCTCCACCCTGCTCCCACCCCCTCCCCAGGCCTTCCCCACACTATTGTCTGTCCATGTGCTATGTATATATACATATAAGTTCATTGGTTAATCTCTTCCCGCTCCCCCTTCCCCCCCCCCCCCGCCCCAAAATACGTCAATCTGTTGCATGCTTCAATGCATCTGGATCATTTTTGTTCAGTTTATTTTATTCATTAGATTCCACATATAAGTGATATCATGTGATACTCATCATTCTCTGACTGGCTTATTTTGCTTAGTATAATAGTTTTAGATTATCGGTGTTTCCTGTTTTCCTTCATCACAACTTGGCATTTTATGGTTTGCTCCAAATGTATCCATTTCATTTAGTTTATCAAATATATGCATGTGTAGTTATGGCCCAGGTATAATCTGTACAGTGGATGCAGAGAGCAAATAGAATGCTATTACATGGAGCTGCTTTTGAGACTTAAATGAAGGAAAATATATGCAAAGTGCTTTTCTAACTGTGACTGTGTTATCGCTACAACCACCTCTCACGTATCAGTGCTTAGCTACATATAACAGAAAACCTAACTCAACCTGATTTAAACAATAAAAAAGTTATTTCACATAAACGAAAGTCATAGGTAGGGCAAGCTCCAGGTTTGTTTCAATCAGCACCTCAAAGCTGCCATTCAGAACTGGATTTTGTTCATTTATTTTAGCTCTGCCATCATCATGGTTTCCAGCATGGTAGGAAATGGTGGCCAGTGGCCTTTAGAGCTACAGGCTGTCTTGCTATTTTCCCCTAGAAGAAAAGGAAAGAAACCTTCCCCTCAAACATGGAACATAGATCTTCTATTTAGGCTTATAGGACCAACTTGGATCATGTGCCAACTTTGAAACTGAGAGAGTCACCATGCAATGATGGCTCAGATTATCAACAGCCTCATCTGGACCAGGAATTGGAGATTGTGCCTCAATCAAAACAGAGTTTGGATGGAAATGATATGATGGTTGAATGGAAGGAAGTGTGAGAGGATGAGTGGATAGGAGGGTGGATGGATGGTTAGATGAATGGATGGAGTTTGGATAGACAGATAGATGGAGGATGGATGGATGGATGGATGGATGGATGGATGGATGGATAGATGGATGGATACTGGACTGTTGACTACAGTCCAGTCTAGAGTCTGCTGCTCACAAATTCTCAAAAGCTATTATCATCATTAACCGAGAATTACTAAGAGTTTTAGGCATACTTAGGTTTCACTCTATCTTTGAAACTATTTGGTTAATGTATGTCTCTCCTACTGGGCAGAAAATTGGTTTATGTCTTTAATGCCCAGCACTGGGCCTGACACTCAGTATATGCTCAACAAATATTCTTTGGATGGATATTCTCATATTCTTCACAAAAATTCTGTGAGCCCGGCTGGTGTGGCTCAGTGGTTGAGCTTTGATAAGTGAACCAGGATCTCACAGTTCGATTCCCCAGTCAGGGCACATGACCAGGTTGAGGGCTTGATCCCCAGTAGGCCAGGTGCAGGAGGCAGCCAATCAAGGATTCTTTCTCATCATTGATGTTTCTCTCTCTCTCTCTCTCTCTCTCTCTCTCTCTCTCTCTCTCTCCCCCTCCCTCCCTCCCCCCTCTCTCCCTCTCTTTTTCTCTCCCTCTCCCCCCTCCCTCTCCTTTTCCCTCTCCCTCTCCCTCTCCCTCTTCCTCTCCCTCTCTGAAATCAATAAAAATATTTTTTTAAAAAATTCCATGAGATGGGTATTATTACTGCTCCTATTATACAGATGAGGAAATCCAGAATCAGGGAGCTAACAGAGCTAAGATTTGAGCCCAGATCTGTGACTCCAGATACAACTTTTGTCTATAGGCAGCAGAAACATGGGGAGCTGAAAAGGGGTTTGGGAGCTGGCCCTGGAGGAAGGAGGGTGAGGTATAACAATGGTTTCTGCAGCTCTGCAGTAACCCATAGTACGGGTCCTGATTATAAGAGGGTCAAGTCAGTGAAATAAATGTGTCCTATGGTGAGCTCTGGGGTTTGTCAGAGCTGGACCCCATCCTGAGCCAAGAGAGGAAGAACTTAAACATGTCCATAGCTTTTAAAATCCCCTTCCCTTTTGGAATTCATTCTTTCCTGCTGGGAGCTCCACTCAGTTATTCTGGGCATGGTGTGAGAAGATTTACATTTATTCTCTATTTGCCCATATATATATATTTAAGTTAGTTTGATTAAAGCCTGGCCAGCGTGGCTAAGTGGTTGAGTGTTGGCCTATGAACCAGGAAGACATGGTTCGATTCCCGGTCAGGGCACATGCCCAGGTTGTGGGCTCCATCCCCAGTGTGGGGTGTGCAAGAGGCAACCAACTGATGATTCTCTCTCATCATTGATGTTTCTATCTCTCTATCCCTTGCCTTTCCTCTGAAAGCAAGATTTATTATTAAAGATTTTATTAAAGATTTCATATTATTAATAAATGGGTAAAAAGCCCCATAGGCATAATGTTCAAAAGAAGATAGTCTAGAAAACACATATAGAAAAAAAATTCAACCTCCCTAGGTCTACCTGTTAAGTTTAATGAATGGGACAAATTAAAATATAATTGTTAATACTACAGTAAAATTGGAAAAGAATTCAGAAGTGTGCTCAAATGATAAACCATGCTAAGAAATCATCATTTAAAACATTGAAAACCCATATTCCCAGATAATTTAAACACAGCACTTTTCCTTATTGGTGGAAAACTAGAAGCCACTTAAAATTTAATAACAGAGAAATTGTCAAATAAGTAAAGTATTCTTTATCTATGTGCCCAATGTTAAACTATGAAAAGGCAGAATACACAATTTTAAGTTAACATATTATTTTTAAAAATGTTAGCTTGGAAAGGTAATGTGGCAGTATTTAATCATAATTTAAAAGATCCCTTAATCCCCCACCTTTTCCCTGACATTGTGCAATGTCACCGATCCCTTATCCATTTCCAGTTATTACCCAGGGCCTCATGAAGCACAATGCAGAGGGCCGAATTCAGAACATCTGCCTCCTGGACAGTCTGAATAACTCAAAGCAGGTGGCTGCAGGGATGGTGGCCTGGCTAATCGGTGGTAGCATGAGCCTCCAGCAGCAGCAAGAAGGCAGGTGAGACCCTGAACTCCATCCCTGGCCCTGGGACTCTTTATAGAGCTATGGGTCAGAAGGCAGGGCTAGAGAATGAAAGTGCAAGGACTGGGAAGAGGGAAGAGGAGGAGGTGTAAGGCCCAGAGGAAGGATGAGCAGGGTGGAGTTGGGGTATTTGGGAAGGCAGCATAGCAGGGTAATTAAAAGCGAAGGCTTGGGAGTAAACATTTTCTCATTTAAACCCTGGCTCTGCCACCAACCTTGGGGAAATTACTGGACCACTCTGACCTCATCTATAACCCGGGTACCCAGAGCACTGCCTGGATAAACATCTGGGGTGCCAAAGGAACCGAGGATGAGAGTCAGACATTTGAACCCCATTCTATTGCTTGATAGCTGTGTGACTCTGGGCAAGGCATTTGAGGTCTCTAAGCTTCAGCCTTGAGTCCTCATTAATTAAATGGGCAGAATAATTGTCCCTGCCGCTGGGAGTTTTCTCTGCTGCACATGGTGGATGCCTAGCCATCAGTAGCTACAGTTAAACTCACACATCTGGGCCTGTCTTGCTCACCTCCATTTTCATGCCTTTCTCTTGATGGATGCAGGCCTCCCCAGCTTCCCAGTCTCAATGATGTTCAAATACACCTGCTGTGCCTGGAGCTCCCTTCTCTCTGACTGGAATCCCTCATTCTCTCCATTTTAATGAGCACCAATACTCCCCAGCAGGGTTTTTGTTGATGGGCACAGCCATGATCACCTCCCTTCATCCATTCCTTAAACAATTGTTACAAATATTCATTGAATACCTACTATGTTCCAGGACCTAGGCTGGTACTGAGAATACATGTATAAACCAGACATATTGTCACTGCCTTTTGGGATCTAAATCCTAGTTAGTAAGATAAGCCACAAAAGTAAATAACTAATTTCAGGTGAAAGAAGATGTTGAGAAGACAAATTTATCAAGGTGAAGGGTGAGAGTGAGGGTGTTGATCAGGAGGACCTATCTATAGAGGTAACCCTGCCCAGCTGGTGTTGCTCAGTGGTTGAGCATCGATCTATGAACCAGGAAGTAATAGTTTGATTCCCAGTCAGGGCTCATGTCGAGGTTGTGGGCTCCATCTCCAATATGGGGCATGCAGGAGGCAGCTGATCAATGATTCCATCTCATCACTGATGTTTCTCTCTCTCTTTCTCTCTCCTCTCTCTCCCTCCCTCCCCGCTCCCTCCGTCCCTCCCCCTTCCTTCCTCTCTGAAATCAATTTAAAAAGATAAAAGAGATAACCCTTAGGTAGAAACCTGAATGAAGAAGCAAGTGACATGAGGGACATGGGTAGCAGGAAGTAGAAAGACTCTAAGGTAGGAAAGAAATTGATGTTTTAATAAAAAGCATAAGTCCCATGTGGCTGGGTGAGCAAGATGGCAGGTGAGGCCAGGCACTGAAGGTCTAAGGGGCTATGGTGTGGAGTTTGGGTTTTATTCCAAGAGCAGCAAGAAACCAGTGGAGAATGTAGAGTGAAAGGGGAGTTAGGCCCCTTTGGCTGCCACATGGAGAACGGTCACAGAGAGGCCAAGATCATGACCATGAGCCCAGAGAAACTAGAGTATCTCCAGACAGGAAGAGATGGTGACCTGTGCCAGGTAAAATCGACAGAGGTGGTGGGAAGTGGCCAAACTCAGGATGTATTTTGCAAACAGAAACAACAACATGACTTGCTAATGGTGTGAACGGGCAAATGAGGGATGGAGAGAATCAAAGACAGTTCCTGGGGTTTGGGCCTGGGCAACCTGGGAAGGTTGTGGGGCTGTCTACTGAGCAGGGAGGCTTGGTGTGAGAACAGGCCTAGGGTCTGGGTCTGCAGTTGGCTATGAGCTACACAAATCACTATGACAGCATGGAACTGCGAGGGCACGCTGGGACAGCTTGCAGCCTAGGGCTCCTGTAGGTGGCTCTTGCCCTCGGAGCATCTGTAAAAGGCTCTGACTCCAAATGCACTGCCAGGTCCTTTTTATAGACAATCAGCCTTGTTTGTCAGCCCAGGGCCTTGATGTCTGAGGTCCCTCACCCTCACAGGATCTCTGTTCTTTGCTTGTGTAGCGCAAACATCACCAACATTCAGCTGGACTATGGCAGGATCCAGATGTCTGTCCCTAAGGAATGGTTCTCAGCAAACATCTCACTTGAATTTGACATTGACTTGAGAGTGTAAGTCATACAGAAGCAGGTGTAAGAGGTGCTCCTCCTCCTCACCAGAAACCTGGGAGCTGGGGGCGGGGATGGAGGTGGGGGCGGGGAGGGGGAGGGAATTTGGTAACCTGTGGAACCCAGATCTTTCTGGCCCCAACCTGGTTTCAAATCTTGGTTTCCAAATTCACTCATGGTGTGACCTTGGGCAAGTCACTTCACGTCTCTGAGCCTTGGTTCCTTCAGCTGAAATGTGGATGGCAATCACTGGTCGGTGGAAGCAGATCATTTGCTCATTTAAATCTCTGTGAGTTCACTACTGACTTAAAAATGAGAAGCACCGTATCTCATCACCTTTCTCTTCTCCTGTTCAAACTATCCTTTAACATCTACTGCCTCAAGGAAAGGGAGGCCGCAGCTCAACAGTAAAAATATAAGGATTAAGATAAACTTTCAACCTTTGAATTTCCAAAGGCCCCTAATCTGCTCTATTAAGAGGATTTTCAGAAGCCACTCTGGCTAATAGCAGTGTCCTCCTTAATCACTGAGTACAGGATTTCACATGCTGGCAACGTGGAGCCCCACTGTGCTGGTTTGTTGAAAAGGACTTGGGCCCTGACCGGTTTGGCTCAGTGAATAGAGCGCTGGCCTGCAGATTCAAGGGTCCCAGGTTTGATTCCAGTCAAGGGCATGTACCTTGGTTGCGGGCACATCCCCAGTAGGGTGTGTGCAGGAGGCAGCTGATTGATGTTTCTCTCTCATGGACGTTTCTAATTCTCTATCCCTCTTCCTTCCTCTCTGTAAAAAAATCAATAAAATATATTTGGAAAAAAAAGAATACTTAGGGTTCAAGAGAAATTGAACATAATTTTTAAAAAAAAAGGAAAGAAAAGGACTCAGAGTGTAGACAGTGCCATCCACATGGAGAGTCACTCTTTGTGTTGGCTGCTTCCACCTCCTGCCTTTTCTCTGTCTCCTGCCATTTGCCCTCTTCCTCCGTTCTCTCATCCTCAGGCGGCCCTACAAAAACAAGACTGCAACAACACATGCACGCATGAACCTCTCTGTGGAGTTCTGGCTGGAGAAGGATGAGTTTGGCAGGAGGGATCTAGTGATAGGCAATTGCCGCGTGGAGCCCAGCAGCGTCCATACAACAGTTCTAACTGAGTAAGGTCCTAGCTGCCCCTCCCCAGGACTGGTCCCCTTCCTGACTGGCCCTAGCTGGCCCTAGCTTCCTGACATGTCTCCACCACCTCCTGGACGGACCCCAAACAGATCTCACCCTTCCCCCAGGATCTGTTCCTTCTCCTGTGTCCCCTCCCAGTGATGGCCCTGCCACCTTCCCAGAAAAAAAAAATAGACTCTTCTTCCTCCTCACTCCCTGCCACCTATCTTCACCAGCTCCCATCAGTGACTTCCTGGCAGCTCCCACTTGCTCCCTACTCTCCATCCTTCTCTCCATCCTTCACTGTGCCAGCTCATAGTCCACTTCCTGGACCACTGAAGGAGCCTCCTCTGACTTTCCTTGACTGCACCTCACCTCCTTCACTCCATCCTCCCCTGCAGCAGAAGTACCTTTCTAGCACAAGAATCTAGTCATGTCCCCCAGCCCCTGCCTCAAACCTTCCAGTGGTTCTCCAATGGCCTCTGTATGAAGAGCAAACGCCCAGATTTCACTCAAGGTCCTACTTGTCCTCTCCCCTGACCCACCCTGCAGCCCTTTACCCCACAGTCTCTCTCAAGGACCCACCCCGCTGTCAACACACCATATATTTTCACACCACCATGCTTTTACACATGCGGATCCTTTTGCTGGGATGCCCTTCCTTCTCTAAAGCTCCTCTTCACCACACATTCATTCAACAGATATTTACTGAGAACTTACTATTTGCCAGGCACAGCATGCTTCATGCTAGTGATACAGTAGTGAACAAGACATAAAAAAACTAAGCTAAAGGAAGATCTGTACACTGGCTGGCCAAGTCTGTCAACCTCAACAGACTATGAGTCCCTCGAGGGCAAGATTTCCCTCTGATTTCTCTATGTGGGTCCAGAATGCTAAAAGCAACAAAGTTCTCAGTGGATGTCCATTCATTTATTCATCAGACATTCACTGAGTTCCTAGATCATACCAGACATTCACAGAGAGGACAGGGCAGGGAAAAGACTGTGGACTCTGGAGCTCTACTGACCCAAATCTAATCTAACCTACACTTACTAGTTGTGTGACCTTAGACAAGTCACCTCTCTAAATTGCCCCTTTGCTGCTGACAATGATGCTTCTTGTAGGGCTAGCTACAGATTACATAACGGTATAAGGTATACTCAGTATATTGCACCTAGTATTATTTTGCCTATATTTATCTATTCTGTACATCTACCTCTCTTTCTAGAGATCTCTCACCAAAGATAAAACATTTTGTCCACAATTTTAGACAAAACCTGGAAAAAGTTATCCCACATCTAATAGAAGATCAGGTAAGTTTGAGAAAAATATTTTTGCCTTGGGCATCCTTCAGTCCAAGGGTCTGGGCATATATATTGGCAGTTTAGCAAAGAGTTCCAAATCATGGGATTTAAAATCTGAAAGATCTCAATTAAAATGTTCAATTTTGCCATCTACTGGCTGTGTATCCTTGGGCAAGTGACTTAGACTCCCTGAGCCTCAGTTTCCCATCTGTAGCCTGGGAACCATCACAGTCCCTATTTCACAAAGATGTCATGAGGATTCAGGGGGATAAAACATGGAAGTGTTGTGTATGGCGCCTAGCATGCAGTTGGCACTCAATACAAGGAAGCTAAGCCACTCTTGCCATGATTCCATGTGGAAGGAAATCCCATAGAGTCTAAATTTCCACCACAAGCCCTGTAGTTTTCTTTTCCCACTCCCAGATCTGACCCTTCTCTCTGTACTGGTGGTGTAGGTATGCCCTCTAATTGGTGAAATCCTCAGGCAGCTGGATGTGAAACTGCTGAAAAGCCTCATGGGTGAGTGTCTGCATTCATCCAGGGAGGACGCAGGATGGAAAAATGGCTGGAAGAGCTGCCCCATTGGGGCCCCCAGTGAGGCCTGTTGAGGGATCAGTGTCTGCACACGCTCTGAGAACACTTAGAGGAGACCACATTACTGCCCCCAAGACAGCTGGGACAGCAGAGGGCACTCCTACAAGCAGGCTGGGCCCCACTAAGTCACCCAAACCTCCACATTACCAGAGACTGTAGCTCTTCCACTCAATCCTTTAGGGAGCACTGGCCCCACCCCAAACCTGAGACCACCCACTCCAGTTGCAGATAAACAGATACAGTCCCCGCCCTCACGGAGCTCAGTCTAGTGAATGAATGACAACAAGAGCAAATAATCAGATATCATTTGGAAAGAGTTGTATGACCTTAGACAAGTCACCTCTCTAAATTGCCCCTGGCCACAGGCCCTGGCTGGCATGGGTGGATGAGTTTTCTTCACTGTGCACTGGAGGTTGGAGGAGCGGACAAGCTGGTGACTGAAACCAACTCTTCTCCTTACAGAATAGCCTGCTGTTCATGAACTCAACCACTGTGTGTCCAGCCAACCCTCCCCAGGCCAGGCTTGAGTGTCCAGCTGCCTATTGATGATCAGAAGGAGATTCCACATCTTGTAACCTTAAGTCTCCCTTAGAGTGGGGCTTCCACTGCCCCCAAAACTTTACACAGACTCCATGAACATCCTGTCCTCCCCCATAATAAATTGCAGCTCTGAAGGGTGCAGAGATCCCCTGACAGGGCCCTGAGTTTGGGTTCCAGAAGTAAAGGCCTGATGAAGGCTTATCCTGAGACTATGCCTGGGTTTGCTCGTCAGCCCAGAAATACCAGAGATAACACTCTTTTCCTGTATTTTGCAGCCAGAAGACCATCCACAGATGTGCTCTTCAGTGCAGGGAGGGTCTTATTGAGATTCCTCATGCCCTCATTCATTTAAACCCATATTTATTGAGCACCTACTGTGTGCCAAGCACTTTGCTGAGCTCCAAGGGAGTATAGAGAAAGAGTGACAGAGTCGAAAAGCATAAACATCTGTTGGCATTGAACAGATCTGAGTTCAGATTTAATTCAGCCCAATGAGAAGTTCCATGAGGGTATGGACCATGTGCATCAGGGTGACCAGTGACCCCCGCCCCAGCTCCCAGCAGAGGGCTGACACAGAGTGCAAGCTCAGCCAATATCTGGGGTTAAATGAGTGAGCAAGTCCTGGTCTTAGGACTCACTGGCTGTGTTTGGGACAAGGCACTTTACCTCTTGGTCTTCCTCACTTGCAAACTAGGAATAGAAAGCCTACAGGGTGTGGAGCAATAGGAGCCTTCACACTGCTGATGGGAGGGAGGTTGTGCCACCACTTTATAAAACTGGGTGGCAGCACCTCCTAACGTGCAACATGACAATTCCCCACTTCTAGGTCTATGCTCAACAGAAACACGTGTGCGTGGGCACCATAAGACGTGTGCAAGATTGCTCATAGCAGCAGTGGTCATATTGGCCCCAAAGTAAAAAACCCCTAAATGCCCATCAAAAGAATGCATAAACAGGAGATCTTGTGGGGTAGTCACCCAGCAGAATGCTCTACAGTAATGACCTGCAAATGCACACAGCCACATAGATGCATCACACACACCTAAGGAAACCAGACACAAAAGAGCTCATGTTGCATCTCCCATTTACGTGAAGCCTAAACAGCAAAACTAATCTATGCTGTTCAAGGTCAAGATACTGGTTACCCCTGAGGAGTGGCTGAGCGACTGGGAGGGGCTCAAGCGAGGCAAGTCCTGTTTCTGGATCGGGGTGCTGATTATGGGGAGGGTGTTCAGTTTGTGATAATTCATTGAGCTATTCACTGATGTGCATTTTTCTTGTTTAGGTTATACTTTAACAAAAAATTTATAAATAAAAATATTGACCATGCAGGATGTTTGTCAGAGTACGTGAAAAGCTGCTTGCAGAATGTTTAACATATGCTAAGTCCATAGGGTACGCTTACTTAATGTCATTTAATTCATTGTTAATTATTTTTTTATTAGTGACTATTAATTCTTTCATAGGGTATGCTTATTTAATGTCATTTAATTCATTTTTATCTGTTTAATGTCTATTCAATTATTAAATATGAATTCCCACCCTCCTCCACCTGAGGGTAGGGAAAGCCAACTGAGAAATCAAGGCAAAATAACACACCTATTAATAATAGTAGCACACACATATTAAACTCTTGGCATGTGCCAAGCCTGGTGCCAGAGGCTCACATCAGCATTTCACCAAATTCTTACAGCAACCCCATGAAGTTCTTTTATTTTACCCCATAAGGACATAGAGACTCAGAGAGAGAAAGCCACTTGCTCAAGGTCACACAGTGATGAAATGACCAAGTTGACTGCACTCAGGCAGCCAGACTCTGGAGCCCATACTCTTGACCACTGTGAATTCCCCATCCAATCTTCCCTCCCTCCCTTCTAACATCAGCCCCCCAAACACACACACACACACACACACACACACACACACACACACACACACACGGGAATGTGATGAAATATGCGTTCAGCTGAATTGAGAAGCTCAAATAAGGAAGTGTCAACATCTCAGAGTTGAGAACAGGGCAAGAGAGACTCATGTCCCCATCTTTCAATTCAGACTCCCTAATCCGAAATGCTTCAGTGGGGATTTGCAACCCTAAACGCCCATGTTCACACAGATGAATCCCCTTCACGGCCTTAAGGTTGTGGGGTTCTTCCTGTTCATGATTAAAGAGCAAACATGGGAGGGGTGGGCCCCATCCTCCAATGAGGTTGCCTGGTCCCTTGGCCAACTTGGCTTTAGTCTGCCTTCCTCCTGACCCCTCCAGGGGTGGCCTGGGGACCTTCTTCCTCAAGGGACCTCCTCCCGTTTCTTGCATTGTTTTCATTTTAAGGTTCCCAGAGCTGTGGACACATTGTGTGTTCTCTTAGAAGAGCTTGTTGCACAATGGACCTTTGTTATGAGACTGGGATCTGGAGTGGAGGGTGATTTAAGCAGAAATTCAGCCCCAAATGCTCAAATTATCTGTGCCCCGTAACTTCATGCCCTTCCGTTGCAGAGGTCTGACTCTGTGCCAGCTATTGGGCTGCGCACTGCATTTGTTTCCCCATTTCACCCTATCCGCAGCCCCGGGAGCTAGGTGCCGCCACCTCCCTGTTGTAGGCAAGGAAACCGAGGCTGGAAGAGGAGAAGCATCTTGCCTGCAGTCATCGGCTGAGCCGGGTTTGGAACTCAGCGCTGTCTGATTTCTCAGCACTTTCTGAACTGAAGACTCTGTGACACAAACTTGCTCTTGAAGTTACACATGCTAAAGCCAGACAGCCCCGGTGACGGTCTGAGTTTACTTCTTCCTGGCTAAGTGACCTGGGCAGCTGACTGTCCTTCCTAAGCCTCAGTGTCCCCACAGTTGTTAGAAAAGCTCTAGTGTCCCATGAAAAGCTTTTATTATAATAATAATAATTAATAATAATAATAATTACAGCTAATAGTTGTAAATGTAAGAGGGAAGATTAATCTTCAAGTTAAGTGGAATTGCCATAAGCAAAAATATATTTTCTCATCGAAGTTGGGGCATGTAGCTCCCCGTGAACCATTTTTGCTCTCTGTCCCCCAAGAAAACCACTGGGGTTTCCAAGGCCCCCAAACTCGGCCCCCCTCAAACTCAGCCCCCACCTGATCTTGCTCCAGGAACAGAACCAACGTCCTGATACTCCCATGTTTTGGAGAATAGACCGTGGGTCGGTCAGAGCCCCTTGAGAAGATTAACTCTTCCCTTTAGAAATGAACCTCTAAGTTCACAAAACACCACCAAGAAAGGCTCCAACCACAATCACAGTCAGATACCTAGGAAGGAGAGAGCACCGCCTACAGCTTCTGAGAAACACGCTGGGAAGGCGTTGACGTCACCAACCTGGGAAGCACTGACTTGAAGTGTCAGCTGCGTGTCCTTACACATTTCCTGATGTCCCACGACCCTTGCCCTGCTTGGGGCAATGGAACAGGCAGCACCTTGGCTTCAAGGAGGGCCAACCTCAGAAGCAGAGAGTAGGCTTTTGAGTTTCCAGCACCCGGGTCTTTCACAAAGTGATAGTGACATAGGACAGACCAGTGCTCACCAGAGGATGGGGGCGGGGTGACTCGAAAAGGGCAGCATGAGGGTGTTTGGGGGGTGATGGAACTGTTCAATTCCCTGGTTATGATGGTGGTGACAAAGCTACATGTGCATTAAAATTTATAGAGCTACACACAGAAGGATAAAAAGCCAATTTTACTGTGGGTTGATTGTTTTATATTTTTTCAAACCTGAGTTTTTCCATTTCAAAACTCAGGGCATAGGAAACATCAAACATAGCACTTATATAATGAATTAAAGCCCGGTTTCCTGCCCCAAGTCTAGAAAAGTCCCCATGTTGGGTTGGTAGAGTATGAGAGTCCAAGAAAAATTGAGAAGAACATAGTTCTGTTGGGTTCTGGAAAGTGTCTTGTGCCCTTGCTACTGCCCAGGCAAAACCTGTCATGGGGCAACAGATACCCCAAGTTGAGGTGCAGGAGTCAAGGACAGAGAACATCGGTGCCCAAATCCATCCCTTTCTGCCATCAGACACATGCAGCCTCCTTTCTTCAAACCAACGTCTGTTACCTGTTCAGTAACTGGCTGGATAAGCTTCAATCAGTCCCCTTGACTTACCTGCCTCAGTTTTCCCACAGATAGTAGCAATCAGACCCAACCCAAAGAGCTGTACCAAGATAACAAAAAATGGGACCTCTTTAAGGATGACTGATAAGACACAAGCTCTGGAAATAATCTAGTGAGTGCTTGAATTGGTAATTGAGTTCAAGCCACGGCCCCGGCCCCTTGGAGGCCTCACTGGGCTCTCACAGGAAGGGGGAGCCGTTCCTGCGAAGATCTGGCAGGAGGGAAAGCAGAGTGGTTCACTGATGACAAGAGTGGCAAGACACAGGGACAAGTTCTGACCCCACTACTCATCCACAACTCGCCCTTGTGCCCCTGGAAGTTGTCACCATCTCCGAACCTTGGTGTCCTTCTCTAATGTTTGAGGGACAACAATACCAACCACTTCTGAGGAAGACAGGGTTAAAGTATGGAGGGCACCCAGAACATAGTAGGTGTTGAATAAATGTGCATTTCCTCCTTTCTTTCTATTGCTTAATAAGGTGTTGGGTTTTGCAAGGCAAGACCTGCTCTCACTGGTCTAAGAACTTGATCTCTCTATGCCTCAGTTTTTTCACCTGTAAAATAGATTGCCAAGGTCCAAACTGTGGGGACAAATGCCTTATTACTTCATTCAGGGAAGGGAAGAAGAGAGGGTAAAGGTAAAAACCAGGATACCACAGCATCCCTCAGGCCTGGGAAGCTGAAAAGACTTTCCGAGGATATGAGACTTTCCCATGAAACTTCATGGCAGCATGAAATTCACAGATGTGGGAAAGCAAGTCAGTGAACATGGAGCACAGTGACTCAGAGAAAGGACTGGAGTGTGAATGCCTCAGCCCCACGTCCATTGTACAACTCTGCACATGTCAACTCACACTCTGAGCCTCAGTTTCCCCCGTGACAATGGGAGTACTCATTCTCACCTCACACGAGCTGTGAGGATTCATGAGATGCTGCCTGTGAAGAACAATGTGGTCCCGGCACACAGCAAGGGCTCAGCGAGTGTTATCTGTTGACGCTGATTTATTGTTATTATTTTCCAATGAGTTGTGTGGCTTTGGGCACTTATCCCCACTGGGCCTCAGTTTCCTCCTCAGCAAAGGAGGAGCAGCAACCCCTCTCTCTCAGGGTTATGGGGAGAATGGAGAGCTCAGAAATAAAGGGAAATCAGAGGCAATTTGACTGTTTTTGACACTTTAGGAACAAGATTCCTCTAGTAGGAGAAAAAGAACTGGGCCAGGAATGGAAAAGGGCCTAGATATGAGAAGGCTGGTGCTTTCTCCCCATGTTCCAAATTTGATCGTCCAGGTCACCTTGGAACGTGCGGCCCCAGCCTCAGCCCCGCTCAGGAAACCATGAAGTCTTGAGTAACAGCCCCATCTCAGGTTTTTCTCTGTTTAACTTGTTAATCAAATGGCTTAACCAACCCATTTACTAATATGATTGGCAATTATTTACTTTGGAGAGCCCTGAAAGACACCACCAGATTGCAGAATTCTGAATTCTCTAGAAACCCATCATCCGATTGCACGTTTCCTTATTGCCACACTATAAAAGGGGCTGCCTCCCTGGCAGAAGCAAGCAGAAGAGGGAAGAGGAGACCAGGACAGCCACCAGAACCTCTGAGAAGCCCAGGTGAGACCTGCCCGTTCTGCTTCTGCTCTGCAGCCCTGAGTGGCAGGGGTGCCAGGCTCCTTGCTGTGGGTTGGGCACTGGCTGACTGCACTAAGGATCACTCATTGGGGGTCTTCTTAAAGGAAACAGGACTGGCCATTTTCATGAGGATGGCCATTCATTCTGCTTCCCAACCAAACCAGTAATGTCAATATAGAAGCCTTTGAATGTAGAAAAAAGAAAAAAAAAAAGGGAATTCGATGGTGTTGGGAGGCACATGACTATAGGTGTACACTGCTGAAATCTCCCATTGGCTTGCTCTTCATATCCTAAGTCAAAATCTCTACGGTTCAAGTTTCAACTAGAGGCTGCTATTGTGGATTCAGACCATCATCCACAAGCCTCATAAAATCCACCCAATTTTATGCATAATGATGCATTTTTTTTCTGGGACTAGTAGACTCATAAAAGGTCTGTTTCCCAAAAGACATTCAGAAGGCCCAATCCCCAATGAGGCCACAATGGGCTCTTTGGACCAAAAAACTTTTTCAATTTCAGTTGGTCCCAGCAATGATGGTGCTTTGGCCAAATAGGCCAGTTGATGGAATTTTGTTCCAAGTAGCCAGGCGTCTCCAAAGTATAGGTACCAGCTCCAACTTTAGACACCTTTGTCAGCTGCCAGATAGGCCTCTGGGAGGGTTGGTGATATCTGGGAGGAGGCTGGTGCAAAAGGCAGCCAGATGTCAGGGTTCCCCAGAAGTCCATCCAGGTCAGGTTGAGGGAGGGAGGGAGAGAGAGAGAGAGAGAGAGAGAGAGAGAGAGAGAGAGAGAGAGAAGAGGGGGCAGGTTCAGAAACTTACTTCTAACCACAGCTCTTTCAGCAATTTGCTGTGCCACCTTGAGGCTATCACTACCCTTCTCTGGTCCCCTGATTCTCCTTGTGAAATGAAGACTTTGAATGGCCCAGGATTTCCCCAGCACTGGTCTGGATGAGATGGTGGCTATGACCGTATGCTCTCTGGTCGTTTATGACTTGCAAGGGCTTCCACAAACCATCGCAGGCTGGACCCAGACCAAAAGATTTAAGGAGGATGATGGCAAAGCAGTTCAGTTCCTCAGCTACTTGACTTGTTTAAGTTTTTCATTTGCTTTGTCTAAAGAGTAGGAACTAGTGGCAATGATTCAAGCCATTGCAAGCAAGCCAATTAGAGAGTAAATCTGATGGGCACTTAATTTAACAGAATTCTCTGGGTCAGACAGATCTGACTTCAAATCCTGTCCTCACGTGTACTTGGGACCTTGGGGGAAGTCACCTAAACTCGCTAGACCCCTGTTTCCTCACCTGAGCAATGCAGATGATTAGAGCCACATCTTAGGGTGTGGTTAAGAGGAAAAAGTTACTGAGTGTGGAGAGCTCAGCCTGATGCCTGGCACAGAGGAAATTCTGAGTAGTGTCAGCTATTGCTATTCTCTTCCCGGTGTTCTGAGGGCCAGGGGCAGGTGGTGGATAAATTTATCTCTGATATCCATGCCACAGTGGGCCTGTCATTCTGTCCACAGATACCAAGGAGAGAAGATGTTTCAAATTGGGGGCCTCATTGTCTTCTGTGGGCTGCTGACCCAGACCACAGCCCTGTTGGAAGCCCTGCCCTTGGGTCAGGCCCTGCCCTTGCCTCTAACTCCAGCCCTGGACTCAAGTCCCACAGATCTTGCTGGAAGCCTGACAAGTGGTAAGTAAGAGTCTGTGACAACCTCCTTCAGGTGTGTGTGTGTGTGTGTGTGTGTGTGTGTGTGTGTGTGTGTGTGTGTCCAACCATGGAGGGCAGGGATGAATGGGGAAGAGAGGCTGAGGATCTGAAATAGTCAGATCTGACCCCTAAGAACCTCTATACCCATTTCCAGTTCTCAGCAATGGCCTGCTCTCTGGGGGTCTGTTGGATAGTCTCACAAACCTTCCACTCTTGGACATCCTGAAGACTGAAGGAGGCAATTCTGGTAACCTGATTGGTGGCCTGCTTGGGAGACTGACTTCAGTGATCCCTCTCCTGGACAACATCCTTGAGTGAGTAGCCCTAAAGTAGGGCCTTGGTCCCCATCAGAGAACCTCTGTTGGAGATCTGTTTACCTCAGGCAGTGGCCCTGAAGGAGGGAGATGGGTGGACTGAATATGAGGCCAGGACTTGGTCTGAGACCCTTCTCATAGTCTGGCAGGGAACACCAGTCCTCTTGAACCAGCAATTACCCTCAGTCCTGAAGTATATCCTCAGTCCCCAGCATCATCTGTAATCCATATGACAACCCTCTGAGGTTCATTTAATAATCCCCACTTTGCAGAGAGAAAATTTGAAGCACAGAAAGGTGCCTGTGCTCACACAGCTAGAGTGATGCAGAGTGAGAGATCTAACTCTAATTTACTTAATTCCAAAGTCAAGGTGTTTCCCACTACATGGTGGTAATTTTGTTCTCACCTTTGGAATCCCTTAGAACACAGGTGGCCTCTGATGTAAGCAAGAAAGTGTAACTACTCTCCTCAATGACATCGTCAATGTGATGTCCATGGAATGATTTCATATGGGTTTCCCATGAAACATTTGAGAGCTCGCTAAGCAAGAAGGAATAGTGGGAAGCTTAATGTAATGAGCTGGCAGAGCCTGGGTCCTTGATAGGGCTGAATTAAAGCAATTTCCAAGATTCTTACCCACCCAGGTGCTTGACCCTGACTTAAAGACAGACAGATAGCCTTGTGTTTCATTTCAAAATGCACCATGTACTTGCTGGGTGACCTGGGACCAGGCACTCAGTCCCCCTGGGTTTCTCAGTCCCACTCAGTTTCTCTATCTATAAAATAAATATTATGGTATCCACAGAGGAAAATTGTTGGAAGGACTGGAAAAGATGCAATTACCTGGCACAGTGGCTGGCTCAGAGAAGAGGCTTCCTTTCGTCCTCTCTCTATTCTCCCTGACTTCCTACTTCTCAGTCTCCATGATAAACACTGTTGATTAACCTGCCATTGAAAGTCATGGCAGGATGAGTGATTCCAACTATAAATGTTTGTTGAAAACTTACTCCACTTTCCCATACAGCATCCATTCATCCACTTACCCATCCATCCATCCATTTGTCCATCCTTCCTTCCATCTAACTATTTACTCTCCCTGCATCCATTCATATATTTATCTACTCACCTGCTCATCATTCCATAAAGTCAACCAATATGGAGTAGCTCCTTTCTTTGTAAGGCTCTGGACTGGCATACAGAACGCACATGCAATCCACACAGAATGCAAATATAATTCAGTCTCTATCCTAGAACACCTCACAGACTCAAGTTGAGGAGAGCGCCATGGGTATGTCAGGATCTGGCCCAGTGCAGAGATTGGGGAGGACTGATATAACTCAGAACACATGTGGTTTTGCCACAAGACTCCTCTCCTGTCTCCCCCATCCCACCTCACAGTTAACTCCACCTCTGGGATGGGTATGATTGGGTTAAAGGTGATTTCTAGGTTTGGGGCTAATGTTTCTCCCGTCACCTCCTGTGCAGTGTGCAGGTCACTAATCCCCAGCTGCTGGAACTTGGCCTTGTGCAGAGCCCTGATGGCCATCGTCTATACCTCACCATCCCTCTGGGTTTGGTCCTCAATGTGAAAACGTGAGTAGCTCCAAGTAAGGATGGGAAGGTAGCTCACCAAAGGAGACCCTGATGACCATGGGTAGCCAAAAAGGGGGGGGGGGCAGGATTGGAGTCTAACAGACATATGCCTCCAAGTTCAGTTTGTTTGCTGTTAGGTCAGTGACCCAGAGTCACTTGGGAAACTTACTTGACCTCTTTGAGCCTCAGTTCCCTACTGGGAAATGAGATGAGTACAGCTAAGGATGAGGTGAGGCTGGCATTCCTGGCAAGGAGAAAAGCCTCTGCCTCTTTGGAATGTGGTGGGTCCACTATCTCCTCTGCAGGCCCCTTGTCGGAAGTCTGTTGAAGCTGGCTGTGAAGCTAAACATCACTGCAGAAATATTAGCTGTGAGAAATGAACAGGGGAAGATTCACTTGGTTCTTGGTGACTGCACTCACTCCCCTGGCAGCCTGGAACTCTCCCTGCTTGATGGGTAAGGCCAGAGGGGTGGCTCCACCTGCCCAGAGACAATAGAATGGGATGATGGATAGATGGTTGGAAAGATAGAATAATGGGAGAATGAATTAGTGGGAGGATGGAAGGGTGGGAGAAGAAAGGATGAGAAGATTGATAGGAGGGAAGGGAGATGGATGGATGGATGGATGGATGGATGGATGGATGGATGGATGGGAGTAAATGGATGGATAAATAGTGACTTATCCCTTCTTAAGCTGGGCTGACCAATTTTATGCTGGATCAGGCAACACAAAATCTGAGTTCAAGCTCCATCTACTAGAGGGAATCGGGAGAGGTGGAGGGCTTCCTGGATGAACTTGGACAGTACTTTCCCAAACTGTATATCGAGCTGCATTGCAGTTGTGGATTGATAGCCCACTAAGATACTAAGTGTGAGTCCTAGTAAGGGGTAAAATAGCTACAGAGCCTACCTGGGTTACTTACTTCAGTTACTTGTCACAAGATTGAGTCATGCACAATATGGCAGGAGTCGTCCCCATCGTAGCTAACATTTACTGAACACATATATCGTGCTTCACATGTATCATCTCATTGAATCCTCATGACAACTACACACTAAGCACTGTTAATCCATTTATGGACCCTACAAAGTCTCATTGAATAGCTGCTGTGTAATGGAACTATGTGTTTATTCTACATGTACCACTGTGTGCACTGCTGTGCAGGGTGTCACTCCCTTTGGGCGGCCCCTTGGTGTTTGCCTGTATGTGGGTGTGGATGGACGAGGCCCAGTTTTATGAGCTTAATGCTGAGACTGTGATGGACTCAGTGACCCCTCAGAAAGCTTCTCCATACCAACCTCAGGCCCCTGCACTGCCCTTGGCTTTTCTCTTTCAGAGCTGGCTCCCTCCCCATTCAAAACCTTGTTGACAGCCTCACTGGGGTCTTGACTAAGGTCCTTCCTGAGCTGGTGCAGCACCAGGTAAGTGGGTAAAGTGGGGGCTCCTGGCCCTGGGCTCCTAGAGCTTCTCAAGCTGAAAGAGGCCCCTGGGGTGAGCTTTTCTGAACCCTTCAGTTTGATAAGTAAATTCCACTCATGCCTATGTGTTCATTGATCCATGTTTCTTCTTTCCACCCTTCAAATGCATTAATTGGTTCTTGCTCTGGGCGAGACCCTGAGCGTGTCCACGCTATAGCTGAAATGGATTGGCCTGCCCAGAGAAGCTTCCAGTTCATCCCCACTACGGCTGCAGACAGCACTCTTCCAGCCTGGGCTTGAGCACCTCCTCTAGCCAGATGTGCAGCTCTTGCAGACCAGTACACCTTGTTAGAAACAGAGGTCATGTCAGAATGAACCCTGGCTCACTGTGTGGCTGGACACTTCCCACACAGGCCTTCGGTTTCTCCTTCTGCCCCATGGAGGTGCAAGCATATATATCTGTGGGAATGCTTAGAAACAAACACTCTCAGACACGGAGAAATAATAGAAAATCTACCCCCAGAGAATCCGTCCTAAAGCAATGCTACTCCCAGAGTCCCCCTCCAGGTACCACTTTGTCTAACTCCCCTCTCTCACCCTGGATCAGGTGTGCCCTCTGGTCAATTCAGTTCTCGGCAACTTGGACATGACCCTGGTGCATGACATTGTCGGTAAGTACCTGCTTCCAAGCCCTCTCCCCTGCTGCAGGAGCAGTGCCTGCCCCCGAGGAGCTCTGTCCCCACACATCATGGGACTGATAGATCCCTCCAACCTCAACTCTCTCCAGAAATGGTTTCTTTTTGCCTTGAATTATACAGAGAATGTTGAGGTATAGGCCTTGTCTCCCCCACATCAACCCTGACACTGAGAACAACTGAGTTGGTTGGTGGAAGGAGGCATTGTCCCTGCCAAGCCCAGCCTGAGCTTTCTCAGACTTCCAGAGTTCCCATTCCCTGACCCTAGGCCTTGGGAGGAATGCTAAATATCCCAGACTCCTTCACACTGAAGACGATCACTTAGGTCTTCATTGGTTATTTTCTCATTTTCCAGATAAACTGATCCATGGGCTGACATTTGTCATCAAGGTCTAAGCCTTCCAGAAAGGGACCTGGCCTCTGCTGAGCTGTGAGTGCTGCTCCCAACTCCCCAGGATTTGAGGGGCTACTGCTCTTCCCCTGGGGACAGCAGGGGTCTGTGACAGTAACATCCAAAGACAGAGACAAACAACCCACATTGACTGCCAGGGTGTTATCTTGCATCTAGAAGGGTTTGGGAATCTTGAGAAGGGGTTGTGAGTAAATTAATAAAGAGATTAGACATGAAATATAAATTTGGAAGGCATTTTGGGAGAGCCAGGGAAGCTTAGCTTTAGTAGCTGAGTTCTCCAAATCTCCAGACCCAAGGCTTTTTATTCCCACATTTTTTCCTATAGCAAAGCAAACACACATATCAAAGGTAAAGTTTGGTAAGCAGTAAAGTATCAGGTTGGGGGAACTGCCTTCGGCTGTTCAGCTGTTTGTCCAGCAGCAGGTAATAACATGTAGATTTTCAGGTTTGGGGAAATGTCCTCAGCTGTCTGGCAGCAGGCAATAATATGTGTCTTCAGCCCTGCTGAAGCCTCAAGGTTCACCAACCTTTTGATGAATTTCTTGCATTTATGACCTGCTGGAATTAGCCCCCAGCAATTGACAAGCACAGATTTGCACAGAGAAGTCCACATAAATGCTGACAGAGATGGAGAGACATAGTTGCAAACAGAAACATGCATGGTCATGGATGCACACTCACACCCAAACACATGATCACTCAGACAAAGATACACAGTCTCACACCAGCACATTCATACATGTGCACACATATGCAAACTTTCCACACACAAGTGCCCATGGATACACAAACACACATTCACTCAAACACATGCACAAAGAGCTTCATCCGTCCTGGGCTCCCTTTGTGGCTGAGACAAGACCCCTAGCCCCAGGGTCTCAGCCTCCTCCCCTTTCTCTGGAGGGTTTGGTAATGACCAATATCAACAAGAGTCAGTGACCCCATTCTGATTGGGGTCCTCTCCCAACAGAACCATTTCCTGCTGCTTCTGAGGACTCACAGAAGGCTATCTATGTCCTGGACACTGTTTGGGGACCAGAACAGCCTTTTCTCCAAGGAAACTGCTCCCCCTCCTTTCCCACTACATTGCATATTCCTCACCAAATAAAATTGCTCTTTGTCTGCACAGAGTGCCTTGTCATTCCTCACCATCACTTGAGGGCTCTAGGCCTGGGTGTTTGGAGCCATAGAACAGAGTTGGGACCTTACATCAGAGATCTTAATGGTCTTCAGCAGGACCAGGAGATGTACAGATGAGTGGCTACTCTGGGGTCCTTAGAATGGGAGGACAGGAGGTTAGGAGTAGATGTAACCCTCCAGGCAACATTACCACACAAGAAGTAAAAATGGCAGATTTGAGAAATGTTCAGGAGGTGGACTTGGATAGGTGTAGATGAGGACAGGGACTCCTGTCCATGTCTCAAGTTGGATAGCCCAAAGGTAACTGGAAATGTGGGAGGGTGAGTTGATTCCAGCAGGAAGTTTATGTCTTTAGCTGTGGCCACGCTGCACAGAAGTATTTGGGTGACCCCAAGAGAGAGTCCAGGAAACTGACAGATACACAGTTCATCTATCACTCCTCTTTGCTACTTGCATCTAGTCATACTGGCCTCCTTTCTGTTCTCACAGCAAGAGGAAGCTAAAGATTTTTTTAAAAAGGGAATATAGGACCCTGGCCAGATGGCTTGATTGGTTGGAGAATTGTCCCATACACCAAAAGGTTGCAGTTTGATACCCTGTCACAAGATTTCTCTCTCTCTCTCTCTCTCTCTCTCTCTCTCTCTCTCTCTCTCTCTCTCTCTTCCCCCCCTTCCTCTCTCTCTAAATTCAATAAAAACATATCCTCAGGTTAGTATTAAAAAAAGAAGTGTAGGAGGAAGGACAAACTGGTCCAAAGTGTTCATTGCTGAAAGGCTTGAGGAAGGTAGGGTAGAAAAGGGGCATTGGAATTGCATATGAAAAGATGATTGAGGCCGCAGGTGAGTGTCATAGTTTTGGAGGAAGAAGACTTAAAGGAACTAAGAAGAGGAAGGTTTTAAGGATATTGAGACTGTTAATGCAGATAAGATTTATGAAAAACTGAATGCAAGAATGAAGAAGAACAAGGCTACCCAGGATGGGGAAGGTTGTCCCTTCAAATAAAAAATAAATATGCTATCATAGTTTGAGATCCTTATTGGACTTGCTCAACCCTTTCACTCCACACATGAGGGTACTGAGCCTTGTAGTTTATAATAATGACTTGCACAAGGTCAGAGAGTGACAAAAAGGCAAATCAAGAATTGAAACATCCTAGACTTCACAGAAAATTTTGTCCCTTGCTCTTTGGGAGACCGCGTTGATTCAGGGTAGGGTTTCTCAATCCCTGCCAAATATTTGTCACCATGTCCAGACCCACAACCCTAACCCTAACCCTAACCCTAACCCTAACCCTAACTGTCTGCACCTATTATTGCCACCAACCAACGTGACATCATGGGAGGACAGTCCCAGAGTTCAGAGTTCAGAACTGCAAGAAGTTAATTGTAGGAAACCAGCATGTATCTCCTGGTGAGGACTTAAGGGAGAAGGCATCTTTCACATTCACAGAAGTATGAGATCTTTGAGCTCAGGATGAGTAAATTTCATAAACAGCTGCATGATCATTGTGAATGTCTACTTAGTGACCTGAAGTACAGAAGACTTTCCTGAATGAGTCAGCCATCAGGGCCTGATTTGGCTCAGGGACGATCCAAGCATTAGCTACCTTCATGTTCCTTTGGGGCAGACATTAGGTCAACACTGAGAGTCCTCCTTGGCTGAGGGTCCAAAAATCAATGTGGATAAGGACAGGCACACACACCTGGGACCATCAGAATTGGTCTTGCCACCCCATGACCATGGCACCAAACTGCATTCCTGCCTAGACACACTTCCACTGCCCATTCCGGACCATTTTCCCGGTGCTCCCTGGACTTCTTCCTGTAGCTCACAGATGGGTCTTTTCCCTCCCCTAACAATTTCAATTTGTAGCTAACTAGTCTAAGACTCCCCTGGATACAAAACAGTCTGAGAGATGGCAGGTTAATGAGAACGCATTTATGACTTTTAAAGAGTCACAACATTTTAACACTAAAAAAAAAACCTCTCTAGAAGGATGTCAGTGAAAATGGCAGACTAAAGATCTTTTGCCGGCTAGTGTGGCTCAGTGGTTGAGCATCAACCTTTGAATCAGGAGGTCGAGGTTTGATTCCCAGTCCGGGCACATGCCCAGGTTGCGGGCTTGATCCCCAATATGGGCAGTTGATCAATGATTCTCTCTTATCATTGATGTTTCTATCTCTCTCTCCCTCTCCCTTCCTCTCTGAAATCAATAAAAAATATATTTTAAAAAGAGACCTCTGAAAATTATCTCCTACATAAAAGCAATTAGAAAAACAGCAACAACAAAAAAATGGTCAGAACCAACTTTTTCAGAACTCTTGAAATTAACCAGAGACTTACAGCAACCTGGTGGGTATTTATTCAATTGATCTATAATCTTGGACTCTGTGAGCCTGCCTTGTTCAGTAGCATTTCCTCTCATATTCTATAGAGGCCACTAAGGACTCCAAAGAATATGCAGAGCAAATATCAAAGGTTTTCAGTGAGTTGGATGAAGTTGATTCACCAGGGGGAGTGAAGACTGTGGTTCTCACCATAACCATGAAGCCTCTGGACCACGAGGGGACAGGCACTGGCCCCATCAAGCACAGAGTCCTACCTAGCAGAGTGCTCTCTGAAGGAAAGAAGGAAGGCAGGTCATTCACCATGACCAGCCATTCAGAGCAACATCTGTCTTAAAATTATATATATATATATATATATATATATATATATATATATATATATATATATTACTTGATTTCAGAGAGGAAGGGAGAGGGAGAGAGAGATAGAAACATCAATGATGAGAGAGAATCATTGATCAGCTGTCTCCTGCACGAGCCCACAACCTGGGCATGTGCCCTTGACTGGAATCGAACCCGGCACCCTTCAGTCCACAGGCCGACACTCTATCCACTGAGCCAAACCACCTAGGGCCACATCTGTCTTAAATGTCAGCCAGTGAGGAGGAGAAAATGTGCTTGAGTTCATGCCCTTGCAACGTGCTTCACATCTCTGCTTGATCATTAATTTCAAATGACAACATCTTGACTTGTTTCATCTCTCTTGTCCTTCCAGTCCTTCACAATGGCCTGGATCTACTGTCTCTCAGACCCTTCCTCTTTCCCGAGTTTTCATCATAAAACCTCAACAGTTTCTCTGCTACCTGCTTTCATTCTCTTTCCTATTTCCAACTCCCCATTTCCTTTTCCTACTAATCATCCTCAATAGTAACGTCTCAGAATTTTCTCACTTAAAAAAAAAAAAAAAAAGAATCTAAGCTTCTATGGTATTAGTCAGAACAGAACAAGTCTGTGCTGCAGTAACACAATAAAATTTGATTCTTCACTCACACACTCACTCCATGCTCCATTTTGGAGCTACACCATTTTAAATTCATGAGCTCCATAGTCACCACAACAGCACAGTGAGGGCTGGCAGATGGGTAAGACGTTATTGAGGGCCAGGCTGAAAACTAGCATGCATGCATCACTTCCTTCACATCCCACTGGCCAGACATTCTGAACCCCAGTCTCCTCATCTGAAAAAAAAAATCTCAGAGGGGGTTTATGGGGATTAAATCAGCTAATCCATGTAAAATATGTGCCTATCACAATGCCTGGCATGGAGTCAGGGTTCATGAAACATATCTGGCCCAGCCAGTGTGGCTCAGAGGTTGAATATCAACCTATGAACCAGGAGGTCACAGTTCGATTCCGGGTCAGGGCACATGCCCAGGTTGTGGGCTCAATCCCCAGTTGGGAGTGAGCAGGAGGCAGCCGATCAATGATTCTCTCTCATCATGGACTTTCTATCCCTCTCTCCCTCTCCCTTTCTCTCTGAAATCAATAAAAATAGATTTTAAACAGAAACATATCTGTTATTATTATTCATGCCAACTACTTCCTTGAGTAAAATTTCAAGCAAATATTTGAGTCTTATTTCATCATTGGGGGAAAAAAAAGAGAAACCTTCCAATTCTTCATTACACAGGAAAACAAACTTTTCTATTTCACTTGTATCTACTGGTGGTTAGCTTCTATTTCTGAAAGTTGATGCTGGGCTTTTAACTGAAAATTGTAACATTTCCTATTATAATGGACTAGAGGCCTGGTGCATGAAAATTCATGCACTGGAGGCGGGGGTGGGGGGGTGGGTGGTCCCTCAGCCCGGCCTGCCCCCTCTCACAGTCCAGGAGCCCTCAGGGATGGGAGGCGACCCGGTGATCAGGTGAAGGTGATGCCAAGCTCAGGGTTTCCCCTTCTCCATCAACTGGCCAAGCCTCAGCTGGCCCTAGTTACCTGAGCCTTGGGCGGCCTAGACAGCTGGGCAGCTGCCATCTGAGTCTTGCCTGTGCCTCGGGCTGGCCCTGGGCAGCTGGGGGGCTGAGGGGATTGGGTGCCTCCATCTTATGGCTTTGGGCACTGCCATCTTTGAGGGCATAGCAGTCAATTAGCATATTCCCTCCTTATTGGCTGTGGGCACCACCATCTTTGCAATTGTGTGAGGGTCAATTAGCATATTCCCTCTTTATTAGATAGGATTTCTTTAAAGATAGTGACACAGTTTAAAAGGGAATAAAGGAAAATTAGTAAATAAAGGTAACAGTGGCTGGTATGTGGCAGAAATTGGGGAGGTAATATGTGAATGACTGGAATCTAGGGAGCTTGGGGCCCCATTATCCAATGCCTGACTAGCCTGGCTACTGAATACCCTGAGCTAAGACCTCCAGGACCCTAACTAGCCTTGCACTTGTGTTCACACAGATGTCCTATGACCACTAGAGGGAGCTGCAGCAGGGCAACCCAATAGTCATCTTGAAGATTAATATTTATTTAGCATTAATGACAGGCCCAGCACCTAGCTAAATCCTCTTAATGCAGGATTTTATTTAACCCTAACTAATATGAGGATGCTAAGGCTTAAGGTCATACATCATGTGAGCGGTGGATCCAGGATTTAAATCCTGGAAGTCAAACTCTAGAGCCCAAGCTCGTTGCCAGGGGTTGAAAGTTCACCAGCATCAAGCCAAATCTGGCACATTGTTTTTCATTTTTACTTTAAATTACTTTAAGTGCTGATTATTCTCCAATTGGGTACTGATTATAAATGCATTCACCATTGTTCCCACCCCACCATATCAAATTGTTTTATGCTATTAAAAGCTTTGCTATTAAAAGTAGGGTTGCCAGATTTACAAATATAAATATAAGACATTTAATTAAGTTTGAATTTCAGATAAACAATGAGTAATTTTTAATGTAAGTATGTCCCAAATATTGCATGGCACATACTTAAACTAAAAAAGTCTTCATCTTTTATCTAAAATTCAAATTTAAATGGGCTTCCTGTATTTTTTTCTGGCAACCTTATTCTACAAGCATTTGCATTTATAAGTCTCGCCCTCTACTCCATCCTCTCCCCCACCGGAGAGGAGCATCTATTGAGCATTTCTTCTGTGCTAGTTTTGAGTGGGGCCCAGAACAACAAATTATCGCTTGAGTCATGTGACCATTCAGACTTCATGATGAAGCTGCCACATGGAGTTTCTGACAAACCCCAATAAGTGAGACACAGAGAAGACTGCCACAGTTCTGGAGTAAGGCGGTGCCATCTTCAGCAGAGAACTGCACACTATTGGAAAAACAGCCCCTGACATGTTCCTGGGCTCTGGTAGAGAAGGGGCACCTGGCCATAGGCCTCACTCAAGTGACCATGCCGCCAGAACTTTCCATCATGCACTCGGCACTGGTATCCACCAAGTCAAGCAGGACAAGCCGCAGTGCATCATCAGGTAGAGGTGGTACAACTAATTTGGGCTCAAAAAGATCCAGTGGGCATAAGTAAACTGCACGAACAGGTGACCCGGACCTCCTATGTCACCTATGTTGCCTCCTACTATTGCACTGACACTTCTAACTCAGTTCACACCAATAAGACATTCATCATGACCAGTTGATGGAGAAGGGGAAACCCTGAGCTTAGCTCATGAATGGGTCTGCTCAGTATGTCGGTGTAAACTGAAAATGGATGCTGTTTCACTAGAGACCCACTCAGAAAGGCAGGAACCAGAGGAAATCCTCCCAGCGAGCAAAGCTTCAGGCTGCACACTTGGTCATCCACTTTGAGAAAAGAAAGAAATGGACACCTAGTTATAGTCTTATAGGCTGAGGCAAATGGATTAATGGTTTAGTAATGGGTCTGGAAGAAGCAAGATTTAATGATTGGGGACACCGAGGCTGATCTAGTAACTGCCACTGAATGTATGACCTGTCAACAACAGGGACTAACACAGTGCCATCCATTCAGGAGACCAGCCAGCCACTTGGACCAGCAGACATGCTTTGAAGTAGGGCAATTAGAGTGCAGAGTAGAGGAGGGAGATTATGGGTTTCAGTTAAGGCCTCGTTATCTACAACAGCAGGGACTCTAGGCAGCACTGTAAGTTTCCCATGAATTATGACTATATCAGTTTGCTAGGGCTGCCATAACCAAATTCTATAGACTGGGTGGCTTAAGCTACAGAAATCTATTTTCTCATGGTCCTGGAGGCTGGAAGGCCCAGGTCAAGGTGCCGGCGGGACTGGTTTCCTCTCAGGCCTCTCTCCTTGGCTTGTGGGTGGCTGCCCTCTTGCTGCCTCTTCACATGGTCGGCCCTTATCACCTCTGTGACCCTGACATCTCTCTGGGTGCCTAATCACCTCTTCTTGGAAGGGTACCAGTCAGATTGGATTAGGACCCACTCTAAAAGCCCCATTTGAATTTAATCACCTGTCTAAAGGCCCTATCTCCAAATATAGTCACATTCTGAGGTACTGGGAGTTAGGGCTTCAATATATCGATTTGCGGGGACACAATTCAGTCTGTAACAATGACCAGCAGAATCATGGAGCAGCTGCATCTGGACAGAGTGAACTTTTTACAGAAAGCAAGTTGATTTCAGCAGTGCAAGGGGTGGACTGTGGACACTGGCATTGCCCCACCCAGGTCCCCTTCACTGGGCACTAACCCCAGGAGCTGTCGATGTTGACCACTAACAACTCACAGCCTCCCTCTTCTCTAGAGAACTGCCTCCAACTGACAGGAGTCTCTCACCCCTTGGGGGACAGTCCACACACATCCAAGGGGAAAAGGCCAGCCCCTGTGCTTTACGGTAAGACACTCTGTGGTGTATTCTTAACCTCCCTTTCATAACAGAGTGATAGAGCTGCAGCAGAAATAGTGGGAGGTACCACCAGGGTCCTGATGGGGGAGAGTAAACTCATGTGAGAGGCTCATTACTGGAGACAAGGGGGAAAGTCGTGGTATGATACAGCCTAGGAAATGAAACACTAAAACTGTATATGCTGATGTGTAAAAGTCTCCAAGGCACAGTAATGAGGGATGGAGGGACACGGTGCAACACACGTGAGCATGTAACAAATGTCAGAGGCTATTCCAGTTGCCACTGCTGCTGCTGTCGAGTCTGTTAAATGAAGCCCAAGCTCCCGTGCAGACCCTGGGCTGGGTGCTGAGGACACAGGGTGTCAGATGGGTGTCTCCCCTCACAGAGTTCACAGCCGAAACGGTGAGACAGTACAGAACAGGATGATTGGAGCTGCAGAAGTAGCTGGAAAGTACCCTCATGGCACAAAGGAGGGAATGACTACCTCTGAGTGAGATGTCCAGGAAGGCTTCCTGGAGGAGGTGACATCTTAGATAAGCCTAAATAGATAATTGGGATGTCATCAGATGAGCAAGGGCAGGAGCACATTCCAGGCTGAAAAGCCAGCCCATGTAAAAGCAGAGAAAAATGAACCTAACCTGTTTCATGCAGGACGGGGGGGAAACTCAGGTCAAGGGAGTAGAAAAACTAAATGGGAGATGGAGAAGGCAAGGCTGGACAGAGAAGGGCTGGACCTTGGGGAGCTCAAAGCTAAGGCTGAGATATGGACTTCCTCCTGAGCCATCAAGAGGGAGCCAGGGACATACTTTACATAAAGATAGCCCTGATACTCCCAGCAGAAGGGCTAAAATTAAAAAGACTGACCACACCACACGCTGGTGCTCTGCGTACACTGCAGGCAGAAGTGTTAAATGGTACAATTACTTTGAGAAAAGTTCCGGAACTTTCTTATAAAATAATCATGCCCCTCCCCTGTGACCCAGCAATTCCTTCCAAGAAAAATGAAAACATTTATTCACAAAAAGATTTGTCTTAAAATGTTCAATAGAAACTGTATTCATAATAATCCCAAGCTGGAAATAGCTGGGCTGTCCAACAACAGGAAGAAAAATGAATAAATACCCTGTAATTGACTCATACAATGGAATACTGTGCATCCATAAAAAGGGAAGACCATCCAGCCAGGGTGACTCTGGTTGAGCATCGACCTATGAACCAGGAGGTCATGGTTCGATTCCCAGTCTAGGCACATGCTGGGTTGCGGGCTGGGCCCCCAGTAGGAGGCCTGCAGGAGGCAGCCGACCAATGTTCCTCTCTCATCGATATTTCTATCTCTCTCTCCCTCTCTCTTCCTCTCTCTGAAATCAATTTTTTTTTAAATTTTTAAAGGGAGGACCTACCAATAGCTACAACCATGTGGATGAATATGAAAAACATTAGGCTGAGTGAGTGAAAGAAGCCAGAAACAATAGATTATATGCTGTATATTCCATTTACATGAAGACCAAGAACAGACAAAACTAATGTTTAGTGGTTAAAAAATAAAATCAGATCCTATTCCCATGGTGGGGGCTCAGGGGGGGAACTGACCAAAAGGCGGCATGAGGGAACTTTTCAGGGTGATGATGAATTTCTGTATCTTATAGGGGTTTGGTTTACACCGATGTGTGCATTTGTCAAATCTCAGCAAATGGACACTTACTAGTAATATCAGTGCTTTTCATTGTATAGTGATTGAAACATTTTCCATTGCAGCCACAGGCTGGGCAGTCCCCAGGATCACTTTAATGGTTCCAGAGAGTTCTGTGGCTAAAGATCAATACCGCAGCTGTCAGGTAATGCTGACGATCCTATCAAAAGTGATATTCCTGTTGTGCTGAATGTTTTTCTGCTTCTTTTCATCTCTGCCTGGCTCCTTGAGGGCGGGGTTAATCGGGGCAGAGGCCAAAGGCACCCATCAGTCTGGGCCTGTCTGTTCTAAGTGGCCAGTTCCACTGTAACCCCGGAGCCCTCCAGTCCCCAGCAACGTCATCACCCACTGGAGACAGACCATGAGGGCCAGGACAGACATGGCATCCACTTCCCCACTGGCACACGACTTTGATCTCATTGGGTTAAACTTGGGTGTCATGGAGGAGGAGGCTGGTGTTGGATGAACTCAGACACTGGACGACCAGAGAAAGATGCGCCTTGGCCTCCACCTGCAGACAAATGTTGAACTCTAGGGAATGACACTCGAGCTGAAGTACTTAGTGGGAAGGGTGTTGACATCTGCAACTTGGGTTGAAATGCATCCAACCAGTAGGTTGGATGGGCAGAACTTAGCTGGTGGATATACAGTGTTTGCAAAACTAACTTTGTTCTGTGTTTGAAAATTTTCTTAAGAAAGGATTAGGGGGAGTGAAAGTGGCTCTGGCTACAGTGTGGAGAGGAAATTTGAGGTGCCAGGCCAGACCCAGGGAGGCCAGAGAGGAGACTGCTGCAGCTGCCCCAGTCAATACCTGGTGAGGCCTGAGATGAGGCCAGGCAGCGGGGGCGAAGATGAGGGAGGCCAGAGGCTGCACCGTGGGGACACTCAGGAGGTGAGGGAGGGAGTTGAGGAATGAGTGGAAACAGGCAGAAGTCGGGCCCTCTGTGCACAGGGACCCTAGAATGACCTCCTCTGGGGAGCAGCAGACTCTGAAAGTGCAGAGAAGCATAGTGGGGGGGGGGTGCAGGGGGCAGAGGGGTGTCCTGAGTGTCCCTATCCAACGCGAAGGAAGGCTTTGGACAGTTCCTGCCATGCTCCCACCTTCAGGTGGGTCTCCTGGTTTGCGCACGAATGACCTCTTTCTCCCCTTCCAGAGAACCGGTGACTAAGTGAGTAAATGTTAGCACAGGAACCTAATTCCATGTGGGTAACTTGGAGGGAGGTGCCCACTGAGTTCCTGGCCCCCCTCCCAGCCCCTGGAAAGTCCATATAAGCAAAGAGCAAGACATTGCAGTCCAGGGAGGTTGTGGTGAGTCCAGACAAGGTGCCAAGAGGTTGGAGAACACACTTCTTTCAGGTTTCGGACGCCCACCGCCAGTGGACACAGCCGCCCACAAGGTAAGCGATGTGCCGTCCGGCTCGCACTCAGAGAAAACGCTCCGAGGCATTTCCTGATGCAGGTAAGTAGCCCGGTGCAGTTTCCAGAAGCAGGGCTGCCTCCCACACTGTTGGTGGGAGAAGGTGACTGACTTTCTCACGCATCCTCAGGCCTTCACCTCTCCGAGCACTGGCTACTCGGCCCGGACACCTCGAGCAGGCAGCATAGCCAGAGCATTTCGGTTTGTTCTCCCCGTGACTCTAGAAAAAGTATTTCCCCTCTCGAAAGAGGGTTCATTCAAACCTCACCTATGAAGTGAGGATAAAACATGCCCACCTCGGGGCGTCGGTGTGGGGTTAGATGGGCTAATGCAAAGGGCATGGAAGTGCTCATTAAACTGAATCACCGACATCATTATTGTCACCAGAGTCATGTTGGCACCTGTTTTATGGGAAGCGATGTTCTTTTTTTCACTTTGGTAGAGTTATACAATTTTCTGTTAGAAATAGAAAATCAAGTGTATTTAATTTTTCAAACCTGATTCCATTTACCAAAACGTATGTTGAGTGAGCAGTAACCTGGCAGATATTGCAGAAGCTATGTGGCCAGCAGGGGACACGATACAATTCAGGGGTCCTCAAACTTTTTAAACAGGGGGCCAGTTCACTGTCCCTCAGACTGTTGGAGGGCCGGACTATAGTTTAAAAAAAAAAAAACTATGAACAAATTCCTATGCGCACTGCGGGCCCAGGATGAGTCGGCTGCTAAGCAGGACGGGCAGCGGCCCCCAGCGGGCCGGATAAATGCCCTCGGCGGGCCGCATGTGGCCCGCGGGCCGTAGTTTGAGGACCCCTGCATAGACAACAGGTGTTTGGGAGACAATGGCTAAAAGGTTAAGAGCACACGTTTCGGAGTCAGATGGACCAGAGTTCAACTCCTGGCCTCTTGTCCCAGTGGCTGTGTGACCGTAAGCAGGGTCACCTGGCCTTTCTGCACCTCCGTCTCCTTATTTGCACAATGGAGTGATAGCAGTGACCTTATGGGCTAGAAGCTCAGCCTGGCAGGTAGTGAGCACTCAGAAATGGTAATACTGCCCGGTCGGTGTGGCTCAATGGTTCAGTGTTGACGCATGAACCAAGAGATCATGTGGTTCAATCCCCAGTCAGAGCACATGCCCGGGGTTTCGGGCTCAATCCCTGGTGTGCAGCGTGTAGGAGGCAGCCAATCAATGATTCTCTCTTTCCCTCTCTCTTCCCTCCTCTCTAAATTCAATAAAAACATTTAAAAAAAAAAGAAGAAGAAAGGAAATGGTAGGGCTGTTCCCATTCTATTCTTCAGGCAGTCCCTCCCTTCATACATAATTTACTCCCCAAATTGTGTTCCCAAAGTCAAACATGTGAAATGTGAAAGTCAAACAAGGAGAGATTTACACAGGGCGTGTGTGTGTGTGTGTGTGTGTGTGTGTGTGTGTGTGTGTGTGTGTGTTGGACGGTGGGGGAGGGCATCCAGTTGAAGCTAAAGCGCTTCAACCCCCATGATGCTCTGATGATAGAGCTCCAGCCTTCCAAACGTATTTTTTCTTGTTTTGTTTTGTTTTGTTTTGTTTTTGTTAATCCTCACCCAGGGATATTTTTTCCATTGGTTTTCAGAGAAAGTGGGAGGGAAGGAGGGGGAGAGAGGAGAGAGAAACATCGATGTGAAAGAGACACACATTGATTGGTTGCCTCCCCCATGTACCCTGAAAGGTGGCAGGGATTGAATCTGCTACCCAGGTACTTGTCCTTGACAGGAATCGAACCTGCTACCCCTTGGTGCTCAGGCCAACGCTCTAACCACTTAGCAACACCAGCCAGGGCCGTGTTCTTTATTTTTGTTCTCTGACCCCACTCTGCGTTTTTATATTTCTTTGTCTATTTCTGGCTCACTGTCTCCCGGGAGAATGTGAGCCCCAGGAAGGCATGGGATGGTTTGTTTGTTTGCTGCTATGTCCAAGGCACCCAGAACTAGGCCCACATACTGTGGAATACAATTAGCTGGCTGACCAGCTGACCTGTGGCTGATGCCTCTATCCATCCCACATTCCTAAATGACTCAGAGAATGGAGGAGCGCCCATCACTCTGTCTGGGTTTCCCTTTCTGACCTCCACCTCATCACATGCTGCTCCAATTGATGGGAATCCAGCCCTTGTGATTGACCCTTCCTATGTTGACCCTGACCATGACCCAACCTAGGATTCTGGCTTAGCCAGGGTTTGTTTGCGTTAAAGCTTATGTATTCCTATCCCACAAAAGAGGGATTATGCCCATGTGTTTCCAGTTCTGATTTCTGTCTTTCTTTCCCGGTGGTTCCGGTGGTTCCGGGATTCATGTGACTGAGCTTTTGTTGCAGCTGTCAGCCATGTCATCTCAATGTTTCCCTGGAATCCTGAGTCAGTGGGTGGGCTCTGGGAAAGGAACGAGGCTGTCTCAGCTCCTTTGTCCTCTGCCCAACTTTTGTGTAAAATGCATTTAGTGTTAACATTTGTTTAATTTTGAAAATACAAAGAAGATGGTAAGAGTCACCTGTGATGACACCACCAAGAAATAAACATTGTTACCATTTTGGGGCATTTCCTGCCAGTATTTTTCTAGATTAAATGTTTTTAGATAAAAAATAATAGAAACCATTTTTTTTTTCACTTGCTAAGAGCCTTCAGTACATTCTCTATATTGTTTTGGGGCAGCTGCCTGGATTCTATTTACTGAATTCCCTATTGCTGGACATTTAAGCTGGTCCCACTTTAGGGCCATTATAATAATGCTGCAATGAGCAGCCTAATATTTCATTTTTCCTACACCACTGGGCTCCCTGGCACAGAACCTACACAGACCCTGCGCCAATGGGTATGAGCCTTCCAAATAATAAATCTGGCCCTGGAAACAGGCCATTCCTCACTGCATATTTACCGAGGTCCCTCTGCCATAAGCCAAGGTTATCCAAACCAACCTGACCCACAACATCAAGGAGCCAAATATCCTTATATAACAGTTGGGGAAACTGAGGCCCAGAGATAAGAAGACTTGTCCAAAGGTATTCGCAAACTCCATCTTGTCTAGATATTTCCTCCCCACTTTGTTTTCTCTTTGGCATTTTGCAAGGGAATACAAAATCTTCAGCAAAGAGGTAGGTGGTTGCAGAGAGGACGTAGCATCTACACTGCTCATGGCAGACATTGCTAATCAATCATCACATTCTCCCCCGCTGAGTCCAGACCTTGAGTATGTCTCCAACAGCCAGGCAACGAGAGGCGAAGTGTTTCTGCCATCCTGGTTGCACCTTTGGTGCCAACAGAGAGCCTTTTTAAATTGTGGACTTGAGGCCACTCTAGCGAGTTCCTCAAGGTGTCTTCCTTCTTGCCTTTTGAGTGAGTGACAGTCCCCAAGACCTTCCGATTTCCACCTGTCCGACCTGCCATGTCCTCAGAAACCATTTCTGGTTTTCTACAGGACCACAGACTTCCCGGAAGAAGCCCCTCATCCCAGCTGGAGGTGATGGGGTGGGCTGGACAGGGGAGCAGAGCATGCTCCAGAGTCAGCCAGAACTGGGTCCAGATCCTGGATCCACATTTTATGGCTGTGGGGCCTTGAGCAGGTCACTCCCCTTCTCCAAGAACCTTTTTTCTCTGGAAAATGAGGGGGATAACATCTCTATTTTCTCCGACCTGGCCTCGGGGTGGTGATCTGTAGAAAGGAGATGGTCTTTCCCCACTCCACCATTTTGCTATGTCAGAGTGACCAGCTTCAGTTGTACATCAAACTCTCTCCCTCTATCCCTAACTGAGGCTTCTATGGACCAGCTTGTAGAGAGACAGGGGAGGGGAGGCTCTCTCATGCACACCTCTTTTCCCTCTATCTCTGGCAAGAATGAGAGGTAAGAGGGCAAGAGAGATTTCCCCTGACTGACAGATGGCTCCCTACTCTCTGGAGAGCCAAAATATGTTTCAAGTTGAGTCTCACAGCACCTTCTTTGGGGGGAGACCAAACCTTCCTGGCAGGTCTCTCGGGATGTAACCTCAGATATGAACAGAGCTTGTCCCACCAGTCACTTTGCGTGCCATCCCAGCCCCTGGCACCCTTTCCTCACCTGCCCAGGGGAAGATAGTGGGAAGGACTTACACCAGCCCCAGACCAGATCTCTCCTGCAGGGTCCACACCAGGCCCTAGGAAAAACACACACAAGCTTTGACGCCATCCAGAGGGAGCAAAGAGTTATAATTTTTGACTCACAGAAGCCACTCTCTCCAACAAAACTTTTTCCTTTTTTGTTAATCCTCACCCGGGAATATTTTTCCATTTATTTTTTATTTTTAGAGAGAGTGGAAGGGATGGAGAAAGACAGAGAAGAACATCAATGTGAGAGAGACACATCGATTGGTTGCTTCCCGTGCACACCCTGACCAGGGCCAGGAATGGAGCCCACAACCGGCATACAACCAAGTTACATGCCCGTGACCAAACTCGAACCCAGGACCCTTCATTCTGCAGGCTGACACTCTATCCACTGAGCCAAACCGGCTAGGGCTCTCCACCATAACTTTAGCTCATCAGCCTTGCCTCAGGCAAGAAAGAGAATCCAGGATATTCCTTGTCCCAACTTCAGGGACCCTCACGCCCTTAAACTGTCCTTGAAAACCCCACTCTCTCTATGCCTGCATTAGGGGCAAACACCTTGTTCTCCTCCCTGGGAAAGTGGGAAAAGGGACCACAGCTGTCTCCTTTTCCTTCTTGACCTTTTTATCACCTTGATCCGGGTGAGGAGATCCCACATAAGGGACCGAAGAGCTATGCTGCCAGTTCTTGGCCACCTGCTTCCATTGTGGTCTGGCCCCTTCCTTGGTATACAGCATCTGTGGAGTGGTAGTGCCTCAGATGACACTTGAGTTTTTAGATTGAGTAAGGGCTATTGAAGACACCATGAGTGGGCAGTGAGAGAGAGAGCTTTAATTTAGACACAGTGGCCAGTAAAGGCCTTTCCAAGGAGGGAAAGTGAAGCTGAAACTTGGTGAAGGAGCAGGAGCCAGCCAGGGGAAGGCTAGGAAAGGAGCACTCCTGGGAAAGGCTCAGCACGTGCAAAGACCCTGAGCTAGGAAAGAGAGGAGACTGAGGCAAAGTGATGAGATGTGAGGGCTGAGAGGTGGACAGCAGCCAACCCTGTGGGGCCTCCCAGAGTTTGGATTTTCATGCAAGAGCTGCAGAGGCCTTGTGGAGGGGCGGGGGAGGGAATAAACAGGGAAGTGATAACATCTGAGTAATATATTTAAATTTAACTCAGGTTGTTGGGTGGAAATTGGAATTTGGTAGAGGGATTAAGGGATGGAAGAGGGAGACTGGAGAGGAGACTGGGATGAGTGAATGATGGATGGATGGATGGATGGATGGATGGATGGATGGATGGATAAAATAGACATCTCTCAAGGCAAAGATCCAAGCCCCAAGAGAGTAAGTAGTTAGTACTTTGGGGGCTCCCAGGAAGGCAAAGGGATTCCAGGTGTAGGTAGAGCCGAGGCCAGGCCACTTTATGCAGACCCTGCTTTCTGAATTGGGTCTTGAAGGTCAGCGATATTATTTCAACAGTAATAATAGCCTTCACCATTTACTGAATTCTCTGATGTTCCAAGCATTCCACATTGTCTTATGTGACCCTCAAAACAGTTCCATTTTACAGCCGAGGAAAGAGAGGCTCAGAGAGAAGTCATCTTCCCACAGCCGCACAGCTGGCCAGCCCAGGAGCAGACGTTGAACCAAGTCTGTGAAACTCCAAAGGCTTCCCCTGCTCTGCAGCCCACACAGGGCAAGACCGGTGGTCCGGGTGGGCGATGCATTCCAGGAAGAGGACACAGCCCAATCAAAGGCCTGGGAGATGGGAAGGGGCAAGGCCAGGATAAAGAGGCCCTCAGCAGTCTGAAAGGAACTAAGCAATATTGAGGGCACGGCCGTGGCAACCCGTGGATTCCAAAGCGTGCCAGGCCTATAGAGGCACAGTCATGCTTGCTGACCCCAGAGAATGTGTGGGACCGAGGGGCAGGAAGCAGGAGCTGATGTGGGCCCAGGCCCTGGCACTGAGCTCAGGCCTTCCACAGAGAGGCATTGTGCATAGGCAGCAGGCATGGCCAGGTGGGAAGCCCAGGAGGGGCTGCTTGCCTCTCTGGAGATGTGCCCAAGGGATGTGCAGGGTCCCCCTCAGGAGGCTTCATCTTTAGGAGTTGGAGGTCTTCGGTGCATTTGCAAACATAGCTACAATGTGCCTGGTCCAGGTGCCTGCCATGTGCCCCAGCACCTGGCCCACCCTTCATGACAGCCCAAGACTTTCTCCAAACCTCAGGAAGCTAGAGTCCTGGGGCTGCTCCAGGCAAAGATATGGTTCAATAGAAGCCACAAATATTTTCCTTGGACATCTTGGCCCAGTCTGAGGCCTCAGCCCAAATGCAAAGGGTGACTGCTTAGCTCAGGGTATGCAGGATATAAGGCTGGACTTCCAGACTCACTGCCCAGATGAGGAGGAGGCTGAGGACTCTGGTGTGTCCAGGTAAAAGTGTGGGGAAGGAGCCGAAAGCCCAGGGTACCAGGAAGGTTCTGAGCTGGAGACACCTGTTGGGGTCAGGTCAGAAGCAGGAGGGAGTCTTGGTCCTCAGGTAAGGTCCCTCTGTCGACTAGGACCCTCTGAGGGGGTAGAGAGGTGCCCAGCTCCCTTACCCTGAAGACCAGAGGATGGTCCTGAGGAATAAGAATGGCTGAGTCTTTTTCTGGCTTCATCCGGATGACATAAACCCATTCTGCACACACCAATTGCTCTGTGTCCATCCCTGGGCTGGGGTGATTCTGGAGACAAGAAGTATCAGACAGTCCTGGCCCTCTTAATATAGGCCAATGCCGTATGTGCTGTGCTCAAGGAAATCCCAGGGCTATGGTTGTGGAGGGCAATCAGGGAAGGCTTCCAGGAAGAGGTGACATGTCAGGTGAGAAATGAGTAAAAGTTGGTTGGACAAAGGACAGAAAGGCATCCCATGTGAAGGGAACCACATAAGCAAATGCCAGGAGGTGAGATATGATGTGGGGTGTGTGTGTGTGTGTGTGTGTGTGTGTGTGTGTGGTGCTGGGATTTAGGGAGGAGACACTTTTCCACAGAAACAGATGCTACCATCGTATTGGTTCTCTGAGTGTCTCCGATCAGAGGACAGAGTGACGTGCAAAGATAATGAAAGAAACTTCCTGGGCAGAAGAGCAGAGCGGAAGACATCATATCTGTTTTCTCGCTTTAACTGCAAGGTGATTCTTTCTGAGTGCAGGATTAGTAATAACTGTTGTACTCATAATAACAGCTAATATTCATTGAGCTCTTATAGCATGCCAGGCCACAAATGGATGATTTCATTTTATCCCCCCAACAACCTTGTGATGTAAGTATTATTAGTATCCCTTATTTTATAGATGAGAAAACTGAGACTCAGAGAGGCTAAGTCCCTTGCCCAAGTTCACACAGCAAGTGGTAGAGGCAGTCCACCAACTCAGGTCTGTCTGACTCTGGTGCCCATATTTCTCCTCTACCCTTAGGCTTCCTGGCACACAGGGATGGGGGATCCTGTGACTTGACAGGGGTCCCCATGGCCTAGACATTTTCAGTTTAGCAGGCTTAGATTCCCCATTCTTCCAGGGCTCCCAAAGGTCATTCATTCATTCAGCAACCATTTGTTTATTAAACACCCATTGTGTGCCAGGCACTGTGTTGGGTGCTGGGGACACAATGGGGAGCAGATAGACCAATGCTCCCTCCCAGGGCTCATGGCCTGGTCAGGGAGGCAGGTGTTGAATCATTACTGCAAGTGTCTCTAAGAGCTCACACTATTCCTAATCACTCCACTTAACAGCCTCTGCTGGAATCCATGCCCCAAGTCACCAGGCGTGGGGGACCTGCCCTTGGCCTCTCTGCCTGGCTAACAGGGCCCTTTATGCTCACCCCAGGTTCTCACGTCTGCCACCTGCTGCTCCCAGGCCCCCAGGAAGATGGCCAGTTCAAGGACCTTCACCCTCCTCTGTGGTCTGCTGGCGGCCACCTTGGTCGGAGCCACCCTCAGTCCTCCTGCAGTGCTCCTCCTTGGCCCAGAAATCATCAGAGAAAGTAAGTCTTGGCCGCCCAGGCTTCAGCACCATAAGGCAATGGGGCAGGTGGAGCAAAGGAGGCGGGGGGCTGCCCATGACTGGGGGTGTGCAAGACACAGTTGGGACCCAGGTCTAGATGAGATTCGAGTGGGTAAATTATAAAGGTTGAAAGTGTCTGTGATCGCAAGAGTACATGATTCCAAGAAACCCTTCTTAAATGCCATGATTCCAAAACTGACCACTCTGAGGTTCCTGCAGAAGGGGGGTGGCCCCGGGTGTGACGATGCAATTGCCCTCGCTTAAAACCCACTGGCAAAGCACCTCCTCAGAGTCTGAATCAGTGACCAACCAGTCCGCAGAGAGAAGAGCCTCGGCGGGAAACCTGGCGGCCTGGATCCCAGGCACAGCTTTCTCACCCTCCAGCTCTGTGGCCCGGGAGCCTTCCTGAGCCTGGGTTTTGTCCCTTGGAAACAAACAAGAAGGCCTGCCTCCCCAGGCTGCTGGGGCTATCCAATAGGACAGGAATTGACAAGAACTTGGTGAACTCTCTGGTCTAGTTTTTCAACGCCAGCACTTCTGACCTTGTGAGCCAAATAACTCTTTACTGTGGGGGTCTGTCCTGTGCATTCTAGATGTTTAGCCGCATCCTCGGCCCAGTGGTAACAGCCAAAAATGTCTCTAGACATTCTGTCTCTTAGGGAACAGAATCACCCTGGTTGAAAACCACTGCTCCCAAGTGTGCCTTGAGCAGATGATAAACAGTCGGCTCTGGAAATCCATCTAAACACTTAGAGGCCAGCCCTCTGCATGCTCTGGACCTGGGCCGGGCTGGATGGGCAGGAGTGGGACCGGGTCCTGCAGGGCCACACAGCTGCTGCAGGTGGAGGACGGATCCCAGAGTAGGGACAGGGTGCTGAGGGGGCAGGCAGAGGTACCCTGGGCCCATACCGTGAATCGCAAACACAGTGTCAGCCAGAAGGAGCTTGGACATGAGCAACCATGGCAACCATGGTGTAGGTCCCCCCCCGCAGCAGAATCTGAGTTAAGGAGTTGTTTGCGAGTGGTTGGCTTCAGAGGTGTTCTCAGAAAACACCAGCCGGCAAGGGCGGGCCAGTTGCCACTGGGAGCTGGAGCTCAGTCCTGCTGGGCAGCCGTGTTGGTTAGGACCAGTCAGGAGACAGAAACCGCATGGTAAGCCCAACACATGAGTTTGTATAAAGAATTATGAGCAGGGGATCGGAGTCATGGGCAATTGGCTAGGAAAGAAAACAAAAACTCCTAAGAGGATTGGGGAAGGGTGAGAGGCTAATCCAGGGACAGGATAAACTTGGAGGGGAGAATCCTCCCTGGCCTCCTGGGAGGAGTATGGTTGAAGCCCACGGGATGGTGGGGACATCGGCCCAGTTGTCCGGGTCAGAGCGGGTGCACAGCTGGCAGGCTGGCAGCGGGCAGAGACCTGCCTGCCAGGAGCCGATGGAATTCTCTGGGAAGCTGGCCCCAAGGAAGGCGGTTGCTGTTGGTTCACTGGGAAGCCTTCTCAGGAAACTTCCTGGACAGGAGCTGGGGCCCACAGTCCTGGTGAACTTGAACCTGGACCCCACAGGAGCCTGCAAGAGGAGCACAGCAGGGCCGGGCGGGGGAGCACTTCCTGCTGCATGGCCCTCCAGAGCCTACTGACAGGGCTTAACGTCACGGCAGCAGTGAAGGAGGACTACTTACAGGGCCCATCTCCATCATCACAGAGCAGGCAAAAAGGGCGGTTTTGTTGCCAAGAGGCAATAGTACACAGGGACTCTGGGGCACAGTGGGGCACACATACACCTGAGTCATCCTGCCGAGGGCTGAGGGATCAAGGTGTTTATACATCACTGGCTGGTCAGTCACTGGGCGAGGGCTGCTTCCCCAGCATCAGTTCTCCTGCACCTCTGACCTGCTCTGCACACAAGCCAAATGGGACAGAACCCAGGGCTCCTGGCTCCCAGGCCCCTGGCCTGACCTCCTCCTTTCTCTGCTCAGCACTTGATACTCTTTGGACAACAGACCCATAGAATGTGGATGCCAGAGAATTGTGTTTTAGGCAGCAAAACAGAGACTTATGAGTTCCCTGCCTCTTGGCTCCAGAAGTGTTTGCCGCTGGCTGGAGGGAGGCATGCAGAGGCTGGCAATGCTCTGGGGGGTGAATGGTCCATCCATGCCCTAGCCTCCCCGGTCTGGGCCACATCTATGGTAGAGAGGGCCAGGATGGAACCATCCATACCCTCACCTTGTGTCCAGGCCCGAGTAGTCCTGAGTGATGCCCTCTCCCAGCCCGGAGCCCCTCCTTGCCCCTCCTGCTGGACTCTAATCTCTAGAATCTGTCTCCAGAGCTGACACAGAAGCTGAGGGACCACGATGCTATCCGCATCCTCCAGGAGTTGCCTCTGCTCAGTGCCATACGGGAGGAGCCGGCCGGGGGCATCCCCATCCTAGGCAGCCTGGTGAACTCTGCCCTGAACCACATCATCTGGTAAGTTGGGAACTCCCTGCCCACACTTCTGCCCAGGACACACTTTGCACGTTTAATTGGTCAGTCAATAAGCACGAACTGGTATCAAATCTCTGTCTGACCACAAAGAATGGAACAAATGAAGTCCCTTCCTCCGAAGCTCCCAGATGAGTTAATAACCATAAGAGAGTCACACGGGAGCCTGATAGGGTGACTCCAGAGGAAGGTCACTGGGGTGAGAGGATGAGGGTGATGCTTCTAAGTCTCAGTGACAGGTGGGCCATTGACTCCATGTTCACCAGGAGACAAGAAGAAAATGGTATTCCAGGCAGAGGGGCCAGCCTGGGCAAAGGCCTAGCGGTTGAGAGGTGGTCAGAATAGATGTTGCCCAAACCCCAAGGTAAGGATTGGGAGGTCCCAGAGGGTCTACAAAGCCAGCCCAAAGAGCTGGGATTCATCTCTTCAGTAATGGGGGAGCCATGGGAGTGTTGAGAGCAGGAGCAAGGGTTGGGGTAGCGAGGGGGCGGGGGGATGTGGCAAGACCATGCTGGGGAAGAACCAGTGGATAGGGCTTGGGTCCAGCGGCTGGCTGGGCACCAGGGGAGACAGAGAAGATTGAGGGGAACAAGTTTGTGGCTGATGCTCAGATGAATCCCATCTCTCCTGCATCCATCTAGGCTGAAAATCACCTCAGCCAACATCCTGGAGCTGCAGGTGCAACCCTCTGCTGACGACCAGGAGCTGATCATCAATATCCCACTGGACCTGGTGGCTGGCTTCAACACGTGAGTATCCCCTCGGTCAGGCATAGCAGGCAGATTCACCCACTCATTCTCCCTTTCCGCTATGCAGGTATCTGGAAAAGAGTTCTAAGCAGAGGGAAGAGCAAGTGCAAAGGCTCTGAAGCAAGAGTACACTTGCTTTGTTCAAAGAATGGAAAAGGGGGGGTGGGGTAGGGGAGAGGAGAGTCATGGGAGGTGAGGCCAGCAGGCAGCCAAGGTCAGATCCTTATGGACCAAGGTGAGGACTTGGCCTCTACTGAGTGAGATGGGAGCCATGGAGGATTCTGAGCAAAGGAGAAACATGACATGTTTAATATTTTTAAAGAATCCTTCTGGTTGTTGTATATGGAGGCAAGAGCAGAGGCAGGGAGGGCCATCCAGAAACTACTGAAATAATTCAGAGGAAGACCAGGATAGCTTGGACGGGAGTTTTGGGGCAGGAAGGTGGCAAGAAGTGGTCAGATTCTGAATATGTTTTGGAGATAGGTGCAGACAACAGGATTTCCTGATGATTGAATGTGGGGGGAGAGGAGGAGAGAGATTAAGGAGTCAAGGCTGAGTCCAGGGATTTTTGCCTGTGCAACTGGCAGGATAGTGTGGCCAGCAACCAAGACAGGGAAGATCGTGAGAGGAGCAGGTCTGGGCAGGATCCACAGTTCAATTTTGTGCATGCTAAATGTGAGATGCCTGTAAGACACCTGAGTAAGGAGTTGGGTATAAATTTGGAAACTGTTTTAGGATTTAAACCAGGAGAGGAATAAAAAACAGAACCTGGGATATGCTGGAATAAAAATAATAAAAAGGTGGGCTGGCGGGGGTGGGGAGAGGGAGGAGATGAGGAGAACCCAGCACAGGAGCCTGAGAAGAGAGGTGAGGGAGCCAGAGGGCAGAAAGGGGCAGCAGGTTCACTCTAGCTGGAGCTGGGTGTGCTCACAGCATTGGGCACTGTCACTCCCAGGCCCCTGGTCAAGAGCATTGTGGAGATTCACATGGAGACAGAGGCACAAGCCACCATCCGCGTGGAGACCAGCAAGAAAGGCCTCACTCTCAGCAGCTGCTCCAACAGCGGCAGGAGCCTGCGCATCAGCCTGCTGAAAAAGTGAGTGTGGCCCCTCCCATTGGGCTCCGGCCGGCCGTGCCTGGAGGGAAGCCAGGAGGTGGTTTTGCCCCATTTTACAGATGGAGAGCACTGACGCCCAGAGATAGAAAGGGACCAACCCTCCTGACTCTTGATCTAGGGGTCCTTGCAGAGAACCTGTGATGCCAAAGAAAGTTCAAGACATCAAGGGTCGAGTCATAATGGTGGGATTTCAGGCATCATGCCAGGCAGTGGGGCAAACTTTTAAAGGTGGAGAGGAGCCACCTGCCTAGGGCCCCTCAAACCCACCCCACCCCACCCCCACCCCCAGGCAGGCGAGGGTAGAGCCAGGGGTAAAACCCTGCTCTGGCATCAGGCAAATGCATCTCCTCATTCACTATATGGGTGATGCTGGGCCTGCTCCCTGTGCCTCAAGCTGCAGTGAGAGGTTAGCTCAGGCCACAGCTATAACTAACTCAGCACAGCAGAGTATGGGGCACACAGCAAGGGCTCAAAACCAGGGTGCTTCCCTCCACTTCCCCTTAGCAGGAGAATGGGGAGAAATGCCAACTGCCATTGTTCCAGTGTCCAGCACACATTTCTAGGACAACCCCCAGCCCCTGCTCCCTGAGAACTCTGCTCAGTAGACAGAGTCTACTCCCAGCCCTGTCTCCAACAGGCCCAGGAACCTTGGGCAAGTTCCTTTCTCCCCTGGACTCAGTCTCCCCTTCTGTAAAACAAGGGAGGGGTGATCATCTCTGACCTTCCCTAAACTCTCTCCCTTTCTCCTCTCCGGAAGGCTCTCTTTCATGGCCAACCCCTTAGCCAACAGTGTCATGAAACTCCTGGTGCCAGCCCTGCCCAAACTGGTGAAAAGCCAGGTGAGTGGAATTAGGACCTCATGGGCCTGTAAAGATTGCTCCTCCTGAAGGGCTGGGGTGGAACTGCAAGCTGGTGTGAAGGGACCTTGAGTGGGAAACTGAGTCTGGATCATTCTTTCAGCAATGAATCATTGAGGTCAAGATAATGGAACTGCCAAAAGTCAGCCCGGAGACTTTGGACAGTGATGTGCTGATAAATCGTTAGCTATTCACTCTGGAGAGTTGAGGGGAGAGAGCCCAGATGTGTATGTAGCATTTGCTGCTTTCCCTGATGTAAACCACTCCCTCCAAGGCCAATATCAAGCTACTAATGTGATGTCATTGAGCAGAGTTGGGAAGAAGTGTGCCGAAGCACACCACTGTATGGTATTTCCACCACATGAATACAATAGACACAAATAACCTCAAGAGCAAGAAATAATAATAAGATATAACAAAATAATTAGTGAGATTTAACAAAATAATTAGGAAGTGATGAGTTTTGAGTTTTCATTAACTTTGCTTTTAGTATAATTTACTTAGTTGTAAGTTTATATACTTTAATTTTTAATAATGCCTCAGCTTGGCACCGGCTCAGAAACTCCTGAAAATTTAACGATTTGTCCTCACAAACCAGCACAAGCTGACTCCAGTGCCCTAGTGTCTCAAACCAACCGGCAGTCTTCAGGGCTCTGTCATCCACCAGGTCCTGTTGGATTTACTTTTCTGAGTCAATAAACACGAGTCAGTCTCGTTCTATATGTCCCTTACATGCCCCGGGTAAGTTAAAACTCTATAAGTTGGTTCATCCACTTTGACAATTGATTTCTATAAATTCCAAGATAGGTTCACAACAATGGGCCTCCTGAGGTTCAAAATACCGTGTCATATAACTAATATGTTTTTTACAATAAAACTTTTTTGAAAGAAAAAGATGATGTAATAACTAAACCACTTTCGGGGAAAAAAATACCCATAATGCTTCTACCTTAACTTGGCAGCTATTTTCTCTTTTGTATATTGCACTCAAATGTTTATGTGGCTGCACTCGGTGTTAGTACTCCTTTATATTATTTAAGTGATACATATTTTCTACACAACTCATAATTATGTAATAGTTACATCATATTTAATACTTTATTAAACCATTCCAGAGAGCCTTCTTAAAGGAATCTGAAAGTAATTTTGCAAAATTTGGCTTTTCTTACATGAGATAATTTTTCTTTTAAGAAAGTTTTCTTTCTATTTTCTATTTAAAAGTGGACGTTTCTTTAAAAAAAAAAAAAAGTGGGAGTTTCTTAAAGTAGGATCCAGTTGGAAATTTCTTGCCAGCCTTCACCAAAATCATTCTTAAACTGGCATCATACTTTAATCGCCTAAAATGTATTTTTACATTTTCTACATTTTACATTTACTAGGTAAAAAATGGCAAGGACTTGGGATTACAAAATGCTCTTTGCATAAGATCTGTTTTTAAGGGTGAAAAGCCACACATAGTGAACAATATGAGACAGCTGGCTGTCCATTAATCATGTTTTCCCATCATGACTCACTGGAGTCGATATAATGGTCATATAAATATTTTACTTGATGTGAAGGGGAAAGGCATGGCATATTGAAATCTGGCAGGAGTCCATCTAGAAAATGCTAGAGCCCCTTTCAGTGTAAATATGTGGGTCCCATCAGTAGTGCCCCCCTTAACCATGGTTTCAGTTTCCAAAGTTTGTTACCCATGGTCCACTGGTCCAAAAATATTCAACGAAAAATTCCAGAAATAATCATTCATAAGTTTAAAATGATGCACTGTTCTGAGAATCGTGATAAAATCTAGAGCTGTTCTGCTCTGTCCTAGCCCAGAGGGGAATCATCCCTTTGTCCAACATCCCCATGCTACATTTGCTCCCTGCTGATTGGTCATTTAGTAATTCTCTTGGTTATCAGATAGATTGCCATGGTATCATAGTGCTTGTGTTCAGATAACCCTTATTTTACTTAATGGCCACAAAGTGCAAGAGTAGTGATCCTGACAATCCAGATGTGAAAGGTATGTATAAATAGGAAAAAGCAGTATATCTAAGGTTGGGTACCATCTGTGGTTTCGGGCACCCATTGGGGGTCTTAGGCCGTATCCTCTGTGGATTAGGAGGGACTGCTATACTGCTCCCTGGGCTCTACCTTAGAGATGCAGATTTAATTGGTCTGGGTCGGGCCTTAGTATTCCAGAGGATTCTGGCTTGTATCCTGGAGGATTCTAATGTGTAACCAGAGTTGACACCACTGGTGAAACTGAAGGAAGAGGAACTCTGGGATAAGATGCAAAGGTTGCCAGGGACACCTTTCCCATGAGAAACAGGTGGTCCCTTGGCAGTGAACTCTGGGGGTCTCTAAACCCGAGTCCTCCATCCTCCTGGGTTCTGGGTTGGCAAAGCAGCTAGGAGCAGGAAATGGGTTTTTCATAGAAAAAGTTAACATTTCTCAAAGTGCAATGTCCTTTCTTGAGAAATAGCAATGGGTGGTCAGCCACAGGTTCTTCCACTGGGAAATTGCACCTAAGACAAAATCTTAGGTACCTGAAAATGGGCTGCCTAGAGCAGAGAATGAGCTCCTTTGGGGCCCACAGGCAGGTAAATTTTTATCCTTGTCTTGAACAGAACAGGTAAGGCCAGGATTAGGTGAAGCCAGTGTTTCCCACCCTTGGCACGACTGACATTTAAACCAGATCATTCACTGTGGGATGTTCAGTAGCACCCTGGCCTCTATCCACCAGATGCCAATAACATCACCTCCCAACTAAAAATGTCTCCAGAAACTTCCAGATGTCTTCTGGGGGACAAAGTTGCTCCCTGATGAGAACTGATGGCAATTTGGGGGGAGCTAGAAACCCACAAAGGACACAAAGAGATTCTTCTCATGTCTGGTTCGGTCTGTCCTGCTGGCCTCTGTTCTGAGTCTGACATGCAGAAGGAGCTCGGTAGTGACATGCTGAATAAATACGTGAATGAAGAAATGGCCTCTCCATCTCCTTCTCATGGAAAACATGGGCTCTTGGGAACAAGATGGGGACAAAAGGTCCCAGGTTCACCGGGGACTGAAGTGGGGTGCTCTGAGCAGCAGAGTTGGCTGGGGGAGTAGATGTGCCCCTGAGTCCTCTACCCCATGGACAAAGTCCTGGCTGGCCATGAGCACAGCGGTGGGACTGAGGCCACGTGGGCTGGGCATGGGTCACTGTGGGACCCCCTTGCTGATGAAGCTCCCACATTTGTGCTGTTACAGCTGTGTCCTGTGATCGAGGCGGCCTTTGAAGACATGCGTGAGGACCTCCTGCGCCTGGTGAAGGGTGGGTGCACTGCTCTCTCCCACCTTTTTTCTTTTCTGCTGAGCCAGCCTCCAGGCTGCGGCTCTGGAGGGGGCACCTCCCCAGTCTGGCCTGAGCAGCCGGTGGGAAGAGCACCAGTTGATCCCTGCCTGGGATGAGCAGACAGGAATTCACAGTTCTGAGTTCACCAGTACCTACTGTAGGCAGGTTTCCACATGACCCAGCCGGTGACCCAAAGAAATCTGAGTTAAAATCCCAGCTCTACCACTGACTTGTCTCATGACTTTGGGAAGCCAGCTCCACCTCCTTATCCTCAGCTTCCTCATCTGTAAAATGGGACTTATACAGCCCTATCTCGGGATTGTTAGTGAGGATTAAAAGTTTATAGGAAAGTTCCAGGCACATAGCAGGTGCTCTGGCTGCAGAGAGAAGTTTATTCAAATGTATGTTGAATGGATGCATAAATGAATGATACAGCAAATACTGTGGGCTTAGAGAAAAGATCAGATGTATGCTCAGGAAGGTCATTTCTCCCTCCCTGAGATAGCAGAAATGAAGGTCACAGGCTTCTACCCCCACCTCAAGTTTCTGCTGTGCTCAAGTGCCTCAGAGTGGGGATTGAAAGAAAGAATAAAATTCTATTGTCTACTGCTTGGGGATCTGAAGTGGCTCATTCAAAGGGGCCACCAGAGAGGAGTGGGAAGAGAATGGAATCAGTAGCATTGAGCACCCATAGAGCAAATATTGTGCTTGGTGTTTTATATGATCATTACCCACTTCACAGATCAGCAAACTGAGGCATAGAGAAATTACGTCAGTTATTCAAGTTCACAGAAGTTAGTAATGGGGAAGGCTTAAATCCAATTCTTCAAATTTCAAGTGTGGTGTAATTCAGATTCAAGCCAGCTTTACTAGGTACCCGTCCTGTACAACCTATGAGGCCAGCATTACTGTATTACACCCCCACTTTAAAATGAGTAAACTGAGATTGAGGAGGGAGAAACTACCTAAGGTTACTGTGGCTAGAACGGAAGTCCATCAGGCTCCTCTGCTCCCCAGGGGTAGGGCAGGCGTGGGGGTGTAGGGAGGGTGGGTGCAGGGAGGTGTAGGTGGTCCAAGGACCTACTCCCTGCCCCGCCCACCCCTGAGCCCCCTCTGCTCCCCTTCCCATTCTCCGCCCAACAGCGAGGGCAGCTGAGACGCCTCCGCCCCCACGTGGCCAAGTAGGGAATCCCAAGGCGAACATGTTTGATCCAGTGAACAGATCCAGACCCGCCTGGATAGGATCAGTCTGGTGGGGAGGTGGAGAGTTACAAGCAATAGGTCAGTTTTGTTTAAACCAGGACCTTGACATAGGATCACTGGGTTCAAATCTTTTCACAGTATGAGCAAATCACTTCACTTTTCTGAGCCTCAGTTTTCCCATTTGTAAAATGTGGGTAATAACAGGACCTACCCCCTAAGGTTATTGCGAGGATTAAATGAGCCAACACATATAAAGGTTTAACACAGTTCAACACTCAATATATGTTTAATAAATGTCAGTTATTATCATTTTCGTCATTGTCATTATCAACATCATCATTACTCCTGCTCCTCTCTACTTACCCCTCCCCATGCAATAATGCAGCTTCAGCCAAAAGCAGCCCCCAAACAACCCATCCAATCCTGCCCTTCACCCTCACACAACTTTCTTCTTGTCTCTGAGCAGCGCCCATTTCCATGAGCAGTGACCATCTGGAGTTTGACCTTCTGTCTTCTGCCATCAAGGATAGCATCATCCAGCTCAACCTGGGGGTGAGTGTCATGGACCTTGAGAGTGAAGTGGGGACATCATTGCTTTCTCTGACCACCAGGGTCAGATACCCAGGGTCTGTTTCAGGGGAGAAAACACTGGTCATGGTTAAGACACACGGGCTGATTTAGAAAAATCTCACTATGCTGAACATGTCCCATGCAAACCATTCTGGTGGAGCAAACACGGCAGGTAGAATCTAAGGGCCAAGCACAGAACATCGATCCTGGTGATCTGTCCTCCGACCCTGATCTCCCCAGTCACGGGCCAGAGTGTTTGCACTGGGGCTCCTGGCCTTTTTCTCAGGCAAGCCCCTGCCAATCCCCAAACATCGGATTATCTTAAAACAGGAGCCCAGGATCAAAACACACAGACCTAAGTTTCTCTCCCAGCTCCACCAGTCCCTGGCTGTGGGACTTTGGGCAAGTTTCTTCCCCTCTCTAAGCCTCAGTTTCCTCATCTGTAAAGTGTAGGTTAATCAGAGTCCCCAAGGAGAGAGTGAAATGCGACTGAAGACAGGCAGGCAGGAAGATCCTGGGAAATAGAGCGGCATACACCCTGGAGCTCAACTCCCTAAGGGACCACACCAACGTGGGCAGCTTGTATCCCAGACCAGTTTTCATGGATCCCTTGGAAAACTGCAGCATCAAGCATTTCCATCAATTTTCTTACAGTTTTTAATTTTCCCTTCATCCAAAGGGCTTGTGAGGTATCTGAAAAGTTGAAACCTAAATGCCAAATAAGACATTTAAAGTTTTAAAAAATCATAGATTATCTGAGGGATGCAGGTGGGGTAGATATTGCTAGGCACCTGAGGTAACTCATCACCTACAGCAAGGCACTGAATTCCAGGCTGAGCTTCCTGACAGCAAGTGCAAAAAGGGAAACAGGTTGAGTGGCATTGTTTCCTTCCAGGTGGTGGTTGGGTAAGGTATGGAGTTAAAGTTTTGATACCAGCTCTCTGCTCTGTGTCTCCTTAGGCCAAGTTGTTGGACTCACAGGGAAAGGTGACCAAAAGGTTCAGTGAGTCTGCGGCTTCCCTGACAATACCCGCTCTGGACAGCGCCCCTTTCAGCCTCACCGTGAGGCAGGATGTGGTGAATGCTGCAGTAGCTGCCTTGCTCCCTCCAGAAGAACTCATGGTCATGCTGGACTATGTGGTAAGCCTCGACATGGGACAGAGGATGAAGCCACCTCTACTGCATCATGGGAATTTTCTGAATCAAAGGGGATGCGAGGACCCCAAAGCCCCTGGGCACGAATCCCCTGTCAAGCTTAGTTTAAACCCCTCTCATAATGGAGCGCTCCCTCCCTCCCCTAACAGTCTCTGTCTCTGACATACAGTTCTAAAGATGAAGCTTTCCCTGTAACATCCAGTCCTGGTCCTAGTTCTGCCCTCTGAGAACATGACACACCTGCTTCTTCTACCAAATAGCAGTCCTGTCCACCATGGGGTCCATGGCAGACATGACTAATCAATCAGGGTCCTCCCTATTGAGCCTAGATGCTGACACAGCCTTGGAATGCGTCTCAAAACAGCACACCCTAGTCAACCAGGGTGTGCCACTGCCTCCAAGGTGACTGATGGGGAAACTGAGGCCTACAGGGCAAAAGCATTGCCCCAAAGTTACGGGAGGGTGTCCGGACTTACAGTAAGCTGACAGACAACAGCTAGCCAAGCTCTTGAGGATCAGAACTCAGAGTGAGGGGCTGAGATGGTGAGAACACAGGGGTGGTCACCAGCAACCACATTCAGGACGACAGTAAGAACTGGGTCACTTCTCTGTGCGCTCTGGGAGCAACGAGCTGCCCACAACCCACAACCACCACCAGCCCACAGGCCAGCGGGGCCCCTGCCTCTCAGCAGCTAACATAGGGCTGTTTTTCACCAGTGACAAATATGTAGCCTGGACCACCGGGCCCACCCAGCTTTCCTGGGGTCCTGGGGATTGCAGCAGTGGGGCTGCTGCAGGGATGTCTCCCCCTGGCCCCAGCTGACCTGCTCTGGCTTCCTCTCATCCTCAGCTTCCTGAGCTGGCCCTCCAGCTGAAGAGTAACATCAAGGTGATCAGTGAAAAGGTTGGTCCACTGGCCATCTGCAGCTTGATGGGTGTTTGCTGGGGTCTGTCCTCAGGCCTCCGGGGAATAAAATTACGCGAGACCGCTCTCCTTCCTTCCAGCACTAGTGACTTTTACAGACCCGCCCCTGTCCTCATGAAGATTTCAGTCCAACAGGACAGGTTGACCTGAGTCACATAATTACACAGATAACATGTCAGTTAAGAGGACAGATGCTAAGGGTTACGAGAGCATTAATGGTGCACGGACAGAGTCCGGAAAACGAGGGAGGGCTTCCCTGGGGAGAAGGGGATTCCAGACAGAGGAGAGCAAAACCAAAGGCTGAGATGGTAAGAGCACTCCATTTCAGGACGAGAGGACGGTGTGGCTGGAACACAGAGAGGAGGCAGGGAGGCCGGGAAGTTGGGCACGGGCCAAGCCACACGGGGCCTGGGGGCCACGGCGAGGTGCTTGGGAGGCCACATGCAAGTCTGATGTCCTTCCAGGCTGCGGCTCAGCTGAGCAGCACGCAGATTGTGAAGATCCTAACCCAGGAGGCCCCAGAGCTCCTTCTGGACCAGGGCAGTGCCAAGGTGGCCCAAATGATCGTGCTGGAAGTATTCGCCACCAATGAAGTCCGCCGCCCCTTCTTCACCCTGGGCATCGTGAGTTAATCACACGTGACATCGGCAGCAGTCTGGGGGACCTACACTATTCCCGTTCATCCCTCTTGCTTTGCTAAACGTTTCCACCATTCTTGTCGCCCAGCAGGATCGGACTATAGGGAGCTCTAACCCTAAGAATCAAGAGCTTTGGGGGCTCAACTCTAACCCTGTGACTTTATTAGTCAGTCAAGACTTTGTACCCCCTTTTCAATCAGTTACTGGCCACCCAATAGTCCCCAGGGGTAGGAAGGACATGACTCCCAGCAAGGCAGCTCTGTTCAAGCAGGAGCATGTCTGCAGCGAAGGGGCTGGGGACTGCTAGCTGCAGCCCTCGGCAGGGAGGGACAGACGCCCCGCCCTCTAAAGGGGATCTGAGGGGGGCACTGACTGCACCCCCTACAGAGGCAGAGAGAAGGGAGAGACAATGCAGGATTCATGCTTGGCTGCTAGAACCGTGCCCAACCAAGGAGTCTGGAGAGTACCTGGTTGTTGGAAGGAAGCTAATGCTGACTATCGTCACCACAGAGTTACTGTGTACAGCTGTACGGTTGCCCACACACAATTTCAGGGGTGCCATTCACAGAAGACTACAGGAGACACAGTGCCCTAGTTTCCTGTATTGAAGGATATTCTTTTGTTGTTGTTGTTAATCCTCACCCGGGGATATTTTTCCCATTGATTTTTAGAGAGAGTGGAAGGGAGGGGGAGAAACAGAGAGAGAGAAATATCAATGTGAGAGAGACACATTGATTGGTTGCCTCCCACATTCGCCCCGACCGACCAGGGCAGGGGATTGAGCCTGCAACCTGTGCCCTTAACCAGAATCGAACCCAAGACCCTTCAGTCCGAGGGCCAACGTTCTAACCACTGAGCAACCGGCTAGGGCTATTGAAGGATATTTTGATTCCCAACCAGCAGTGAGAATGAGCTTCCCTGGTGACCTGGCCCCTCCATGGTCAATGGCAGGCACTTTTCAAAAGGCCCCCAGACCTAGGCCTGCAGGACGAGTCTGTTCTCTGGGAGCAGCTCATTGGAGCTGGAGCCTGGCACTCTGCCCTCAGGGTCCCCCCGCCCCACCCCCACCCCCGCCTCCCCGCCTGCCCACAGGTCAAGCTGATGTATATCTTTGGAACTTGTATTTGAAACCTGACTTTGCTTCTGACCTTTCTGGTAATAATAATAATAGTTAAGCCCTAACCGGTTTGGCTCAGTGGATAGAGCGTCAGCCTGCGGACTCAAGGGTCCCAGGTTTGATTCCAGTTGGGGGCATGTACCTTGGTTCCGGGCACATCCCCAGTAGGGAGTGTGCAGGAGGCAGCTGATCGATGTTTCTCTCTCATCGATATTTCTAACTCTCTATCCCTCTCCCTTCCTCTCTGTAAAAAGTCAATAAAATATTTAATAATAATAATAATAATAATAATAATAGTTAACATTACCAGGAGGTTACTGATCCTTGTCCCTCAATCTCCTCACCTCTACCATGAGGTAAAAATAGAAGCCACTTCAAAGGGTTGTGGTGATCAAAGGAGATAATCATATAAACTTCTTAAAACTGCCAGACACACGGTGAAGGCTCCCCGCATACTGGCTGCTGTCATCATTTCCCACAGCAATCCTATGTGGTTATCTGTACAGTGGGGAGTGGGTACAGGTACTATCCCATTTAATAGATGAGGAAAGTGAGGCCAGAGAGGTCAAACCCTTTCCCAAGGTCGCAGAACCAATAGCTGAGATTCAAGTGTCAGCTTGACCCCAGAACCCCTTGCAGAACCCCATACCCCACCTTTGACACATCCTCTAAAAGAAATGTGGGCTTCTCGTTGCAGGAAGCCAACTCAGAAGCTCAGTTTTATACCAAAGGTGACCGGCTTATGCTCAACTTAAATGAAATCAGGTAAATCATAGTGAAGAATCTGGTGATGAAAATGAGTGCCACCTGGTGACCGTTGGGTTTCTTTAAACACAGTGTAGTGAGTCTCTGGGGTGTGAGCATCCAGTGAAGGCTATTCCAGGGCAGGCAGAAAGGCTGCCTTACCTGGACTATCCAGCTGTCGAGGACTGAGTGTGAGAGACAGAGAAGGAAAGGGAAGTGGCCTTGCAGCAGCCAAGAGGCATGCTGACCCTGGCCACAGGAACAGCCTGCCCAGCATCATCCCCTTGGCCGTGGGCGGCCCATTCTGGACACCTCCACACAGAGGCAGTGACGGTCATGCCTAGATGTGAAGCCCCCACGGAGCCCAGCCCAGAAGCACGGAGCTCCAGCTGCACTCTGCACCCCTGCCTGTTCTCCCACCCCACCACCCTCCTGCTGCCCTAGAGGAGTTCAGGGGCTACAAACTGGAGCCTCCTGGGACAAATCAAGCCCCTGCATGTGTTTTGACCAGCCCACATAGTGTTAGGTTTTTTAATATAAATGAGTTGCCAACATATAAAAATCAGAATTTCTGGCTGTCATAGGCCTCCATTCCTACAAGGCAGCAGTTGAGCTTGGAATCAGATATTCCCTTTAGAACAAGACTGAGCTCCTCAGTTCACATGGTCCTCACTCGTGAGGATGATTTTTATGTTTGTTTTTTGGGCAACTATTTGTTTTCTGTCTCCCCATCCCACCCTCAATTACAATGTAAGCTCCATAAAGCAAGAATCTGAGTTGGTTCACTGCTGTATCTCCAGAGCCTACACTGTGCCTGGTAATAATAGGTGCTCAATAAACAGCTGTTGAATGAATGGATGCATGAATGAATGGGACTTGGAGGGACCATTCTCATGGGCATTTTCTGTTGCAGTTCTGATCGGATCCACCTGATGAACTCAGACATTGACCTGTTCAACGTGAGTATTAACGGATTGTCCCTGGGGACACAGAAGAGCCCAGAATGGTCCATTTCAAAGGAGACATTTTGCTGAATGTGCTTTCAACAGGTCCTCGTGGGCAGCCCCATAGTGGGCTGGCCGGCCTCCACATTATCAGCTACAAAGTCTGGTTCAGGCATTTACCTGCTATATGCCAAACACAGCTGAGAACACACACATACAGACACACAGATACACATCCACTTTCCTGTGAAGTTTTGACCCAACATTAAGAAACAACTCTCTCCTATTCACAATCACATAAACTCATCTCAGTGAGCAGCCCTTTCCCTCTGCTCCTCAGCTTCCTCATCTGATCGGACTAAATCAGTCTGAAACTGGCTGAATCCTGTCTTGTGACGTGGTGTTGGTTCTGGGGGTTTGGTAGGTTTGTTTTTGTATTTTGTTTTGGTTGTGTTTTGTTTTTTGGGCTTTTTTTTGTTTGTTTGTCTTTACATGTGTTTTTTAATATGTTTTTATTGATTTCAGAGAGGAAGGGAGAGGGAGAGAGAGAGATAGAAACATCAGTGATGAGAGGGAATCACTGATCAGTTGCCTCTCATACGCCCCACACTAGGGATTTAGCCTGCAACCCAGGAACGTGCCCTGACTGGGAATCAAACCCTGACCTCCTAGTTCATAGGCTGATGTCAACCACTGAGCCATGCCGGCGGGGCTGCCCTTATATTTTTATTTTGTTTTTTAATTTTTTAATTAATATTTTAAAACGGGAGGTTTCTACATGAAATCAGGACTCTGGCTTCCCTTGAGAAGTCAAAACCTCAGGAAGCACAGGGCTAAATTTCCTAAGGGCACATTCTGCTGGAGGCCTTGAGAGTGGAGGGTGGGGCCACATCCTTCTGATGCACCCCAACCCTCTGACCTATGGGACCCCAGGGCCAGGTGGGTTTGTGTCACCCTCAGGAGCCCTAGCAACTTGGATTGGCAGGGGACTTGGGACTCCAGCATCTCCAACAGCTGTCCTCAGAATGGGGCTGGGCTGTGCCCATTCTAGGAATGGTTGGGAGGACTTGAGATTCTCAACAATGTCCCTTCTCTCTCACAGCCTGAAATTCTGAAAGACATCGCCACTGATCTCCTCGCCGCCATCTTGCTGCCAAATGAGAATGGTGCGTCCCTTTGCTATCCATCCCCCCACTTCTCAGGGCTTTTGAGGGTGGGTGTGTTACTTCTCCTGCCTGAGTCTCCATTTGGGGCCCCTTTCATTCATTTCCCACCCTACTTCAAATGCCACTTCTCCAGGAAGCCTTTCCAGTCACCCATATGGAAACGAGCTCTCCCATCTCCACCTTCCTTTACTGGTTCCAGAGCCTAGGCATGCAAAGATGAGCCAGGCAGTACCCACGGGGATGACGACAGGAGACTGAGGCGTAAACAGACAAGAGCACATTCGATGTGCCTCACACAGACCTGGTTCAAGTCTCAGTTCCCTCTTGCTGGCTGCCTGGCCTTAAATGAGCTGCCTTATTATTCTGAGCCTCAGTTTCTCCAGCAGTAAAATGGGGAAATAAGAGTACCTTCCTCAGAAGCATAAAGGAGATGGTGTTTGTAAGGGGCAGAGGGGGCTGCCTAGCACAGTTGGTGCTCAACATTTCTCAGCCATTGTTGTTGTTGGTGTTGTTTTGTGTTCATGGTGGAGGAAGCTGAGAGAAAAGATGGAATTACTCTAATTAAGCCTCAGGTCATGGGGGTGGGAAAGTTGATAACCTATGACAAGCCCACCTCTTTCGTTTCTTTATTTTATTAGAATGAGAAATCTCAATTTCCACACTTGTGCTGTGGATGATGGGAGGCCTGGTTCTTAAGCAGGAGTGTGAGAGGAAGTGGGGGGGTGCCCTTTGGAGCATCCAGAGCCAGTGCTGGGTGGAGGCAAAGGTTAAGGAGATGAGGCTAAATGGATGTTGGGCAGGAGAACAGCTGAGCAGAGGCAAAAGGGACAGTCTGTATTGGTGCCCACAGCTGCCCAGTCCCACCCCAGGCCCACCAATCTCAAACCATATTTGTTATTTCAGCCAAATTAAGATCCGGGATCCCACTGTCGATGATGAAGGCCTTGGGATTTACTGAAGCTACATCGTTTCTGACCAAGGTGAGTGGGGTTGAACACCCTGCCCCAGGGAGGGCATAGTCCCTAGGAAAGCCCTGGGCTGGGAGTTGTGGGCTGTGCTCCAATCCTGACCCCATTGGTCATGCATGAAGGACCTTGGGCAAGTTGCTTCTTCTCTCAGGGCCTCAGTTCCTCATCTGTAACTGGAAGAGTACAGCCGTCCTTGCCAGGGGTCAATACCCCTCCAGCTTTTTCCATCCTAGCTGTCATTCATTTGTTTGTTCGTTGATTCAGTAAGGCCTGCCACAGTAGATGCTCAATAAATGCTTATTGAACATCTGACTCTTGTTGGCAGCTGTTAGGGAGAGGAGCTGTAGCATCATCCACCTCCCCCCCCCAATATTGTCATTAATAATATTTAACAGCCCATAATCATTTTGTGCCAGGTATTAGGGTATCTTGCTCAGTTTTCACAACTACCCTATGAGGTATATACTATTGTCATCCCCATTTTACAGATGAGGAAACTGAGAGTGAGAGATGGCAAATCCATTTCCAAGGTCATGCACTCAGTAGGTGGCAGAGTAGAGATCTGCACTCAGCACCTGCCCTGATAACCCCCCGGTTTAGGCTCCAATCTCCACATGAGCCAATGACAGTGAGATGATTCCATCTTAATAGCTGGCCAGCAGGCATTTACTAAGCACCTACTATGTGCCAGGCACTGATCACAACTGTGAACAAAAAAGACAGAAACCCCTGCCTTCTTGGAGTTTCTAGTCCACCCGGGGGTGGGGGGAGGGGGGTGGGGGGAAGGGGACGGGGGACATTGAAAGCAGAAGTATCAACAATTAAGAGCATCCACAGGTAACTGTCCACCCTTACATAGCCAGGGTGCCTAACCAAAGGCCAGGGAGGCACTTCAAGCTGTTTAGTTCCAGAGAAATCCCCAGAGGAAAGGAAGTCTCAAAAATGCCCCACCCCACTAGAGTGGGGAAGGGTAGGAGACTTTGTTAACAAGTTTCCCAGGCAAGTTGACATTTGACTTATTGTCAACTGCCCACCTCAACCACCATGCCCACCCTTTAGCTGACTTTGATGGAGAATAATGGGAACAGTACTGTGGATGGTACTGAAAGAGGCTGAGAATCTAGACTTAGGGACCAGAGGACCAGTTCAGATCCCAGCTCTGCCTTTCTCTAGCCATGGGACCTCAGGCATGTCCTCTGGCCTCTCTGAGCCCAGCTTCCTCATCCACAAAACTCAGCAGATGTCTGAATTCACAGGCCATGCACTGATGGACTGCATTACAATAATCTAGTAAAATATAAGTGGTTTATTTATCTAAGACATACGTGCACTTGATTGGTGTTGGATGGACAACAGGTATCCATATAAGCTGAAGCTTGGTTTATTTCACATATCTCTTATTAGGGGACATTTAGCAATGCTCCTCTTTTTTTTTATTTTTTTTTTAAGCAACTTGCATCACTTAATTCATCATTTACAGTTTGAGTTGGAAAAGTATCATTTCATTCTTTGGAACAGTTTCCAAATTTTCTGTTCATTTATTTTGGACTAAGCCGCACATTTATTTCCTTTTTATAGCTTTATAATATAATATGTTTTAAAGTCTAGTCAAACAAATGAATAAGTGGTTAGATATGAGATAAAGCAAGTATAGTTTTTTAAGTGGGAGAATATAGATCATGAGTATATAAGTGATCACATAAAATTCTTTCAACTTTATTGTATGTTTGAAAATTATCAAAATAAAATGTTGGGGGCAATCTAATAGATTAAGGTCTTCATATCACACTTAGTTAAAAAAAAAAAAAAAAGCCAAAGCCTTGTTAAAAATTTAGCTGCCTAAATGGGGGAAAGGGGGGACATATGTAATAGTTTCAAAAATAAAGATTTTAAAAAAGATTTAGCTGCCTAAGACCCAATGGATACAACCAGGAATCTGCATTTGAGCAAACTTTTGGGGGCGTGTTGGTGATCAGCCGGGACTAGGGACAATGATCCTATACAATCCCACACTCTGCAGGCAGACCCTACTCCTCTGTCCCTTCCAAGAATTCTGTATGAGTGAGTTCAGGACCACGACCCTCAATGCCAGTGGTCACCCTGAGGAGGACACACCAGCGTAAATCACAAGGCAGGAGGTTAAAAAACAACCCAGTTGACTTTTCTCCTCCAATTGCAGGATGCCTTTGTGGTCACCCCAGTCTCCTCGTAGAACCCTGGACCCCTCTCCTCTCTTCCAATGAAGACTTGGACAGTGGCCACCTGGGGCAGGCTGGCTCCCAGTGGCATCCAGCTCCGTAGGTTCCCTCTCTGCAATAAATAAATAGTTGTCTATGACTTCTGAAGTCTAGAGTGTATCTTTGTCCCAGGAGTCACTGTGCCCTTGGCAGGCTAACGGGCTGGACATCCGAGCCACATTTGGACCATGTTCAGGCCCTTCTGAGCCAATCTGGGCCACATCTGAGCTATGTTTGGGCCACATCAGACCACATGTGGATAACCTGCACTGGTTGTGCCCACCTGCCTTCTGGGTTGGCCCTAAGACCCCCACTTGGTGGGACAACCTCTCGGCCAGGGTCGCATGCTTTGTTGGTCTTGGCAGTGTGGTAGGTCGAGGGCTGTCTGAACAATGTGACTGTAGAGGCAGGCTTTGCATTCTGGCCAGCCCCCCCTCGATGGTTGTTGACCCTGGAAGGTAGTTCCCCTCAATGGGCCTCAGTTTTCCTCTCTATAAAATGGGAAGAGTCATATTCCCAATCTTAGAAGGCTATGGTGAGGATGACATGAGAGAGAATGGTTCCAGACACATGGAGATGCTCAAACAATGTCCCTGCGGGTGATGTCATCATCACTGTTGTTGCCTGGCCTCCAGGATGTTGGGCCTTATCACCGAAGGCCCTTCCTGCTTGGACAGCAACGGGACTGCCATTGTCTCCCTGACATCCCTGAAGCATCAGGTTCAGCACAGACAATAGGGGCCCTGTTCTCCAGACTCCAGGCCCTCCGAGCACACAAAGTCCCTTCCTCACACACAAGGGCCTTGCAGGAAAAGGCATTACCCAACTTCAGGGCCTAAACAGGCATAAGAACAGCTCACAGCCTGGAGAGGCAGCCCAGACAGAGTTTCTATCTACAAGACAAAGGCTAGGCCAAGAGGGACACAGAGGGGCCAGGATAAGACCCTACACAAGGCGCTTATACCAGGGCCAGTGAGCACTTACTGTGCCGTGGCTGAGCTCTAGGCCCAGGGCTGGAGCTCCCAGCACACCGCTGACTCCCAGCCACACTTAGTGGTCTATGTCCCCAAACATCACTTCGCATTCTTTTCCAAATCATATTAAATCTAGGTGTGAACTCCCACTCGGCAAGGGAGATCCAGAAAATTGATCTCTGCCTGAACAGTGTAGTTCAGTGGTTAGAGTATTGGCCCACACACCAAATGCAACCAATCGGCGTGTGTCCCTCACCTCTCCCCTCCCCTCCACTTTCTCTCTCTCTCTTTCCCTTCCTCCTCCCTCTCCCATTTCCACTCTCCTTAAAAATCAATGGAAAAGCCCTAACCGGTTTGGCTCAGTGGATAGAGCGTCAGCCTGTGGACTCGAGGTTCCCAGGTTCGTTTCTGGTCAAGGGCATGTACCTTGGTTGCGGGCACATACCCAGTAGGGGGGTGTGCAGGAGGCAGCTGATCAATGTTTCTCTCTCATCGATGTTTCTAACTCTCTATCCCTCCCCTTCCTCTCTGTAAAAAATCAATAAAATACATATATTTTTAAAATCAATGGAAAAAATATCCTCTAGGGAGGATTAACTAAAAAAAAAGGAAGTCTGTCTCCATCTTGTCTGGAGTAGGTCTCTGCTGGTTCCCTGGAGTCATACAAGGATCTGTTGGGGGACTTCTGAGGAGCCTGGGAGATGGGGCAGAGCCTGTGGTCTTGGGTCCCATCTGGTGCCGATGAAGGGATCGCAGATGATGCGATCCTGTCAGCAGCAGCGAGCAGCTCCCACCCTCCAGTCAAGCAAAAGCACCTCCCCTAAACAGCCATGGCTGTGGCTCCAGTTCCAACCACCCACAACCTCTTGGGCTTCCTGGAGGTTAGTGGGTAAATAACCCCATTTCCTCACCCCACAGGGCAGGGAACAACCCCACACCAGCTCCCATGATACCCCAGCGGGACACAGCCCCAGGTGCCCTGGAGTCACTTGCTTGATGAGCTGTCTCTTTCCCTTACTTTCCCCCTCCCACTACCAGAGTCTCCTGACATCACCTCCCAAATCAGCTACCTGCAGGCAAATCCTTCTGGGGAACCCACACCAAGACAAGCACCTGCCCTGCTAAGGGTCTGACAGACCTTCATCTGCCCAGCCTTTCCCACAGCCTACAGCACCCCCACTTGAAAAACGAGGAAACTGAGGCTCTGACTATATATATGACTACCAAGCAGCCCCTAAATATTAGCCCACAATGCCTCCTACTCTCTGTAACTTCATCACACCCCTCGGGTTTTCACCTCCCATAAAGGAGAAAGTGTCTTCTGTGCCAGCCTCCTTCCATTTGAGGCCTGAAACACAACCACCATCCATGCACCCCTGAGGTAGGAACCCCCAGGTCAGAACTCTAAGACCCTACGACCTTCCTGGGCTGCGGAGGGAAAAGTCCTCTACTTCTCTCTGAGTCTTATTAGTCACAGAAGATAAAAAACACCCAGTGATATCTCAACAACCTCTCTGCCCTAGCAGGAGTCATACTGTCTTTGTCTTACAGATGAGGGATCAAGTAACACACAGCCAGTGAAATGATGGGAACCCAAGCCTCTTCCACGTGCCCATTTCCCCCAGGAAATCTTTTTTCTGCAGAGATTAGTCAGTGAGGTAAAACAGATGGATTCCATGAGGCTCCAACCAAATTCTTCCCTCCTGTCCCATGTAGAGAGGCCAAATTTTGGAAGGGGGTGGGGGGGGAGACCTCTAAACTTCCACCAACATCCTGCATCAAACCCCAGTGACTCAGATGAGAAAATTAACCCCAGAACCTTTCTCTGCCCCAAGTATTTGGCAGCAATGTTGAGACCCAATCAATAGAAATGAGGGGGACCAGCCATCTTTTAGAGCATCTTCCGACCAAAAATGACACTGAGATTCTAGAATAAGTACATCCCATCTAAAATATGCTCCTGAATCATGCTAACAGCAACCGCTTGCTTTTGATATTAGCCAAAGAAAGAATTTGAGCACTAGCTGACATTGACCTAGCATTTCCTGGGCAGCTTCTGCCTTCCAGGCCCACGCTTCCACCATCAGATCCTCTGCTTGGTGTGTCCAGCTGAAAAATGGAGTGTAACACCTACGCTGACCACATCTCTGAGCTGTGAAAGGGGAAGGAATTCATTATAGAGAGAATCCTGTGGAAAATCTAAAAGCCACCTGGTGATGAATATGCCTGCCATCAAAATAACCACACTGGACAGCAGTTAATGAAGGCGTCCGTGGTGACAGAGACAGCTGTGCACACTCGCAATGGTGGCACCAGCATACTCACATAAGAGGACCTTTGCATAGCAGTTTGGCTGGGAGTGGGAACTTGGGGGTCCTTGAAGCCGTGTTGCACAGTAACACTGAATTTCCCTTTCACTGGGTAGCCAGTCCCCTCTCTGTGCCCTGATTTCAAATCCAGTTTTGTCTCAGACATGCTGTGTGACCTTGAGAAAATCACTTAACCTCTCTTAGTCTGTTTTCTTCATCTATAAAGTGGAAATGAAAATAAGTAACTTCTTTTGAACCCTTTCTATGTGCCAGGCCCTGTGCTAACATCTACATGAGTTACCACAATGATCTTCACAATATCCAAAGACATATGTGGATTTATTTTTCTGCTTTTGCAGACATGAAAAGTGAGTCTCAGAAGGGAAAGTAACTTGCCCACAGTTACACAGTTACTGTGTGATGGTGGGGATTTGAACTCAGGCCTGTCTGACTACAGAGGCATTGCATAGAAGATATATATGGAAAAGGCATGGGGAATGGTCCCAAAGTGGTCACCGGGCTTCTCCCAGCCCTGCCTCTATCCCTCACCTGCTCTCTTCCACATGGCACCCCCCCCCCCCCCCCAATATACACCCTTACTCCCTTGGGCTCTATGGCTGGCACATTCTGTATTAGGAGCCTCCTTGGGTCCTTTTCAAGAGTGAAGGCCCAGCCAGGCTCTGCGGCTCTGATGTTGTACCTCAGGGAAAGGGCCCAACCCCCAAACTGAAGGGTCCTCCCACTTCCTCCCTGGGGTATGTTGGCCCCGGCCTAGAGCCTGCCCTTTGAGTCTTGGTGACAGGCCCTATCAGTTTTGGCCAGAAGCTCCTTGACACCCTCTGCCAAGAGGACCCTCCCTCCCCTGAAGAGCTCCTCTGAGCACCAGCCTTAGCCAAGGGGCTGGACTTCCTGCCATGTGCCACCCACCGGCTTTAGAGCTCAGTGTATAAACGTGTCTTTCTTGGAAGCAGGAGACAGAGACCAGGGAAAGATTCCAGGCATCCCTATTCGTGGAGAGGTAAGAACAAAGAGGTTCACAGGGGTACTTCTTGGGTGTTTCTTGAGTACCTGCACTAATGTGGTGAAGTGGTGCAGAGGGTCTTAGTGCCGGGCCAACCTGGGTTCAAATCCAGGCTCTACCGCCTACTACCTGCGTGATTTGGGGCAGGCAACTCATTGCTCCTCTCTGAGCTTCAATTTTGTCCTCTGCAAAATGGACCTGCTATCAATGATCCCAGACCACTGCGGTGAGGACTCGATGATGCGATGGAGCTTGTAAAGCTCTTGGCGTGGTGTCTGCCACATAGCGAGGGCTCAAGCAGAAGTCGGGGCTGGTGTGGTGATCTAGGATGAGAGAGGGAGAGGGTGGGAAGATGGTGTGAAGTACTAAGGGCAGGGAGGGAGGAGGGACTGACTTGGGTGAACTGATTGGGGAAAGTGTCTGTCATAGGACTGACAAATAGTTGGTGAATTTTAAATAATCCTAGAAGGAAAATATAAATAGCTAATGCCACGAGTACAAGTTTTCCAGTCCAAAATTTGCATATGCAAACAAAAACTTTCTTTTCTACACCCAATTATATCACGGTTTTGGGCAGCTCCTGTGCCACCAAGCACCAAAAATCTGGACGTTGCTGACTCAAGACAATGCCAGAATGTTCTCAGGCACTCAAGGGCAGGCTTAGCTGCTTTTGGGGGTATCCTGTCCTTGCTCAGGGGAAGCATTTACCCTCTGGGTGGCTTCTTCGTAGGTGTGCCGTGGGGGTGCATCGCTGGCTCCTCGGTGAGCCCTGCTTACGCTAGCGTGTGTGTCTGCATCCCAGCTGGTCCCTGCCTTGCCGTTTCAGAAGCTGAGTCTCTTGGTGACGCACTTATGCCCACCCAGAGACACCCCGCCCCCACCTGAAGGCTCCAGGGTCCTGACTGTGCCCTTTTGGCCACCCTCTGCAGGGCTGGAGTTCAGCCGCTTAGGACCCCGTACAAACATACTAGTTGCAATATTGAAATATTAATTACTCGTTGGCAAGGAGCCATGGCTTCACGTCCCAGGGGCCTAGCTCAGCCACTATGGTGCCTCCCCCAGGACCCTTCCCTGTCCTCCTCAAGATCCTGAAACTTCCTACATCTTTAAACATCTCACAGTGTAGCCCAGCCACGTTAACAGGGGTTAGGTCCATTGCTTGCTCAGTGCTTGGTGCATATTGTTGAATGTATTCCTCACAATTAATGTTTAATCCCAATTTTACGGATGAGAGGTCAGAGGTACCGAGAGATCAAGTAACTTGCTCAGGGTCACCCAGTCAGGAAGTGGCAGAGCCCAGATTTGAAGCCAGCCCACACAAGGAGGAAGGGCACTCCAGGCAAAGAGAACTAAAAGCACTAGTGTGAGATGGTGGGAAGTGCAGGTTGTGTTCATGGACCAGTGAATCTGGAGCTAGAGGAGAAGCAAGGGGAGGAAAGCGGGAGAGATAGTTCCAGAAGAGGCAGAGCTGGGAGACACTAAGCAATGGGTCCCTGGTGAGGACATGGAGGTGGCATGGGGCTTCCCACCTCTGTGCCCGTAGGTCCGGCCCTGAGGATGCTGTTGTTCTGGGGGTCACTGCTATGCTGGGGGCTGCTGCCCCAAGCCCAAGGAGAGGGCCAGCACCTGCTCTTTCTACGGATCAGCAAGGATCAGATAGAAACAGGTAAAATGTAAGGGGTGGGCCGAGGGAGGCAGACCCGCAGGGAAGGAGAAGGGTGAGAGATGGCACCACCTCCCTATTCAAGGCTTCTCTTCTGGCCTCCCCCTCACCAGCAGCAGAATTTGCCTTCCTTCACTGAGAGCTGACCCTATCCTTCCCCTGCTCTAGCACTGCTTTGGCTCCCCAGTACCCTCAGGAGAACCTCCAAGCTCCTCACACTAACATTCAAGGCCCTATATGTATGTTCAGCCCCTTCCACCACCACTGCCCTAACCAACCCCATAGACTCCTCAGTTTCTTTCTTTGCTAGCGCTGTTCCTTTTCCCTACTGTGCTCTTTTCGTTCTTCCCAGCACGATGAATTCCTACTCATCCTTTAAGGCAAAGCTCTTGATAGTTCCTCTGATGGGAATCCCTCCCAGTTTCCCCAAGCGGAAGGTCTCCTCCCTCTGGGCTCTCACAACCCTTCGGTGAAGCCTTGTCTATGGCCTTATCCATGTGGGTTGCACGTGCCCTATTTGTCTGTCTCTCTCCCTAACTTTTGGCCGTGAGCTCCTTGTTGTCCCCCATGCACCACAGTCTACCTCATGGATCTGTTTCATAAACTCACCACCTCAGGGCCTTCCCATATGTTATTTCCTCTGTCTACATTGCTCTCCCCCCAGATCTTGCAATAGTGGATTTCTTCACCTCATTCAGGTCTCAGCTCAAATGCCTCCTTCCGAGAGACTCTCTGTGACTGCCCTTCTTCCAGTCATGCTCCAACTCGACTGCGTTTTATTTTCTTTGTGGCACTGCTTAGCACTCTCAAAATTGCTGTGCCTGCTTACCTGAGTGCTCAGTGTGGTCTGTCTCCCACCAGCATGCACAGCCCGTGAGGGCAGGAGCCACATGGCTCCTGTTCCCAGAGCCAGGAGAGAGTAAGCACGTAAGTACTTGTTGCTAAATGGTCACCTACCTCCCTGACCCAGAGCAGGTGCTGGTGAGCATTTGTTGAATGACTGAATGAAGGGTGAGCCCATGCCGAGGAGGGGCTTGTGTCCTGTGTCCTCAGATATTTCAGACCTGCTCTCGGAACACCACATTCTGGGCCGCATGGCCAGGATACCTGTGACGGGCGCCACAAGTGAAGGTATCGCCATCCTGGACCACCTGCCCTTCGTAAGAAAAGGCCTCTCCAAGAAGAGCAGTGGGCTTGACCTGTCGCTGGTCGGAGACCTGCTCTCGGGGGAGAGCCTCCCACTGCTGGGGCAGCTGCTCCAGGCAGGCGGGTGAGTAAACGGGCTATTCTGGCCTGTCTTCCTGCTCAGGCGCCTTGTTCTCACCTGTCAAATGCAGCACCAGGAGGGTGGTGGGAGGCCTGGGTGTCTTTGGAGGCTCTCTACGGCCTGGGAAGCACTCAGCAAGTGCATTTTTCGTGTTCTTAAACCTCTCCAGGACACTTGAAATCTCCCACAGAATAAAGCAAGGTCTAAATCAGGGATCTCTGTCTGGTACCCTCCACATTCAGTTTACACCTGGGAATTACAATCTTGCCTAGTGTTCTTAAAAAATATCTTAACAAATTGCCAGCATTTAAAAATCAAGAGGGTTTTCATCAAATTCTAGGTATTCTGGTTGTCTTAGTTTGCTAGAACTGCTGTAACAAAGGACCACAACCCGAGTGGCTTGAACAGAAATGTACGGTGTCCCAGCTCTGGAACTACAAGTCTGAGATCAGGGTGTCGGCAGGGTTGCTTCCTTCTGAGGACTGTGAGGAAGAATCTTCCCTGTGGCTCTCCCCCAGCCTCTGGGGGCTGCTGGCAATCTTTGCCATTCCTTGGCTTGCAGAAGCACCACCCTGATCTCTGTCTTCATCTTCATATGGCGTCTCCCCTGGTACGTATCTGTGTCTGTGTCCAAATGTCCCCTTTTCATAAGGACACCAGTCACTTGGGAGTAGGCGCCCACCTTACTCCAGTGTGACCTCATCTTAGCTATATCTGCTGTGATTCTATTTCCAAATAAGGTCGCATTCTGAGGTACTAGGGGTTAGGAATTCAACATATAATTTGGGAGAGGGGGCCCCAATTCAACTCACAACACCAATTCTCTCTAAAACAAAGATCTGGGCCCACCTGACCTGGCCTCCCAACTGGCAATCACTGGTGTAAGA